>NC_057812.1:250143932-250483045 GCF_018294505.1 Triticum aestivum
GGGTATCCTATGAAGACACACTTTTCCGATTTGGGTTTGAGCTTATCAGGATGAAACTTTTTCACATAAGCATTGCAACCCCAAACTTTAAGAAACGACAACTTTGGTTTCTTGCCAAACCACAGTTCATACAGTGTCGTCTCAACAGATTTAGATGGTGCCCTTTTAACGTGAATGCAGCTGTCTTTAATGCATAACCCCAAAACGATAGTGGTAGATCGGTAAGAGACATCATAGATTGCACTATATCCAATAAAGTACGGTTATGATGTTCGGACACACCATTATGCTGTGGTGTTCCATGTGGCATGAGTTTGTGAAACTATTCCACATTGTTTTAATTGAAGACCAAACTCGTAACTCAAATATTTGTCTCCGCGATCAGATCGTAGAAACTTTATTTTCTTGTCACGATGATTTTCCACTTCACTCTGAAATTCTTTGAACTTTTCAAATGTTTCAGACTTATGTTTCATCAAGTAGATATTCCCATATCTGCTCAAATCATCTGTGAAGTTCAGAAAATAATGATACTTGCCGTGAGCCTTAACACTCATCGGACCGCATACATCAGTATGTATTATTTTCAATAAGTCAGTTGCTCGCTCCGGAGAACGGAGTCTTAGTCATCTTGCCCATGAGGCATGGTTCGCAAGCATCAAGTGATTCATAATCAAGTGATTCCAAAATCCCATGGAGTTTCTTCATGCGCTTTACACCAATATGACCTAAACGACAGTGCTACAAATAAGTTGCACTATCATTATTAACTTTGCATCTTTTGGTTTCAATATTATGATTATGTGTATCACTACGATCGAGATCCAACGGACTATTTTCATTGGGTGTGTAACCATATAAGGTTTTATTCATGTAAACAGAACAACAATTTATTCTCTTACTTAAATGAATAACCGTATTACAATAAACATGATCAAATCATATTCATGCTTAACGCAAACACCAAATAACACTTATTCAAGTTCAACACTAATCCCGAAAGTATAGGGAGTGTGAGATGATGATCATATCAATCTTGGAACCACTTCCAACACACATCGTCACTTCACCCTTAAATAATCTCTGTTTATTCTGCAACTCCCGTTTCGAGTTACTAATCTTAGCAACTGAACTAGTATCAAATACTGAGGGGTTGATATAAACACTAGTAAAGTACACATCAATAATATGTATATCAAATATATTTATGTTCACTTTGCCATCCTTCTTATCTGCCAATCACTTGGGGTAGTTCCGCTTCCAGTGACCAGTCCCTTTGCAGTAGAAACACTTAGTCTCAGGCTTAGGATCAGACTTGGGCTTCTTCGCTTGAGAAGCAACTTGCTTGCTGTTCTTCTTGAAGTTCCCCTTCTTTCCTTTGCCCTTTTCTTGAAACTAGTGGTCTTGTCTACCATCAACACTTGATGTTTTTCTCGATTTCTACCTTCGTCAATTTCTGCATTATGAAGAGCTTGGGAATCGTTTCCGTTATCCCTTGCATATCATAGTTCATCATGAAGTTCTACTAACTTGGTGATGGTGACTAGAGAATTCTGTCAATCACTGTCTTATCTTGAAGATTAACTCCCACTTGATTCAAGCGATTGTAGTACTCAGACAATCTGGGCACATGCTCACTAGTTGAGCGATTATCCTCCATCTTTTAGCTATAGAACTTGTTGGAGACTTCATATCTCTCACCTCGGGTATTTGCTTGAAATATTAACTTCAACTCCTGGAACATCTCATATGCTCCATGACGTTCAAAACGTCTTTGAAGTCCCGATTCTAAGCCATTAAGCATGATGCACTAAACTATCAAGTAGTCATCATATTGAGCTAGCCAAACGTTCATAACGTCTGTATCTGCTCCTGCAATAGGTCCGTCACCTAGCGGTGCATCAAGGACATAATTCTTTTGTGCAGCAATGAGGATAAACCTCAGATCACGGATCCAATCCGCATCATTGCTACTAACATCTTTCAACACAATTTTCTCTAGGAACATATCAAAATAAACACAGGGAAGCAACAACGCGAGCTATTGATCTACAACATAATTTGCAAAATACTACCAGGACTAAGTTCATGATAAATTTAAGTTCAATTAATCATATTACTTAATAACTCCCACTTAGATAGACATCCCTCTAATCCTCTAAGTGATTACGTGATCCAAATCAATTAAACCATGTCCGATCATCACGTGAGATGGAGTAGTTTCATTGGTGAACATCACTATGTTGATCATATCTACTATATGATTCACGCTCGACCTTTCGGTCTCCGTGTTCCGAGGCCATATCTGTATATGCTTGGCTCGTCAATTATAACCTGAGTATTCCGCGTGTGCAACTGTTTTGCACCCATTGTATTTGAACGTAGAGCCTATCACACCCGATCATCACCTGGTGTCTCAGCACGAAGAACTTTCGTAACGGTGCATACTCAGGGAGAACACTTCTTGATAATTAGTGAGAGATCATCTTATAATGCTACCGTCAATCTAAGCAAGATAAGATGCATAAAAGATAAACATCTCATGCAATCAATATAAGTGATATGATATGGCCATCATCTTGTGCTTGTGATCTCCATCTCCGAAGCACCGTCGTGATCACCATCGTCACCGGCGCGACACCTTGATCTCCATTGTAGCATCGTTGTCGTCTCGCCAAGCTTGTGCTTCCACGACTATCGCTACCGCTTAGTGATAAAGTAAAGCATTACAGCGCGATTGCATTGCATACAATAAAGCGACAACCATATGGCTCCTGCCAGTTGCCGATAACTCGGTTACAAAACATGATCATCTCATACAATAAAAATTTAGCATCATGTCTTGACCATATCACATCACAACATGCCCTGCAAAAACAAGTTAGACGTCCTCTACTTTGTTGTTGCAAGTTTTACGTGGCTGCTACGGGCTTAAGCAAGAACCAATCTTACCTACGCATCAAAACCACAACGATAGTTTGTCAAGTTGGTGCTGTTTTAACCTTCGCAAGGACCGGGCGTAGCCACACTCAGTTCAACTAAAGTTGGAGAAACTGTCACCCGCAAGCCACCTATGTGCAAAGCACGTCGGGAGAACCAGTCTCGCGTAAGCGTACACGTAATGTCGGTCCGGGCCGCTTCGTCCAACAATACCGCCGAACCAAAGTATGACATGCTGGTAAGTAGTATGACTTATATCGCCCACAACTCACTTGTGTTCTACTCGTGCATATAACATCAACATATAAAACCTAGGCTCTGATACCACTGTTGGGGAACGTAGTAATTTCAAAAAATTTCCTACGCACACGCAAGATCATGGTGATGCATAGCAACGAGGGGAGAGTGTGATCTATGTACCTGGTAGATCGACAACGGAAGCGTTTGGTTGATGTAGTCGTACGTCTTCACGGCCCGACCGATCAAGCACCGAAACTACGGCACCTTCGAGTTCTAGCACACGTTCAGCTCGATGACGATCCCCGGACTCCGATCCAGCAAAGTGTCGGGGAAGAGTTCCGTCAGCACGACGGCGTGGTGACGATCTTGATGCACTACTGTTGCAGGGCTTCGCCTAAGCACCGCTACAATATTATCGAGGACTATGGTGGAAGGGGGCGCCGCACACGGCTAAGAATATGATCACGTGGATCAACTTGTGTCTATGGGGTACCCCTTTCCTCAGTATATAAAGGATGGAGGAGGAGGAGGCCGGCCAAGGCAATTGGTGCGGCCAGGATGTGGAGTCCTACTAGGACTCCAAGTCCTAGTAGGAGTCCACCAAGAGGGGAGGAAGGGAGAAGGAAGTGGAGGAGAAGGAGAGGTGGCCGGCCCCCTTTTCCCTAGTCCAATTCGGACCAGAGGGGAGGGGGGGGGGGCGCAGCAGCCCCTTGACCCTTTCTCCTCTTCCCACTAAAGCCCATCAAGGCCCATTGCTTCTCCCGTAACTACCCGGTACTCCGAAAAATACCCGAATCACTCGGAACCTTTCCGATGTCCGAATATAGTCGTCCAATATATCGATCTTTACGTCTCGACCATTTCGAGACTCCTCGTCATGTCCCCGATCTCATACGGGACTCCGAACTCCTGCGGTACATCAAAACTCATAAACTCATAATATAACTGTCATCGGAACCTTAAGCATGCGGACCCTACGGGTTCGAGAACAATGTAGACATGACCGAGACACGTCTCCGGTCAATAACCAATAGCGGGACCTGGATGCCCATATTGGCTCCTACATATTCTACGAAGATCTTTATCGGTCAGACCGCATAACAACATACATTGTTCCCTTTGTCATCGGTATGTTACTTGCCCGAGATTCGATCGTCGGTATCTCAATACCTAGTTCAATCACGTTACCGGAAAGTCTCTTTACTCGTTCCGTAATACATCATCTCGCAACTAACTCATTAGTTGCAATGCTTGCAAGGCTTATGTGATGTGCATTACCGAGAGGGCCCAGACATACTTCTCCGACAATCGGAATGACAAATCCTAATCTCGAAATATGCCAACCCAACATGTACCTTTGGAGACAGCTGTAGAGCTCCTTTATAATCACCCAGTTACGTTGTGACGTTTGGTAGCACACAAAGTGTTCCTCCGGCAAACGGGAGTTGCATAATCGCATAGTCATAGGAACATGTATAAGTCATGAAGAAAGCAATAGCAACATACTAAACGATCGGGTGCTAAGCTAATGGAATGGGTCATGTCAATCACATCATTCTCCTAATGATGTGATCCCGTTAATCAAATAACAACTCTTTTGTTTATGGTTAGGAAACATAACCATCTTCGATTAACGAGCTAGTCAAGTAGAGGCATACTAGTGACACTCTGTTTGTCTATGTATTCACACATGTATTATGTTTCCGGTTAATACAATTCTAGCATGAATAATAAACATTTATCATGATATAAGGAAATAAATAATAACTTTATTATTGCCTCTAGGGCATATTTCCTTCAGCGAAACCCAAGGGAAAAAGGCTAGGTGGCAAATAGTAAAACCAAAGTTGGGCCTTGCTGGAGGAGTTTTATTCAAGGCGAACTGGCAAGGGGTTCCCATTATAACCCAACCGTGTAAGGAACGCAAAATCAAGGAACATAACACCGGTATGACGGAAACTAGGGCGGTAAGAGTGGAACAAAACACCAGGCATAAGGCCGAGCCTTCCACCCTTTACCAAGTATATAGATGCATTAAAATAGACAAGATATAATAGTGATATATCAACAAGAAACATGTTCCAACAAGGAACAAACTCCAATCTTCACCTGCAACTAGCAACGCTCTAAGAGGGGCTGAGCAAAGCGGTAACATAGCCAAACAACGGTTTGCTAGGACAAAGTGGGTTAGAGGTTTGACATGGCAATATGGGAGGCATGATAAGGCATGTGGTAGGTATCATAGCATAGGCATAGCAATAGAGCGAGCAACTAGCAAGCAAAGATAGAAGTGATTTCAAGGGTATGGTCATCTTGCCTGCAAAGTTCTCCGAGTTGACGTAAGCTTGATCCTCGTAAACGTTCTCAACGGGTTCCTCGATCACGTACTCGTCTCCCGGCTCTACCCAAAGCAATAACACAAGCAAAGGGAGACACAATCAACCACGGTGCAATGCGCAAGCAACATGATGCAAAACATGGCATGATATGCGGGATGTGATATGCAATGCATATGCATGCTTCGGAAAGGAAAGATTGAACCAGGCCTCAAATTGGAAAACCAAGAGTGCCGCTGGAAAGATGAGTTGATTTCGGTTGAAATCTATATAAAGATCACCGGAATCGGATGCACGGTTTGCAAATGACAAGCAAAACAATAATGGCACAAAGCTGCGATTAACAGCACGTGGCCATCTAAATGCATCAAGAAAAACAAGCTACTGCACTCTAACATAACAAAGCACATGGCAGTGATCCACTCAAGATGCTTGACAAAAGATGA
Organism: Triticum aestivum; assembly: GCF_018294505.1. Taxonomy (NCBI): domain Eukaryota; kingdom Viridiplantae; phylum Streptophyta; class Magnoliopsida; order Poales; family Poaceae; genus Triticum; species Triticum aestivum. Next base: position 250,149,895 of record NC_057812.1, read on the forward strand.
ACACTGAGCTATGGCTAAATCACACAATAACAGGTTCAAACAAGTATGGTAAAAGTGCAAAAGATATCAGGTTCACAGACTTGGTGAAAATAACATGTCAGGATTTAACATCAGGAAGCAATGTTTAGAGCAAGATAACAACATGCTACAGGAACATATCATGGCAAAGCAAGGCATGGCATGAAACTATACAAAGCATATAACAAATGTCCCTTACTGACCATAAGTCAAAAGTGATCAGAAGATACAATGGCAACCATGTGAACATAGCAAGTTTCGTTAACAGATTCAGACTTAGCAGAAAACTAGAACATGACAAAACAGAATTACGTAGGCATGTTTGCGAGCTCGATGCACTCACCACAAGGCATTGCATGACAAGCTAAGCATACACCCAGCAAGTAGACATGATAAATAAGCTAACCATGGTAAGAACACTCTCATAGCATGCATGGATCAACTACAACAACCTCGGCAAAATTGCTTAACACGTAAACAATCTGTCAGGAACATTTTATAGAAAAAGTAGAGAAAGATTGAGTCATGCTAGGGTGCTCCATAATTGCAAACAAAGACATGGATGGATAGAGCATAACAATATCTCAAAATCATCCTTACTGAACATGCTCAAAAGAGGCATGGATCACTCTGTAGCAATAAGAATTCTAAGTCACCGAAATCAGCAACATCACGAGAGTTACTTTGCATGCTTGTGCTAGTCACCACAAAGATCAAAAAAATACATGGAATACACCCCTGTAAAGATGGCATGGCATACAATAAAACACATGTAGGGCTCAAGATCATAGGAGGCACACATTAAACATGACAAAAAATGACAAATGTCCAAATTCTGATAAGAATCTGAAACTAACATTACATAGCACTATTGCAACAACATTTAGGGCATCAAGATGAACTCAAATGAACATGGTGCAATGGAATGAAATGAAGTACACATCGAGACGAACAATTTGATATGCTACATGCCCAAAACGGAGCCACGGATGCAAAGATATGACATGATGAAATATGCTAAAAATACTGAAAACTGGGACAAAAGTCAACCTAGGGTTTACTGTAGCGGCGGATCTAGATCGAGAGCACACGCGAACCGAGGTGGACGGGGAGCTCGCCGGAGCTTCTCGCCGGAGTAGGAGGAAGAGGCCGGCCGGGGCTTGCCGGCGAGGGGCGCGGGGCCGCGGGGTCGGCGCAGGGTCGGCGCGGGATCCGTCGGCGACGAGGAGGACGAGGCGGCGGAGTTGATGGGGCGGCCGACCAGAGAAGGTCGCCGGTGCGGGGCAGCGAGGTGGAGGCGGTGGCGCGGCGATGTCGGTGGAGGCTCGCGCGGGCGGCGAGTGGCGGCGACCGACTTGGGCCTCGAGGGCCTTCCGCGGGCTCTGCGGGCCGGCGAAGTGGGCACCGGCGCGGGCGAACCGGCGATCAACACATGGCGGCAGCGGGCGCGATTTCTGTCCAGCGGCACCCAGACACGTCCGGCCGCGCGGAGGGAGCGGGGCTAGGGTTAGGGTTGATCCGAAATTTTCGGGGGAGATGCCTATTTATACATAGAGGGATCTAGGAGGCTCCAAATTGAGCACGGTTTTCGGCCACGCGATCGTGATCGAACGACCGAGATGATGGAGGGGGTTTAGGTGGGTTTTGGGCCACTTTGGAGAGGTGTTAGGCTGCAACACACACGAGGCCTTTACGGTTCCTCGGTTAACCGTTGGAGTATCAAACGAAGTCCAAATGGCACGAAACTTGACAGGCGGTCTACGGTAGTGAACCAAGGCCGCTTGGCAAGTCTCGGTCCAATCCGAGAACGTTTAACACCCGCACACGAAAAGAGGCAAAAGGAGACTCCGGAGGACATAGGAGCGCCGGAATGCAAAACGGACAACGGGGAAAATGCTCGGATGCATGAAACGAACACGTACGCAAATGCGATGCACATGATGACATGATATGAGATGCATGATAAAGACAAAAGCAACACGGAGACAAAACCCAACAACGAGAAATATCATAACTTAGTGCCGGAAATGGCAAGAGTTGGAATACAAATATGGCAGGTTACATATGGGCATTACAGTAGAATATGTAGGAACCAATATGAGCATCCAGGTTCCGCTATTGGTTATTGACCGGAGACATGTCTCTGTCATGTCTACATAGTTCTCGAACCCGTAGGGTCCGCACGCTTAAAGTTCTGTGACGATCGGTATTATGAGTTTATATGTTTTGATGTACCGAAGGTAGTTCAGAGTCCCAGATATGATCACGGACATGATGAGAAGTCTCAAAATGGTCGAGACATAAAGATTGATATGTTGGAAGCCTACATTTGTACATCGGAAGAGTTCCGGGTGAAATCGGGATTTTACCGGAGTGCCGGAGGGGTTACCGGAACGCCCCGGGGGTTGATGGGCCTTGTTGGGCCCTAGTGGAGAGAGAGAGATAGGGGCCGGCTATGGCAGGCCGCGCACCCCCTCCCCCTTTGGTCCGAATTGGACTAGGAAGGGGGGGCGGTGCCCCCCTTTCCTTCTCCTTCTCCCCCTTCCTTTCCCCCTCCTAGTAGGAGGAGGAAAGAGGGGAGTCCTACTCCTACTAGGAGGAGGACTCCTCTCCTGGCGCGCCCTACAGGTCCGGCCGGCCTCCCCCCTTGCTCCTTTATATACGGGGGCAGGGGCACCCTAGGACACACAAGTTGATCATTGATCTCTCCCAGCCGTGTGCGGTGCCCCCCTCCACCATAATCCACCTCGGTCGTATCGTAGCGGTGCTTAGGTGAAGCCCTGCTTCGGTAGTTTCATCAACAATGTCACCACGCTGTCGTGCTGACGAAACTCTCCCTCGAGCTCTACTGGATTGTGAGTTCGCGGGACGTCACCGAGCTGAACGTGTGCTGAGGATCAGTCAATCGTGAAGACGTACGACTACATCAACCGCGTTGTCATAACGCTTCCGCTTAATGGTCTATGAGGGTACATGGACAACACTCTCCCCTCTCATTGCAATGCATCACCATGATCTTGCGTGTGCGTAGGAAAATTTTGAAATTACTACGTTCCCCAACAGGTGCTGGTTGCAGACGTTCGACAATTCCTTTGTGGCAGCCGGAGACGTACAACAGCAGTGGCAGAGGTGGAGGGTGCAGATGCAAAGCAAGGGGGAGAAGGGCGGAGTGGAAGGAAATGAGATCGGGAGGGGGATTGGGTAGGCCAAGGGTGTCGGAGTCCTATGTTTTGGGTGTCTGGACTCCCACAAACCTCCCCCACTTCTGCTGGGGAACGTAGCATAAATTCAAAATTTTCCTACGTGTCACCAAGATCTATCTATGGATTCATCTAGCAACGAGGGAGGAGTGGATCTACATACCCTTGTAGATCGCGCGCGGAAGCGTTCAAGAGAACGGGGTTGATGGAGTCGTACTCGTCGTGATTCAAATCACCGATGATCCTAGCGCCGAACGGACGGCACCTCCGCGTTCAACACACGTACGGAGCAGCGACGTCTCCTCCTTCTTGATCCAGCAAGGGGAAAGAGAGGTTGATGGAGATCCAGCAGCACGACGGCGTGGTGGAAGTAGCGGGATTCCAACAGGGCTTCGCCAAGCGCTGCGGGAGGAGGGAGATGTGTCATGGGAGGGAGAGGGAGGCGCCAGGGCTTGGGTATGGTTGCCCTCCCTTCCCCCCACTATATATAGGGCCAAGGGAGAGGGGGAGGGCGCAGCCTTGCCCCTTCCTCCAAGGAAGGGTGCGGCCAAGGGGGGGGAGGAGTCCATCCTCCCCAAGGCACCTCGGAGGTGCCTTCCCCCTTTAGGACTCTCCCCTCCTCTTGTCCCTTTGGCGTATGGGCCTCTAGGGGCTGGTGCCCTTGGCCCATGTAGGCCAAGGCGCACCCCCTACAGCCCATGTGGCCCCCGGGGCAGGTGGCCCCACCCGGTGGACCCCCGGGACCCTTCCAGTGGTCCCGATACAATGCCGGTGACCCCGAAACTTGTCCCGATGGCCGAAATAGCACTTCCTATATATAATTCTTTACCTCCGGACCATTCCGGAACTCCTCGTGACGTCCGGGATGTCATCCGGGACTCCGAACAACTTTCGGGTTACCGCATACTAATATCTCTATAACCCTAGCGTTACCGAACCTTAAGTGTGTAGACCCTACGGGTTCGGGAACCATGCAGACATGACCGAGACGTTCTCCAGTCAATAACCAACAGCGGGATCTGGATACCCATGTTGGCTCCCACATATTCCACGATGATCTCATCGGATGAACCACGATGTCAAGGACTTAATCAATCCCGTATACAATTCCCTTTGTCTAGCGGTACGATACTTGCCCGAGATTCGATCGTCGGTATCCCGATACCTTGTTCAATCTCGTTACCGGCAAGTCTCTTTACTCGTTTCATAACACATCATCCCGTGATCAACTCCTTGATCACATTGTGCACATTATGATGATGTCCTACCGAGTGGGCCCAGAGATACCTCTCCGTCACACGAAGTGACAAATCCCAGTCTCGGTTCGTGCCAACCCAACAGACACTTTCGGAGATACCTGTAATGTACCTTTATAGCCACCCAGTTACGTTGTGACATTTGGCACACCCAAAGCACTCCTACGGTATCCGGGAGTTACACAATCTCATGGTCTAAGGAAATGATACTTGACATTAGAAAAGCTTTAGCGAACGAACTACACGATCTTTGTGCTAGGCTTAGGATTGGGTCTTGTCCATCACATCATTCTCCTAATGATGTGATCCCGTTATCAATGACATCCAATGTCCATGGTCAGGAAACCGTAACCATCTATTGATTAACGAGCTAGTCAATTAGAGGCTTACTAGGGACATGGTGTTGTCTATTTATCCACACATGTATCTGAGTTTCCTATCAATACAATTCTAGCATGGATAATAAACGATTATCATGAACAAGGAAATATAATAATAACCAATTTATTATTGCCTCTAGGGCATATTTCCAACAGTCTCCCACTTGCACTAGAGTCAATAATCTAGTTCACATCGCCATGTGATTAACACTCATAGGTCACATCGCCATGTAACCAACATCCAAAGAGTTTACTAGAGTCAATAATCTAGTTCACATCACTATGTGATTAACACTCAATGAGTTCTGGGTTTGATCATGTTGCTTGTGAGAGAGGTTTTAGTCAACGGGTCTGAACCTGTCAGATCCGTGTGTGCTTTACAAATCTTTATGTCATCTCCTAGATGCAGCTACCACGCTCTATTTGGTGCCATTTCAAATAACTGTTCTACTTGGAGTTATTCTAAATTGTTGCTCCATTATACGTATCCGGTATCTCTACTCAGAGCTATCCGGATAGGTGTTAAGCTTGCATCGTCATAACTCTTTACGTCGAACTCTTTATCACCTCCATAATCGAGAAAATTCCTTAGTCCACTAGTTACTAAGGATAACTTTGACCGCTGTCCTGTGATCCATTCTTGGATCACTCTTGTACCCCTTGACTGACTCATGGCAAGGCACATTTCAGGTGCGGTACACAACATAGCATACTATAGGGCCAATGTCTTAAGCACAGGGGACGACCTTCGTCCTTTCTCTCTATTCTGCCGTGGTCGAGCTTTAAGTCTTAACTTCATACCTTACAACTCAGGCAAGAACTCCTTCTTTGACTGATCCATCTTGAACACCTTCAAGATCATGTCAAGGTATGTGCTCATTTGAAAGTACCATTAAGCGTTTTGATCTATCCTCATAGATCTTGATGCTCAATGTTCAAGTAGCTTAATCCAGGCCTTCCATTGAAAAACACTTTCCAAATAACCCTATATGCTTTCCAGAAATTCTACATCATTTCTGATTCATAATATGTCAACAACATATACTCATCAGAAATTCTATAGTGCTCCCACTCACTTCTTTGGAAATACAAGTTTCTCATAAACTTTGTATAAACCCAAAATCTTTGATCATCTCATCAAAACGTACATTCCAACTCCGAGATGCTTACTCCAGTCCTTAGAAGGATTACTGGAGCTTTGCATACTTATTAGCATCTTTAAGGATTGACAAAACCTTCCGGTTGTATCACATACAACCTTTCCTCAAGAAAATCGTCGAGGAAACAATGTTTCGACATCCTATCTGCATGATTTCATAAATAATGCAGTAATCGCTAATATAATTCCAACAGACTCTTAGCATCGCTACGAGTGAGAAAGTCTCATCGTAGTCAACTCCTTGAACTTGTCGGGAAACATCTTAACGACAAGTCGAGCTTTCTTAATGGTGACATTTACCATCATTGTCCGTCTTCCTTTTAAAATCCATATGTACCTAACAGCCTTACGACCATCAAGTAGTTCTTCCAAAGTCTACACTTTGTTTTCATACATGGATCCTTTCTCGGATTTTATGGCCTTGAGCCATTTATTGGAATTCAGGCCCACCATTGCTTCTCCATAGCTCATAGGTTCATTGTTGTCTAGCAACATGACTTCCAAGACAGGATTACGTACCACTCTGAAGTAGTACGCATCCTTGTCATCCCACGAGGTTTGGTAGTGACTTGATCTGAAGTTTCATGATCACTATCATAAGCTTCCACTTCAATTGGTGTAGGTGCCACAGGAACAACTCTTGTGCCCTGCTACACACTAGTTGAAGAGACGGTTCAATAACCTCATCAAGTCTCCACCATCCTCCCACTCAATTCTTTCGAGAGAAACTTTTCCTCGAGAAAGGACCCGATTCTAGAAACAATCCCTTATTGCTTTCGGATCTGAGACAGGAGGTATACCCAACTGTTTTGGGTGTCCTATGAAGATGCATTTATCCGCTTTGGGTTCGAGCTTATCAGCCTGAAACCTTTTCACATAAGCGTCGCAGCCCCAAACTTTTAAGAAATGACAGCTTAGGTTTCTCTAAACCATGGTGTCATCTCATCGGAATTACATGGTGCCCTATTTAAAGTGAATGTGGTTGTCTCTAATGCCTAACCCATAAACTATCGTGGTAATTCGATAAGAGACATCATGGTATGCATCATATCCAATAGGGTGCAGTTATGATGTTCGGACACACCATCACACTATGGTGCTCCAGGCTGTATTAGTTGTGAAACAATTTCCACAATGTCTTAATTCTGTGCCAAACTCGTAATTCAGATATTCATCTCTATGATCATATCATAGATATTTTATCCTCTTGTCACGACGATCTTTCAACTTCATCCTGAAATTACTTGAACCTTTCAATAATTCAGACTCGTGATTCATCAAGTAAATATACTCAACATCTACTCAAATCATCTGTGAAGTAAGAACATAACGATATCCACTACATGCCTCAACACTCATTGGATTGCACACATCAAAATGTATTACTTCCAAGAAGTTGCTTTCTAGTTCCATTTTACTGAAAACGAGGCTTTCAGTCATCTTGCCCATGTGGTATGATTTGCATGTCTCAAGTGATTCAAAATCAAGTGAGTCCAAACGGTCCATTTGCATGGAGTTTCTTCATGCATATACACCAATAGACATGGTTCACATGTCTCAAACCTTTCAAAAATGAGTGAGTCCAAAGATTCATCAACATGGAGCTTCTTCATGCGTTTTATACCGATATGACTTAAGTGGCAGTGCCACAAGTAGGTGGTACTATCATTACTATCTTTTGGCATGAACATGTGTATCACTACGATCGAGATTCAATAAACCATTCATTTCAGGTGTAAGACCATTGAAGGTATTATTCAAATAGACAGAGTAACCATTAGTCTCTTTAAATGAATAACCGTATTGCGATAGACGTAATCCAATCATGTCTATGCTCAACGCAAACACCAAATAACAATTATTTAGGTTTAACCCCAATCTCGATGGTAGAGGGAGCGTGCGATGCTTGATCATATCAACATTGGAAACACTTCCAACACATATCGTCAGCTCACCTTACTAGTCTCCGTTTATTCCGTAGCTTTTATTTCGAGTTACTAACACTTAGCAACCGAACCGGTATCTAATACCCTGGTGCTACTAGGAGTACTAGTAAAGTACACATTAACATAATGTATATCCAATATACTTCTATCGACCTTGCCAGCCTTCTCATCTACCAAGTATCTAGGGTAATTCTGCTCCAGTGGCTGTTCCCTTTATTACAGAAGCACTTAGTCTCGGGTTTGGGTTCAACCTTGGGTTTCTTCACTAGAGCAGCAACTGATTTGCCGTTTCATGAAGTATCCCTTCTTGCCCTTGCCCTTCTTGAAACTAGTGGTTTCTCCAACCATCAACAATTGATGCTCCTTCTTGATTTCTACTTTTGTGGTGTCAAACATCACGAATATCTCAAGGATCATCATATATGTCCCTGATATATCATAGTTCATCACGAAGCTCTAGCAGCTTGGTGGTAATGACTTCGGAGAAAACATCACTATCTCATTTGGAAGATCAACTCCCACTCGATTCAAATGATTGTTGTACTCAGACAATCTGAGCACAAGCTCAACAATTGAGTTTTTCTCCCTTAGTTTGCAGGCTAAGAAAATCGTCGGAGGTCTTATACCTCTTGACGTGGGCACGAGCCTGAAATCCCAATTTCAGCCCTCGAAACATCTCATATGTTTCGCGACGTTTCAAAACGTCTTCGGTGCCTCAACTCTAAACCGTTTAACTGAACCATCACGTAGTTATCAAAATGTGTATGTCAGATGTTCGCAACATCCATAGACGACGTTCGAGGTTCAGCACACTGAGCGGTGCATTAAGGACATAAGCCTTCTATGAAGCAATGAGGACAATCCTCAGTTTACGGACCTAGTCCGCATAATTCCTACTATCAACTTTCAACTAATTTTTTTTTCTCTAGGAACATATCTAAACAGTAGAACTAAAGCGCGAGCTACGGCATAATTTGCAAAATCCTTTTGACTATGTTCAGGATAATTAAGTTCATCTTATGAACTCCCACTCAGATAGACATCCCTCTAGTCATCTAAGTGATTACATGATCCGAGTCAACTAGGCCGTGTCCGATCATCACGTGAGACGGACTAGTCAACATCGGTGAACATCTTCATGTTGATCGTATCTACCATACAACTCATGCTCGACCTTTCGGTCTCTTGTGTTCTGAGGCCATGTCTGTACATGCTAGGCTCGTCAAGTCAACCTAAGTGTTTCGCGTGTGTAAATCTGGCTTACACCCGTTGTATGTGAACGTCTGAATCAAACACCCGATCATCACGTGGTGCTTTGAAACAACGAACTGTCGCAACGGTGCACAGTTAGGGAAACACTTTCTTGAAATTATTATGAGGGATCATCTTATTTACTACCGCCATCGTTCTAAGCAAATAAGATGTATAAACATGATAAACATCACATGCAATCAAATAGTGACATGATATGGCCATCATCACTTTGCTCCTCTTGATCTCCATCTTCGGGGCTCCATGATCATCATCGTCACCGGCATGACACCATGATCTCCATCATCATGATCTCCATCATCGTGTCTCCATGAAGTTGTCACGTCATCTATTACTTCTACTACTACAGCTAATGGTTAGCAATAAAGTAAAGTAATTACATGACGTTTATGTTGACACGCAGGTCATAAATAAATTAAGACAACTCCTATGGCTCCTGCCGGTTGTCATACTCATCGACATGCAAGTCGTGATTCCTATTACAAGAACATGATCAATCTCATACATCACATATATCATTCATCACATCCTTTTGGCCATATCACATCACATAGCATACCCTGCAAAAACAAGTTAGACGTCCTCTAATTGTTGTTTGCATGTTTTACGTGGCTGCTATGGGTTTCTAGCAAGAACGTTTCTTACCTACGCAAAAACCACAACGTGATATGCCAATTGCTATTTACCCTTCATAAGGACCCTTTTCATCGAATCTGATCCGACTAAAGTGGGAGAGACAGACACCCGCCAGCCACCTTATGCAACTAGTGCATGTTTGTCGGTGGAACCAGTCTCACGTAAGAGTACGTGTAAGGTCGGTCCGGGCCGCTTCATCCCACGATGCTGCCAAATCAAGATAAGACTAGTAACAGCAAGATAATTGACAATATCGACGCCCACAACTACTTTGTGTTCTACTCGTGCATAGTAACTATGCATAGACCTAGCTCTGATACCACTGTTGGGGAACGTAGCATAAATTCAAAATTTTCCTACGTGTCACCAAGATCTATCTATGGAGTCATCTAGCAACAAGGGAGGAGTGGATCTACATACCCTTGTAGATCGCGCGCGGAAGCGTTCAAGAGAACGGGGTTGATGGAGACGTACTCGTCGTGATTCAAATCACCGATGATCCTAGCGCCGAACGGACGGCACCTCCGCGTTCAACACACGTACGGAGAAGCCACGTCTCCTCCTTCTTGATCCAGCAAGGGGAAAGAGAGGTTGATAGAGATCCAGCAGCACGACGGCGTGGTGGAAGTAGCGGGATTCCAACAGGGCTTCGCCAAGCGCTGCGGGAGGAGGGAGATGTGTCATGGGAGGGAGAGGGAGGCGCCAGGGCTTGGGTATGGTTGCCCTCCCTTCCCCCCACTATATATAGGGCCAAGAGAGAGGGGGAGGGCGCAGCCTTGCCCCTTCCTCCAAGGAAGGGTGCGGCCAAGGGGGGGAGGAGTCCATCCTCCCCAAGGCACCTCGGAGGTGCCTTCCCCCTTTAGGACTGTCCCCTCCTCTTGTCCCTTTGGCGCATGGGCCTCTAGGGGCTGGTGCCCTTGGCCCATGTAGGCCAAGGCGCACCCCCTACAGCCCATGTGGCCCCCGGGGCAGGTGGCCCCACCCGGTGGACCCCCGGGACCCTTCCGGTGGTCCCGATACAATACCGGTGACCCCGAAACTTGTCCCGATGGCCGAAATAGCACTTCCTATATATAATTCTTTACCTCCGGACCATTCCGGAACTCCTCATGACGTCCGGGATCTCATCCGGGACTCCGAACAACTTTCGGGTTACCGCATACTAATATCTCTATAACCCTAGCGTCACCGAACCTTAAGTGTGTAGACCCTACGGGTTCGGGAACCATGCAGACATGACCGAGACGTTCTCCAGTCAATAACCAACAGCGGGATCTGGATACCCATGTTGGCTCCCACATGTTCCACGATGATCTCATCGGATGAACCATGATGTCAAGGACTTAATCAATCCCGTATACAATTCCCTTTGTCTAGCGGTACGATACTTGCCCGAGATTCGATCGTCGGTATCCCGATACCTTGTTCAATCTCGTTACCGGCAAGTCTCTTTACTCGTTTCATAACACATCATCCCGTGATCAACTACTTGATCACATTGTGCACATTATGATGATGTCCTACCGAGTGGGCCCAGAGATACCTCTCCGTCACACGGAGTGACAAATCCCAGTCTCGATTCGTGCCAACCCAACAGACACTTTCGGAGATACCTGTAATGTACCTTTATAGCCACCCAGTTACGTTGTGACGTTTGGCACACCCAAAGCACTCCTACGGTATTCGGGAGTTGCACAATCTCATGGTCTAAGGAAATGATACTTGACATTAGAAAAGCTTTAGCGAACGAACTACACGATCTTTGTGCTAGGCTTAGGATTGGGTCTTGTCCATCACATCATTCTCCTAATGATGTGATCCCGTTATCAATGACATCCAATGTCCATGGTCAGGAAACCGTAACCATCTATTGATTAATGAGCTAGTCAACTAGAGGCTTACTAGGGACATGGTGTTGTCTATGTATCCACACATGTATCTGAGTTTCCTATCAATACAATTCTAGCATGGATAATAAACGATTATCATGAACAAGGAAATATAATAATAACCAATTTATTATTGGCTCTAGGGCATATGTCCAACAACTTCGTCTCCAATTTGCGGGAGAAATCGCGTCCGGACCACCCCGCGGACCGATACAGACCCGCGTTGGATGACTTCCTCGATCCAGGCAGTGCGATCCGGACAGATGTGGGCGGTTTGTCCGCCTTGGAGATGCCCTTCTGTCGGGTTTGATGCCCTAATCCTTGTTCAGTTGCTCCTTAGCACTATTGCGATCTTTCATCGACCCATCAGCTTGGGTTCTTAAAGCCATTAACAAGGTCCACCGAGCTTTTCTTTGAAAGGGTTTTGAAGTTGTTCTTGATGGTCACTCCCCATTCAAGTGGGGCATAGTGTGTAGCCTGAAGGAGTTGGAGGTCTCGACATGGAGATCTTGATGGTCATTCACCATGAAGCTGCGGCGCGTGTGACTCGGAAGGGTGGACCCGAGCAGGCCTTGGCGGCATCGGAGTTCCTCTTAGTAGTTGTGACTTGGAAGTTTTCAAAGCTGCTGCTACTGTAACTTTGTTGGTCTAAATGCATGAGGTCCTTATTTGCCTAGGGCGGCCGAAATCACTTTTTGACCCTTTTTGGAAACCTTAGCACGATGTGACCCCTCTTTCAAAAACAATCAAGATTTGCCCCTTTTCCTACTACCAACGTCCCCGACACTAGGGTAACACAGCCTATTGCCAGCTACCCAGGCGGTAGGGTAATGACAGATGGCTAATGGCTCGTCAGTGTCGCTGACTTGGATAAGGAACCTACAGCCGTAGACACTGGTGGTAGGATGTGTTGCCCTACCGTCAAGGCCCCTGACGGTAGGGTCCTCGAGTGGATAAGTGGTTGGGGGTGGGGGATGTGCGCCCTACCCACCCATTCAATCCCGCACACCACCCTAAGCACATGCCCTCTTCCACCTCTCTTCCCTCTCAAATCTATCTTCGTTGCTTGAGATTTATCCGGTGGATCGGGAGCATTTGCATCACACAAGGTACCTCTCTTACCCCTCCCCCTCATTTTGGTTGGTTGGAATCACCAATTTTGGTTGCATTGCTCACATATTTGCAAACCCTAGTTCTTGCTCTTGTTCGTGGTGAAATCAATATATATATATATATATATATATATATATATATATATATGATGCATTTAGGGTTATGTTTGTGCTTGACTATGTATTATGTGCCTAACATTGTTGTGGGTAGCAAGATCTAGTGTTAGGGTTAGTGGTTTTGTTAGGGCTAGGGTTAAGGTTATGATGACGGTAAAAATTACTCGTTGAATTGTAGGATGGCACCGATTATCTTTTTTGAGTCTTCTGCTGAGGCGGCGGTGAAGCATGAATGTGTGTTCATTCAGGAAGTGATGCAATCATGGGTGGGCATTGTCGACGAGTTGAATGCAACTTGCAAAGTGCTATTTCTCTGAGTGCCCTTGAAAGGTGTTCGAAGATAAAGAAAAAAAGATACGTGACCTCCAGACGAACAAAAAACTTCATAGATGTGATCTTGCAAGGCAAATTGCATTGTGCGCAACAAGGGAAGAATTGACTCAGCTTGACTTGGATAACCCTGGCCAGGTCATTGACTAGGTAATTAAGCAAGGATCATCACTGATATCGAGGCAGGATTCTTGCTAGGCTTGGGTCCTTGAAAGAGCGGATGTCGTTTCTTGCAACCTGGGACTGTACGGCGAAGATATTGTGTTGAATCCCATATGAGAGCATTGTGGCAATTATGCACGCATGAAAAATAAAAGGGGTTGAAGTCTGTGAGCTCCTCTTTGGAAGTTTCAGTATTGCTTGACCTCCGTGACGTTGTAGTATGATTTGAACTATAATGGCATGAACCCCTTATCATTTTCTATTTGTATTTTAGCTGAGCTCCGTATGTGTTATGTAATCTTTGTCATTTGAAATCTGTCAGAACTTTGTGTTGTATGTCATTTTAAGTAAGTCATGTTTTTGTTTGTTGTATGCCATTTGAATTAAGTTATGTTTTGTGTTCTATATATCACTCACTTTATAAAAACGTAATACTCATGTAGGACAGAAAACAATGCTATCATGGAGAAAGCATATGAGACGGCTAAAGAAAATCGACGTCGTCATATGATTAGTGAGCTTAAAATGGATTAAGAGTTGTGAAGAGGTGAATGCAGCTATGAGGGATTTCAATCGGTATCACTTTCGTGAGTACCCTCTAGAGGTTGCCGCTAAAATAGAGAAGATACTAAATAAGCTACAGAGGAAGGAAGATGGTTGTAGACATTCTTTGTGAATCGAGATAGGATTCTCCGTAAGCATTGATGAATTCCCCGAGCTGGACTTGACAAGGCCTGGGCAGGTCATTGGATGTGCAATCAAAGGAGTGTCAGAGAGACCAAGCGGACAAGCTCGATGGGTTTGGTTTCATGAGGTAGAGGGTGTGATGATCCATTAGGCGGGATCCAGTGATATTCGATTGAGGCCAAATCCAGAGCGGGATTCACAGAGCAGGTGTATTATGTTGGGGAACTTAGTAATTTCAAAAAAAATCCTACACACACACAGGATCATGGTGATGCATAGCAACGAGAGGGGAGAGTGTGTCCACGTACCATCGTAGACTAAAAGCGGAAGCGTTAGCACAACACAGTTGATGTAGTCATACGCCTTCACGATCCGACCGATCCAAGTACCGAACGCACGGCACCTCCGAGTTCAGCACACGTTCAGCTCGATGACGTCCCACGAACTCCGATCCAGTAGAGCTTCACGGGGGAGTTTCTTCAGCACGACGGCGTGATGACGGTGATGATGATGCTACCGACGTAGGGCTTCGCCTAAGCACCGCTACGATATGATCGAGGTGGATTATGGTGGAGGGGGGCACCGCACACAGCTGGAGAGATCAACAGATCAACTTGTGTCTCTAGAGGTGCCTCCCTGCCCCCGTATATAAAGGAGCAAGGGGTGGAGGCCGGCCGGCCCCTGTAGGCGCGCCAGGAGGAGGAGTCCTCCTCCTAGTAGGAGTAGGACTCCCCTCTTTCCTACTCCTACTAGGAGGGGGAAAGGAACAGGGAGAGGGAGAAGGAAAGGGGGGCGCCCCCCCCTCTCCTAGTCCATTTCGGACTAGAGGGGGAGGGGCGCGTGACCTGCCCTAGGCCAGCCCTCTCTCTCTCCACTAAGGCCCATAAGGCCCACTATTTCTCCCACGGGGTTCCGGTAACCCTCCAGCACTCCGGTTTTCTCCGAAACCACCCGGAACACTTCGGGTGTCCGAATATAGTCGTTCAATATATCGATCTTTACATATTGACCATTTCGAGACTCCTCGTCATGTCCTGATCATATCCGGGACTCCGAACTACCTTCGGTACATCAAAACACAAAAATTCATAATATCGTTCGCCTCCGAACTTTAAGCGTGTGGACCCTACGGGTTCGAGAACTATGTAGACATGACCGAGACACGTCTCTGATCAATAACCAATAGCGGAACCTGGATGCTCATATTGGCTCCCACATATTCTACAAAGATCTTTATCGGTCAAACCACATAACAACATACGTTGTTCCCTTTGTCATCGGTATGTTACTTGCCCGAGATTCGATCATCGGTATCTCAATACCTAGTTCAATCTCGTTACCGGCAAGTCTCTTTACTCGTTCCGTAGTACATCACCTCGCAACTAACTCATTAGTTACAATGCTTGCAAGGCTTATAGTGATGTGCATTACTGAGTGGGCCCAGAGATACCTCTCCGACAATCGGAGTGACAAATCCTAATCTTGATCTATGCCAACTCAACAAGTACCATCAGAGACACCGGTAGAGCACCTTTATAATCACCCAATTACGTTGTGACGTTTGGTAGCACACAAAGTGTTCCTCCAATAATCCGGAGTTGCATAACCTCATAGTCATAGGAACATGTATGAGTCATGAGGAAAGCAATAGCAGTAAACTAAATGATCAAGTGCTAAGCTAACAGAATGGGTCAAGTCAATAACATCATTCTCCTAATGATGTGATCCCGTTAATCAAATGACAACTCATGTCTATGGTTAGGAAACTTAACCATCTTTGATTAATGAGCTAGTGAAGTAGAGGCATACTAGTGACACTCTGTTTGTCTATGTATTCACACATGTACTAAGTTTCCAGTTAATACAATTCTAGCATGAATAATAAACATTTATCATGATATGAGGAAATAAATAATAACTTTATTATTGCCTCTAGGGCATATTTCCTTTAGTATCCCACTTGCACTAGAGTCAATAATCTAGATTACACAGTAATGATTCTAACACCAATGGAGCCTTGGTGCTGATTATGTTTTGCTCGTGAGAGAGGCTTAGTCAACGGGTCTGCAACATTCAGATCCGTATGTATATTGCAAATTTCTATGTCTCCCACCTGGACTTGATCGCGGATGGAATTGAAGTGTCTCTTGATGTGCTTGGTTCTCTTGTGAAATCTGGATTCCTTTGCCAGGGCAATTGCACCAGTATTGTCACAAAAGATTTTCATTGGACCCGATGCACTAGGTATGACACCTAGATCGGATATGGACTCCTTCATCCAGACTCCTTCATTTGCTACTTCTGAAGCAGCAATGTACTCCGCTTCACACGTAGATCCCGCTACGACGCTTTGTTTAGAACTGCTCCAACTGACAGCTCCACCGTTCAATATAAACATGTATCTGGTTTGCGATTTAGAATCGTCCGGATCAGTGTCAAAGCTTGCATCAACGTAACCATTTATGATGAGCTCTTTGTCACCTTCATAAACGAGAAACATATCCTTAGTCCTTTTCAGGTATTTCAGGATGTTCTTGACCGTTGTCCAGTGATCCACTCCTGTATTACTTTGGTACCTCCCTGCTAAACTAATAGCAAGGCACACATCAGGTCTGGTACACATCATTGCATACATGATAGAGCCTATGGCTGAAGCATATGCAACATCTTTCATTTTCTCTCTGTCTTCTGAAGTGGTCGGGCATTGAGTCTTACTCAACTTCACACCTTGTAACACAGGCAAGAACCCTTTCTTTGCCTGATCCATTTTGAACTTCTTCAAAACTTTTTCAAGGTATGTGCTTTGTGAAATTCCAATTAAGCGTCTTGAGTATCTCTATAGATCTTGATGCCCAATATGTAAGCAGCTTCACCGAGGTCTTTCATTGAAAAACTCTTATTCAAGTATCCTTTTATGCTATCCAGAAATTCTATATCATTTCTAATCAACAATATGTCATCCACATATAATATTAGAAATGCTACAGAGCTCCCACTCACTTTCTTGTAAATACAGACTTCTCCAAAAGTCTGTATAAAACCATATGCTTTGATCACACTATCAAAACGTTTATTCCAACTCCGAGAGGCTTGCACCAATCCATAAATGGATCGCTGGAGCTTGCATAATTTGTTAGCACCCTTTGGATCAATAAAACCTTCAGGTTGCATCATATACAACTCTTGTTCTAGAAATCCATTCAGGAATGCAGTCTTTACATCCATTTGCCAAATTTCATAATCATAAAATGTGGCGATAGCTAACATGATTCGGACGAACTTAAGTATCGCTACGGGTGAGAAGGTCTCATCGTAGTCAACTCCTTGAACTTGTCAAAAACCTTTCACAACAAGTCGAGCTTTGTAGACAGTAACATTACCATCATCGTTTGTCTTGAAGATCCATTTATTCTCGATGGCTTGCTGATCATCGGGTAAGTCAACCAAAGTCCACACTTTGTTCACATACATGGATCCCATCTCAGATTTCATGGCTTCTAGCCATTTTGCGGAATCTGGGCTCATCATCGCTTCCTCATAGTTTGTAGGTTCGTCATGGTCTAGTAACATGACCTCCAGAACATGATTACCGTACCACTCTGGTGCGGATCTTACTCTGGTTGACCTACGAGGTTCGGTAGTAATTTGATCTGAAGTTTCATGATCATCATCATTAGCTTCCTCACTAATTGGTGTAGGTGTCACAGGAACCAGTTTCAGTGATGAACTACTTTCCAATAAGGGACCAGGTATAGTTACCTCATCAAGTTCTACTTTCCTCCCACTCACTTGTTTCGAGAGAAACTCCTTCTCTAGAAAGGATCCATTCTTAGCAACAAAAGTCTTGCCTTCGGATCTGTCATAGAAGGTGTACCCAACTGTTTCTTTTGGGTATCCTATGAAGACACATTTCTCCGATTTGGCTTCGAGCTTATCGGGTTGAAGCTTTTTCACATAAGCGTCGTAGCCCCAAACTTTAAGAAATGACAACTTTGGTTTCTTGCCAAACCATAGTTCATAAGGAGTCGTCTCAACGGATTTAGATGGTGTCCTATTTAACGTGAATGCATCCGTCTCTAAAGCATAACCCCAAAATGATAGCGGTAAATCAGTAAGAGACATCATAGATCGCACCATATCTAGTAAAGTACGATTACGACGTTCGGACACACCATTACGCTGTGGTGTTCCGGGTGGCGTGAGTTGCGAAACTATTCCGCATTGTTTCAAATGAAGACTAAACTTGTAACTCAAATATTCTCCTCCACGATCAAATCGTAGAAACTTTATTTTCTTGTTACGATGATTTTCCACTTCACTCTGAAATTCTTTGAACTTTTCAAATGTTTCAGACTTATGTTTCATCAAGTAGATATACCCATATCTTCTCAAATCATCTGTGAAGGTGAGAAAATAACGATATCCGCTACGAGCCTCAACATTCATCGGACCACATACATCAGTATGTATGATTTCCAACAAATCTGTTGCTCGTTCCATTCTTCCGGAGAACGGTGTTTTAGTCATCTTGCCCATGAGGCATGGTTCGCAAGTACCAAGTGATTCATAATCAAGTGATTCCAAAAGTCCATCAGAATGGAGTTTCTTCATGCGCTTTACACCAATATGACCCAAATGGCAGTGCCACAAATAAGTTGCACTATCATTATCAACTCTGCATCTTTTAGCTTCAATACTATGAATATGTGTATCTTCACTATCGAGATTCAAAAAGAATAGACCACTCTTTAAGGGTGCATGACCATAAAAGATATTTACTCATATAAATAGAACAACCATTATTCTATGATTTAAATGAATAACCGTCTCGCATTAAACAAGATCCAGATATAATGTTCATGCTCAACGCTGGCACCAAATAACAATTATTTAGGTCTAAAACTAATCCCGAAGGTAGATGTAGAGGTAGCGTGCCGACCGCGATCACGTTGACTTTGGAACCATTACCCACGCACATCGTCACCTCGTCCTTTGCTAATCTTCGCTTAATCCGTAGTCCCTGTTTCGAGTTGCAAATATTAGCAACAAAACCAATAACAAATACCCAGGCACTACTGCGAGAATTAGTAAGGTACACATCAATAACATATATATCACATATACCTTTGTTCAGCTTGCCATCCTTCTTATCCGCCAAATACTTGGGGCAGTTCCGCTTCCAGTGACCAGTCTGTTTGCAGTAGAAGCACTCGGTCTCAGGCTTAGGTACAGACTTGGGTTTCTTCTCCTGAACAACAACTTGTTTGCCGTTCTTCTTGAAGTTCCCCTTCTTCTTCCCTTTGCCCTTTTTTCTTGAAACTGGTGGTCTTGTTGACCATCAACACTTGATGCTCCTTCTTGATTTCTACCTTCGCAGCTTTTAGCATTGCGAAGAGCTCGGGAATCGTCTTATCCATCCTTTGCATGTTATAGTTCATCACGAAGCTCTTGTAGCTTGGTGGCAGTGATTGAAGAATTCTGTCAATAACACTATCATCCGGAAGATTAACTCCCAGTTGAATCAAGTGATTGTTATACCCAGACATTCTGAGTATATGCTCACTGACAGAACTATTCTCCTCCATCTTGCAGCTGTAGAACTTATTGGAGACTTCATATCTCTCAATCCAGGCATTTGCTTGAAATATTAACCTCAACTCCTGGAACATCTCATATGCTTGATGACGTTCAAAACGTCGTTGAAGTCCCGGTTCTAAGCCGTAAAGCATGGCACACTAAACTATCGAGTACTCATCAGCTTTGCTCTGCCAGACGTTCATAACATCTGGTGTTGCTCCTGCGGCAGGTTTGGCACCTAGCGGTGCTTCCAGGACATAATTCTTCTGTGTAGCAATGAGGATAATCCTCAAGTTACGGACCCAGTCCGTGTAATTGCTACCATCATCTTTCAACTTTGCTTTCTCAAGGAACACATTAAAATTCAACGAAACAACAACACGGGCCATCTATCTACAACAACATAGACATGCAAAATACTATCAGGTACTAAGTTCATGATAAATTATTGTTCAGTTAATCAAATTATTAAATAACTCCTACTTAGATATACATCCCTCTAATCATCTAAGCGATCACGTGATCCATATCAACTAAACCATGTCCGATCATCACGTGAGATGGAGTAGTTTTCAATGGTGAACATCACTATGTTGATCATATCTTCTATATGATTCACGCTCGACCTTTCGGTCTCTAGTGTTTCGAGGCCATATCTGCATATGCTAGGCTCATCAAGTTTAACCCGAGTATTCTACAGGTGCAAAACTGGCTTGCACCCGTTGTATGTGAATGTAGAGCTTATCACACCCGATCATCACGTGGTGTCTTGGCACGACGAACTTTCGCAACGGTGCATACTCAGGGAGAACACATGCAACCGTTCTTACCCTGCTTGTGATCTCCATATCCGAAGCACCGTCATGATCACCATCGTCACCGGCGCGACACCTTGATCTCCATCGTAGCAGCGTTGTTGTCTCGCCAAATATTGCTTCTACGACTATCGCTACCTCTTAGTGATAAAGTAAAGCCATTACAGGGCGATTGCATTGCATACAATAAAGCGACAACCATATGGCTCCTGCCAGTTGCTGATAACTCGGTTACAAAACATGATCATATCATACAATAAAATATAGCATCATGTCTTGACCATATCACATCACAACATGCCCTGCAAAAACAAGTTAGACGTCCTCTACTTTGTTGTTGCAAGTTTTACATGGCTACTACGGGCTAAGCAAGAACCGTTCTTACCTACGCATCAAAACCATAACGATAGTTTGTCAAGGTAGTATTGTTTTAACCTTCTCAAGGACCGGGCGTAGCCACACTCGATTCAACTAAAGTTGGAGAAACTGACACCCGCCAGCCACCTGTGTGCAAAGCACGTCGGTAGAACCAGTCTCGTGTAAGCGTACGCGTAATGTCGGTCCGGGCCGCTTCATCCAACAATACCGCCAAACCAAAGTGTGACATGCTGGTAAGCAATCTGACTTGTATTGTCCACAACTCACTTGTGTTCTACTCGTGCATATAACATCTACGCATAAACCTGGCTCGGATGCCACTGTTGGGGAACGTGGTAATTTCAAAAAAATTCCTACGCACACACAGGAATCATGGTGATGCATAGCAACGAGAGGGGAGAGTGTGTCCACATACCATCGTAGACCGAAAGCGGAAGCGTTAGCATAACATGGTTGATGTAGTCGTACATCTTCACGATCCGACCGATCCAAGTACCGAACGCACGACACCTCCGAGTTCAGCACACGTTCAGCTCGATGACGTCCCACGAACTCCGATCCAGCAGAGCTTCATGGGAGAGTTTCTTCAGCACAACGGCATGATGACGATGATGATGATGCTACCGACGCAGGGCTTCTCCTAAGCACCGCTACGATATGATCGAGGTGTATTATGGTGGAGGGGGGCACCGCACATGGCTGGGAGAGATCAACAGATCAACTTGTGTCTCTAGAGGTGCCCCTGCCCCCGTATATAAAGGAGCAAGGTAGGGAGGCCGACCGGCCCCAGTAGGCGCGCCAGGAGGAGGAGTCCTCCTCCTAGTAGGAGTAGGACTCCCCTCTTTCATACTCCTACTAGGAGGGGGAAAGGAAGGGGGGAGAGAGAAGAAGAGGGGGGCTCGCCCCACCTCTCCTAGTCCAATTCGGACCAGAGTGGGAGGGGCGCGCGGCCTTCCCAAGGATAGCCCTCGCTCTCTCCACTAAGGCCCATAAGGCACACTATTTCTCCCGGGGGGGTGGGTTCCGGTAACCCTCCGGCACTCCGGTTTTCTCCGAAACGACCCGGAACACTTCCGGTGTCCGAATATAGTCGTCCAATATATCGATCTTTACGTCTCAACCATTTCGAGACTCCTTGTCATGTCCGTGATCATACCCGGGACACCGAACTACCTTCGGTACATCAAAACACAAAAACTCATAATACCGATCGTCACCGAACTTTAAGCGTGCGGACCCTATGGGTTCGAGACCTATGTAGACATGACCGAGACACGTCTCCGGTCAATAACCAATTGCGGAACCTGGATGCTGATATTGGCTCCCACATATCCTATGAAGATCTTTATCGGTCAAACCGCATAACAACATACGTTGTTCCCTTTGTCATCGATATGTTACTTGCCCGAGATTCGACCGTCGGTATCTCAATACCTAGTTCAATCTCGTTATCGGCAAGTCTCTTTACTCGTTCAGTAATACATCACTTCGCAACTAACTCATTAGTTACAATGCTTGCAAGGCTTATAGTGATGTCCATTACCGAGTGGGCCCAGAGATACCTCTCCGACAATCAGATTGACAAATCCTAATCTTGATCTATGCCAACTCAACAAGTACCATCGGAGACACCTGTAGAGCACCTTTATAATCACCTAGTTATGTTTTGACATTTGGTAGCACACAAAGTGTTCTTCCGGTAATCGGGAGTTGCATAACCTCATAGTCATAGGAACATGTATAGTTATGGAGAAAGCAGCATCAACAAACTAAACCATCATCGTGCTAAGCTAACAGATGGGTCAAGTCAATCACATCATTCTCTAATGATGTGGTCCCGTTAATCAAATGAAAACTCATGTCTATGGTTAGGAGACTTAACCATCTTTGATTAATGAGCTAGTCAAGTAGAGGCATACTAGTGACACTCTGTTTGTCTATGCATTCACACATGTACTAAGTTTCTGGTTAATACAATTCTAGCATGAATAATAAACATTTATAATGATATGAGGAAATAAATAATAACTTTATTATTTCCACTAGGGCAGATTTGCTTCATATTAGACTTATTAGGGGCTATTGATAACCCACAAGTATAGGGGATCAGTTGTAGCCTCTTTCAATAAGTAAGAGTGTTGAACGCAACAAGGAGCTAAATGTAGAACAAATATTCCCTCAAGTTCTATCGACCACCGATATATGTCAGCATAAAATTAATATGGAGCCTGATGCTAAACCAGTTGTTGATCACCAACGACAGTTAAATCCTAAGATGAAAGAAGTGGTAAGAAATGAAATATTAAAGCTTCTAGAAGCAGGTATAATCTATCCTATTGTTGATAGTAGATGAGTAAGACATGTTCGTTGTGTCCCTAAGAAGGGAGGTATTATTGTTGTTCCTAATGATAAAAATGAATTGATTCCACAAAGAAATATTACAGGTTATAGAATGGTAATTGATTTTAGAAAATTAAACAAAGCCACTAGGAAAGATCATTATCCTCTACCTTTTATTGATCAAATGCTATAAATACTATCAAAACATACACACTTTTGCTTCCTAGATTGTTACTCTGGTTTTTCTCAAATACCCGTGTCACGAGAGGATCAAGAAAAAATTACTTTTACTTGCCCTTTTGGTACTTTTGCTTATAGACGTAGCCTTTTGGTTTATGCAATGCACCTGCTACCTTTCAAAGATGTATGACTGCTATATTCTCTTACTTTTGTGAAAAGATTGTTGAGGTTTTCATGGATGATTTCTCCATTTACGGAACTCCTTTTGATGATTGTTTAAGCAACCTTGATCAAGTTTTGCAGAGACGTGAAGAAACTAATCTTGTCTTGAATTGGGAGAAGTGCCACTTTATGGTTAATGAAGGTATTGTCTTGGGGCATAAAATCTCTGAAAGAGGTATTGAAGTTGATAAAGCTAAAGTAGATGCTACTGAAAAGATGTCGTGTCCTAAAGATATCAAAGGTATAAGAAGTTTCCTTGGTCATGCTGGTTTCTTTAGGAGATTTATTAAAGACTTCTCTAAAATTTCTAGGCCTCTTACTAATCTCTTGCAAAAATATGTTCCACTTGTTTTTGATGATGATTGTTTAGAAGCATTCGAAACGCTTAAGAAAGCCTTAATTTCTGCACCCATTGTTCAACCACCTGATTGGAACTTACCAGTTAAAATTATATGTGATGCTAGTGATTATGCTATTGGTGCTATTCTATGACAAAGAGTTGATAAGAAATTAAATGTTATCCATTGTGCTAGTAAAACTCTAGACAATGCTCAAAGAAATTATGCTACTACTGAAAAAGAATTTTTTGCAGTTGTATTTGCTTGTGACAAGTTCAGACTTATATTGTTGATTCCAAAGTGATTGTTCACACCAATCATGTTGCTATTAAATACCTTATGGAAAAGAAAGATGCTAAACCTAGACTTATTAGATGGGTTCTCTTGCTACAAGAATTTGATTTACATATTACTGATAGGAAAGGGGCTGAAAACCCCGTAGCAGACAACTTGTCTGGGTTAGAAAATATTCTTGATGACCCACTACCTATTGATGATAGCTTTTCTCATGAACAACTAGCTGTCATAAATGCTTCTCGTAGTACTCCATGGTATGCAGACTATGCTAATCGCATTGTTGCTGAATTTATACCACCTAGTTTCACATACCAACAAAAGAAAAAAGTTTTTCTATGATTTAAGACATTACTTCTAGGATGACCCACACCTTTATAAAGAAGGAGTAGATGGTGTTATTAGATGTTGTGTACCTGAGCATGAACAGGAACAGATCCTATGCAAGTGTCACTCTAAGGCCTACGGAGGACACCATGCTAGAGACAAAACTGCACACAAGGTATTACAATCTGGTTTTTATTGGCCTACTCTTTTTAAGATGCTCGTAAGTTTGTCTTGTCTTGCGATGAATGTCAAAGAATTGGTAATATTAGTGGACGTCAGGAAATGCGTATGCATTATTCACTTGTTATTGAATCATTTGATGTTTGGGGATTTTATTATATGGGACCTTTTCCATCCTCTAATGGGTATACTCATATTTTAGTTGCTATTGATTATGTTACTAAGTGGGTAGAAGCTATTCCACCTAGTAGTGCTGATCATAACACCTCCATTAAAATGCTTAAAGAATTTATTTTTCCGAGGTTTGGAGTCCCTAGATATTTAATGACTGATGGTGGTTCACACTTTATTCATGGTGCATTCCGCAAATTGCTTGCTAAGTATGATGTTAACCATATAATTGCATCTCCATATCATCCTCAGTCTAGTGGTCAAGTAGAATTAAGTAACAGAGAAATAAAGTTGATCTTGCAAAAGACTATTAATAGATCTAGAAATAATTGGTCTAAGAAACTTGATGATGCATTATGGGTTTATAGAACTGCTTATAAAAACCCTATGGGTATGTCTCCATATAAAATGGTTTACGGAAAAGCATGTCACTTACCTCTTGAACTAGAACATAAATCCTATTGCAAAATTAAAGAGCTCAGCTATGATTTCAAACTTGCTAGTGAGAAGAGGTTATTTGACATTAGCTCACTTGGTGAAACCCAAGCCTATGAAAATGCCAAGTTGTTTGAAGAAAAAGTTAAAAGATGGCATGACAAAAGGATACAAAAGCAAGAATTTAATGTTGGT
The DNA here is from genome assembly GCF_018294505.1 of Triticum aestivum. Lineage (NCBI taxonomy): Eukaryota > Viridiplantae > Streptophyta > Magnoliopsida > Poales > Poaceae > Triticum > Triticum aestivum. The sequence continues at coordinate 250,175,511 of NC_057812.1, forward strand.
GATCATGTATTGCTATACAATTCTCGTTTAAGATTTTTTGTAGGAAAACTTCTCTCTAAATGGAAAGGGCCTTACATTATCAAGGAAGTTTATCATTCTGGTGCCATGAAAATCAACAATGCCGAGGGCAATGATCCGAAGGTGGTGAACGAGCAAAGAATCAAACATTATATCTCAGGTACTCCCATTAATATTTAAACCAATATTATTAATAGCATAACTCCGAAGCAGTACATAAGGGAAACCTACCAGAATGATCCAAGACCGTGAAAAGGAGTAGGTATGTGATATGGTAACTAAACCGACTCCAAAACTTTCCCAACAACATTTTTCTCCGTTTTGGAATATTTAAAAAATAGGAAAATAAGAAGTATTCCGAACAGTACACAAGGAGGCGACAAGCCGTGGGGGCGCGCCTCCCAAGCTTGTGGCCACCTCGTGTGGCCTCCAGACTCTGTTTTCTCCCAAATTACTTGTTTTTCACGGTAAAAATTCATTATATAATCTCACGATGGTTTTGACCACCGTACCATGGCAATATCTTATGTTCTCATTTTGAGCTGTTTTCTGCCAGAGTTTTCAAGGCCAGGCATCATGTCTTGTTCCTCCTCCAACAATGTTGAAAGGGCATTTCCCTACTTTATGTTTTGGATGATGATGACAACCCTTGGTGGTCTAAACGTGTGCTTTATGTTTCAGGTTCTCGATGCTTAGGCTTACATCGGATTGCTATTACCTCTCGAAGGAAAAGATCAAAGACGTGTCCTCTACGGTATTATTTTCTTTGGTCATAGAGTACCCGTACTATCAAGAGGGAATCCTCATTAGGAAGCTCTGGGGGAATCAGTTCACGTACACTTTTCTCACCCTCTCTTTGCCTTCCTCAGGTGTGTGTGTGTGAGAGAGTTTTCCTTGCCTCTTCCCCTCTTTTCTTTTCTGCTCACTGTTTCTGCCCAGTGGTTTTACCGCTCTCTGGAGCGGTTGTACCACTGGGTCTTGTCGCTCACCAGCTGTGCTCGAGCGGTTGTACCGCTGCCTCCGGGCGATGGTACTGCCACCATGCTCTGCAACAGCTGGGGCGGTGGTTCCGTCCATGCACCGCTCAAGTACCGCTCTCGCTTCTGGTTTGATGCGGTTCTTGGGCGGTAGTGGCCCGGTTGGTCCGGTTGTTCCACGCTGACCGGTACCACCGGTGGTCCGAGCAGTTCTTCCGCTCAGGACTTAGCCACCCAAGAGCTCAAGGCCATACGGTTGTTCCGGCCAGGCACCGCCCAAGTACCGGTCAAGCTCCTGTTTTGATGCAGTGTTTGTGCGGTGGCCAGGCGGTTAGTCCGGTTATTTTTCTTAGCCAGTACTACCGCCCCCCTGGTCTGGTTGTACCGCTTGGTAGGGTTCTGCAGATACACCGTGAGTCCCGGTTGTACCGGGACGAGGACCGGTTGTACCACTGCAGTGCTAAAATCACAGTAACGGTTGGAAATTGAGGGTGACTATATAAGGGAGCTTCTCCCACCTACCACTCCTACCTTTGACCTCTCTCACTCCACCATTGATGCCCTTCAAGCTCTCTTGCCCGATCTCTCTCTCTAGCCACTCAAACTTGTTGATTTGCTAGGGATTGAAGGAGGAGACCTAGATCTACACTTCCACCAAAGGATATTTGGTTCCCCCATACTTTCTTGTGTGGATTTTATTACTCTTGGGTGTTTGAGCACCCTAGACGGTTGAGGTCACCTCGGAGCCATATTCCATTGTGGTGAAGCTTCGTGGTTTCGTTGGGAGCCTCCAATTAAGTTGTGGAGAGAGCCCCAACCTTCTTTGTAAAGGTTCGGTAGCCGCCTTTAAGGGCACCAATAGTGGAATCACGGCATCTCGCATTGTGTGAGGGCGTGAGGAGAATACGGTGTCCCTAGTGGCTTCTTGGGGAGCATTGTGCCTCCACACCGTTCCAACGGAGACGTACTTCCTCTCAAAGGGAAGGAACTTCGGCAACACATCCTCGTCTCCACCGTCTCCACTCTTGGTTATCTCATGCCTTTATTTAAGCAAGCTTACTTGTTTTATATCTCTTGCTTGCTTGTGTACCTATCCTCGTTGCATCATATAGGTTGCTCACCTAGTTGCATTTCTAGACAACCTATTTTGATGCAAACTTTAACTTGTTAAAGAAAGGCTAAAAATTGTTAGTTGCCTATTCACCCCCCCTCTAGTCAACCATATCGATCCTTTCAAATGTGGAAGAGGATGCTTGGTTGATGCAGATGGAACTCAGGAGGGATGATGCCGAGGGAGTCTTGATGGAGGAGGATGAAGGAGATTCGCTTGAGGTTCAGCCTCCAGCTTCAGAGAGAGGCACTCTAGCTGGCATCTCTACTGTTCAAAATCTGCATCAAGCAATAGGGATTACAAGAAACCATGAAGGCCAAGAGATATGAGAAGGGCTTCCCCCTAGGAGGCCCTTACACAGGTTACATCGGAACAACTTTCATAATTTGGTTCATAACTATGGAGTGGAGAATACTCCTCATGCACATATACCCTCCAATTGGATATATCCCGCCCAAGTGAAAGCGATGCAGGGAAAAGTTCTTGGTGGCCTAAAAATAAGCATCTTTTGGAGGAAATTCAGAAGAATGCAAATATGCTTCAACGCATACTCCAAGAATTGCAGGACCTGAAGGGTAGTTTAATGAAGCTGACAGAAACCTCATCACCACCACCACCTCCGAAGAAGGAGATTTGAGTATATGGGTATGGGCAGTCCCTTTGGCTTGTGCCAAGCTTCGAGGAGATGTCTCGATATCATATCATCGTCACATCTTTACCTTTATCGTTTATCTTAGTTTGATCCTTTTGGTTTTATCGTCATCTAGTCGAATAAAAGTTTTAGTATGATCTAGTCTTTGAGTTTTGCTTTGTGTTCCCTCTATGTAATCGAGTCCGAGAGTTACATAATAAAGATTAGTTTTGAGTAGAGGGTTTTGCTTTCTTGCTAGGATTTGATAAAAGAAAGGAATAAAAGAAATAAAGAAGATTATATAATGATCTTATAAAGAGTGATGACTTCACATATAAAGAGTATGATGAATAAAATTTGTTCAGAGTTGACGAACATAGTTTTGGTCATTGTTGCAATTAATAGGAAGTAATAAAGAAAGAGAGGTTTCACATATAAATATACTATCTTGGACATCTTTTGTGATTGTGAGCACTCATTAAAATATTGTATTTTAAAAGGTTGATGTTGGACAAGGAAGACAACATAATGGGTTATATTTTATTATATCCGAATAGAAGTAATATTGTCATGGATCCTCTAACATGTTGAGCTTGCTTATCATCCTATGCTAGCCAAATCTTCTTGTGCATCCAAAATCCCTTAACCCAGTTTTGCCATGAGAGTCCACCATATCTACCTATGGATTGAGTAAGATCCTTCAAGTAAGTCGTCATCGGTGCAGGCAATAAAACTTGCTCTCTAAATATGTATGATCTTTTAGTGTGAAGAAAATAAACTTTATACGAACTTGTGATATGGAAGAAATAAAAGCGACGGACTGCATAATAAAGTTCTTTATCACAAGCGGCAATATAAATTGATGGTATTTTGCATTAAGATTTTGTGCATCCAACCATAAAAGCGCATGACAACCTCTGCTTCCCTCTACGAAGGGGCCTATCTTTTATTTTTATCTCCAATCCTTATACAAGAGTCATGGTGATATTCACCTTTCCTTTTTACACTTTTTCTTTTTGGCAAGCACTATATGCTAGGGAAAGATCCAGATATATATAACCACTCGGATGTAGATGATCATAAATTATTATTGTTTTTGACTATATACTGCAAGGCAACAGCCTCACAGCTCTTTATTCAAAGAAACAAAAGGAAACAAAAGTTCTTATTTTTGACATTACCCTTGAGGTAAAAGGTTGGGAGGCGAAATTATAAGCCCCTATCTTTCTCTGTGTCCGATTAAGGCTTTGATCTCATAAGTATCGCGTGAGTGTTAGCAATTGTGAAATACTAAAAGATAGTTGAGTGTGTGGACTTGCTACATAAAAGCTCTTGCATTGACTCTTTTTGATATTATGATAAACTGCAATTGCTTCAATGACTGAGATCATAATTTATTAGTTTTCAGTGAAGTTTTTAGTTCATACTTTACCTTGTGAATGAATTATCACTTTAGCATAAGAAGTTATATGACAATATGTTGATGTTCTAAAGATGATCATGATTCCTTCATGTCCGTATTATATTTTATCGACACCTCTATCTCTAAACATGTGGACATGATTATCTATTTCATCTTTCGCTTGAGGACAAGCGAGGTCTAATCTTGAGGGAGTTGATACGTCCATTTTGCATCATGATTTTATGTTGATATGTATTGCATTATGGGTTGTTATTTCATATTATGGCACATTACTTATGCCTTTTTCTCTTATTTTACAAGATTTACATGAAGAGGAAGAACGCTAGTAGCTGGAATTCTAGACCGGAAAGGAGCAAATCTGAGATACCTATTCTGCACAACTCCAACGGTCCTAAAAATTTACGGAGAATTATTTTGGAATATATAAAATTATTGGGCGAAGAAACTACCAGAGGGGACCCACCAGGTGGCCACAAGCCTAGGGGCGCGCCCTACCCCGAGGGCGCACCCCTAGGGCTTGTGGCCCCCCTAGCCATCGTCTAGTGCCCCTCTTCTGCTATAAGAAAGGTTTTGACCTAGAAAAAATCATAAGGAAGCATTGCGTATGAAGCGCCACCTTCTCGAGGCGGAACCTGGGCAGAAGCAATCTAGGGCTCCGGCGGAGCTATTTTGCTGAGGAAAATTCCCTCCGGGGGGGGGGGGGTATCGAAGCCATCGTCATCACCAACGATCCTCTCATCGAGGGAGGGGCAATCTTCATCAACATCTTCACCAGCACCATCTCCTCTCAAACCCTAGTTCATCCCTTGTATTCAATCTTTGTCCCAAAACCTCAAATTGGTGCATGTGAGTTGCTAGTAGTGTTGATTACTCCTTGTAGTTGACACTAGTTGGTTTATTTGGTGGAAGATCATATGTTTAGATTCTTAACGATATTCAATACCCCTCTGAGGGAGTCCTGGATTAGGGGGTCTCCAGACAGCCGGACTATATCCTTTGGCCGGACTGTTTGACTATGAAGATACAAGATTGAAGACTTCGTCCTGTGTCCGGATGGGACTCTCCTTGGCATGGAAGGCAAGCTAGGCAATACGGATTTGTATATCTCCTCCCTTGTAACCGACCTTGTGTAACCCTAGCCCCCTCCGGTGTCTATATAAATCGGAGGGTTTAGTCCGTAGGACAACATACAATCATACCATAGGCTAGCTTCTAGGGTTTACCCTCTACGATCTCGTGGTAGATCAACTCTTGTGATACTCACATCATCAAGAATAATCAAGCAGGACGTAGGGTATTACCTCCATCAAGAGGGCCCAAACCTGGGTAAACATCATGTCCCCTGCCTCCTGTTACCATCCGCCTTAGACGCACAGTTCGGGACCCCCTACCCGAGATCCACTGGTTTTGACACCGAATTGGTGCTTTCATTGAGAGTTCCACTGTGTCGTCACCGAAGGCTTGATGGCTCCTTCAATCATCAATAGCGATGCGGTCCAGGGTGAGGTTTTCCTCCCCGGGCAGATCTTTGTATTTGGCGGCTTAGCACTGCGGGCCAATTCGCTTGGTCATCTGGAGCAGATCGAGAGCTACGCCCCTGGCCATCGGTCAGATTCGGAAACTTGAACTACACGGCTGACATCCGCGGAGACTTGATCTTCGATGGATTCGAGCCCATGTCAGGTGTGTCGCACAGTCGCGATGAGCATGAGGTAACTCTGCCGTCGGACAATGTTCGGGAGATCGCATCTGCAACTACTCTGGCCACCAATCTGGAGCAAATCGCGCCATCTGAGAGCAGAGGGATAGACCCCGCCATGGAGGCTGCACTCTCAGTGGCGATAGAGCCGGATACGGACTTCACCCCTTACGAGAGCCGTGTCGCCGAACCATTGGATTCTTCTCCGGCCACGGACTCCGAGCCGCCTGCATCCACACCCATCGAATCCGATTGGGCGTCGATCATGGAGTTCACCTCCGCGGATATCTTTCAGCACTCACCTTTCGGCGATGTGCTAAATTCATTGAGGTCCCTCTCCCTGTCAGGAGAACCTTGGTCGAACTATGTCCGGCTAGAATGGGATGCGGATGACGAAGAAATTCGCTACCCACTCACCACCCACTTAGTAGCCATTGTCGACGATTTAACCGACATGCTCGACTTTGACTCCGAAGACTTTGACGGTATGGACAACGATGCAGGAGACAAACTGGAACCACCACCCACGGGGCGCTGGACCGCCACCTCAGCATATGATATATATATGGTGGACACCCCCAAAGAAGGCAATGGCGACGAGACAGCGGAGGATGACCCCTCCAAGAAGCAACCCAAGCGCCAACGTCAGCGGAGCCGCTCTAAGTCCCGCCACAGCAAAAGTAGTGATACCGGCACAGGAGATAATAACACTCCGGATAGTGCCGAAGACAACAACAATCCGCTCCAGCACGATGTAGAGCCGGAGGACGAACAAGCTAGCCCTCCAGAACGGGCAGCAGATGGAGAACCGGAGGGGGACAATTACATGCCTCTGTACGAAGACGAGACGAGCCTCGGCGACGAAGAATTTATCGTGCCTGAGGACCCCGTCGAGGAAGAGCGCTTCAAGCGCCAGCTTATGGCCGCGGCAAATAGCCTGAAGAAAAAGCGGCAATAGCTTCAAGCTGATCAAGACTTGCTAGCAGACAGATGGACCGAAGTCCTTGCGGCCGAGGAGTACGAACTCGAGCGCCCCTCCAAGAGTTACCCAAAACGCAGGTTGCTACCTCACCTCCAGGAGGAAGCATTGAAACCTCATTCACCAGTGTACAATGCGGCTGACCGGCCACTACGTGGCTGAGCCAGAGAGGCGTTTCAGCCTGCACCCCGCCGCCACTCAATCAAAAATACTAGGGCCCATGGCAACACAGGGGACCTACGAGACGTATTGGACAGTAAGGCAAAAATCACAAGGTCAATATACGGGTCACGGGCACGCGCGCCAACACGGGACGATGATCGTCGCGTCGGATACACCAAGAGTAAATCCGGCTGGGGCGAATACAGCAGACAAGAGTCATACGAACGGCGTTGGGATATAGCCCGGCACAGAGGCGCCACACACCCCCTATGCTTCACTGATGAAGTTATGAATCATGAATTCCCGGAGTGTTTCAAACCTGTAAATATCGAATCATACGGCAGCACAACAAATCCCGCTGTATGGATTGAGGATTTCCTCCTTCACATCCACATGGCTCGTGACGATGATCTACATGCCATCAAGTACCTCCCACTAAAACTCAAAGGACCAGCTCGGCATTGGCTGAACAGCTTGCCAGCAGACTCCGTAGGCATTTGGGAGGATCTGGAAGACGCATTCCTGGACAAATTCTAGGGCACTTATGTGCGGCCACCGGATGCTGACGACTTGAGCCATATAACCCAGCAGCCAGGGGAATCGGCCAGACAATTTTGGACATGGTTCCTGACTAAGAAAAACCAAATCGTCGACTGTCCAGACGCAGAGGCCTTAGCGACATTCAAGCATAACATCCGTGATGAGTGGCTGCCTCGCCACCTTGGCCAGGAGAGGTCGAAATCTATGGCAGCCCTCACAACACTCATGACCCGCTTTTGCACGGGCAAGGATAGCTGGCTGGCTCGCAGCAACAACACATCGAGGAATCCGGGCACTTTGGATACCAAAGATGCCAACGGTAGGCAACGTCGTAACAGGCCAAAGCGCCGCAATAACGGCGATAACACAGAAGACATGACAACCAATGTCGGATTCATAGGCTCTAGATTCGGTCAACGGAAAAAGCCATTTAAAAGAAGTACTCCAGCTCCATCTAGTTTGGATCGCATACTAGATCGCTCATGTCAAATCCACGGCACCCCCGACAAGCCAGCCAATCACACCAACAGAGAATGTTGGGTGTTCAAGCAGGCCGACAAGTTAAACGCTGAAAACAAGGACAAGGGGCTGCACAATGATGACGAGGAGGAGCCCAGGCCGCCGAACACAGGAGGACAGAAGGGGTTCCCCCCACAAGTGAAGACGGTGAACATGATATACCCAACCCACATTCCCAAGAGGGAGCGGAACCGTGCACTAAGGGACGTCTATGCGATGGAGCCCGTCGCCCCAAAGTTCAACCCATGGTCTGCTTGCCCGATCACCTTTGATCGTAGGGACCACCCCACTAGCATCCGTCATGGCGGATCCACCGCACTGGTCCTAGACCCCATCATTGACGGATTTCACCTCACTCGAGTCCTTATGGACGGCGGCAGCAGCCTGAACCTGCTCTATCAGGATACAGTGCAGAAAATGGGTATCGATCCCTCGAGGATCAAACCCAGCAAAACCACCTTTAAAGCCGTCATCCTAGGTGTAGAGGCCCATTGCACAGGCTCAATCACACTGGAAGTGGTCTTCGGATCACCGGACAACTTCCGAAGCGAGGAGTTAATCTTCGATATCGTCCCGTTTCGCAGTGGCTATCACGCATTGCTCGGACGAACAACATTTGCAAAATTTAACACAGTGATGCATACGCATACCTCAAGCTCAAGATGCCAAGACCTAGGGGGGTCATAACGGTAAATGGAAACACAGAACGCTCGCTCCGCACGGAAGAGCACACTATGGCCCTTGTAGCAGAAGCACAAAGCAGCCTTTCAAGAAAAACCACCAATTAGGCGATACAGCCCCTGAACACCTTTAAGCGTGTCCGGAGTAAACTGCAACAGGATTGCCTAGCACGTTCAGAGCTTGCCTAGAAAATCGCCCCCGTCCCAGTCCCAGTCAAGCGACAAAATCCGTGCCGCACGTACATAATTACGCACTGAAAATACCATGGACATAGGCGGGGGCACGATCAGGGCACGTCCCGCAATTCGGCTTAACCGCCCTAGGGGCTGTATATCTTTATCATTTATTTTCTCTTTCAGGGCCTAACTCTATGGAAGCCCTTTCCGGCAGTATGATTGCCGGACACATTACGGGAAGGAACTACCAAGGCGGCAAGAAGCTAAGACGTACACGGGAACCCCCGGGTGGTCTCTAATAATAATACCCTCTTTCTATACGCAGCTTGCCCTGGGATAGGACATTTCGAATTGTCCTACTTTCTGCTTATTGCACTACTTGTATGAGTACACATCAACGTATTATTTAAATAACAATGCATATCAGTAGTCTATCATTGCATTATTTTAGTTTTTTTATTTCTCTCTCTCTTATATGTCCACCTACGACAATCCGCTCCCGCACGTTCGGGTACGGTCAGCACGCCAGGGGCTTTCGTTTACCCATAATACGACACAAGAAGTCCGAACACTTTCGACAGTGCGACACCCCGAACTTATAGCATTATATGCATCAGTTCCGAATCATGTCTTTGGTGAAATGTTGGGTTTGCCCGGCTCCCATGCTTTGGTACCTTACATTCCGCTATATCGGCTGAGGTAGCGGTGGGAGAAATACTGCGATTGTGTCCGGTTCTTCCGGATGAGCACCTTAGTAGAGAAAGCCGAAAACTGACTGTCATGATAAGGCGAGAGACTGGTCGCTGTTCGAGAGGTCTCAAGTCCTTAAAGACTTTTTCCGCTTCGGGCGAGGAGTCGGCCTTGTCCGGCTTAGGCGTGTATAGCGCCCCAAATTCAGCCTTCCGATCACTAGGGGCTTTGCCAAAGTTTAAAATTGTAGACTTCTATTGGTAAGTGAGAGTGATAAAGCCTTATAGTCCGATTGCCTGGTTCGCTGTGCTGAACACCTCCCTTGAAGGACCCAAAATTGGGGTAAAGAGTGCTCATATTTATCCCAAACACCCCAGTACTAGTTACATGGGGACAAAAGCCGACGACTGGCCAACTCTCAGATTTTATAAACGGCCGCACACAAGGTAATATTTTAAATTAGAAAAACATCGCATGGCGCAAATGAACTCGTTTCATATTATAGGATCACACGAGCATGTTCATTCAAAAATTACATCCTTGGCACACTCATCCGCCACTAGGCTGGAACCCTTCAGGACACTCTCATAATAATTTTCGGGGTAGCGATGCTCCTTGCCCTCCGGCAGCCCCTCCTTCACAAGCTTCATAGCGTCTAGCTTCGCCCAGTGCACCTTCGCCCGGGCAAAAGCCCTGCGCGCGCCCTCGATGCAGACGGACCGCTTTATGACTTCAAGCCGTGGGCAGGCATCCACAAGCCGCCTCACCAGACCGGAGTAGCTGCCGGGCAGGGGCTCGCCGGGCCACATCCGGACTATAAGGCCCTTCATGGCCTGTTCGGCCGCCTTGTGAAGCTCGACCAATTGCTTCAGCTGGTCGCTCAAGGGCACCGGGTGTTCGGTCCCAGTATACTGAGACCAGAACCACTTCTCCGTCGAGCTCCCCTCCTTAGCTCGGTAAAACTCTGCGTTATCCAGTACACTGCAGGGAAGATCTGCAAATGCTCCTGGAGAGCTCCGAACTCGGGTAAGAAAAAGGAAAGTCTCCTTCATGTGCTTGCTTTGCATAATGAATGCCTTACCCGCTGCTATCTTCTTCACCGCGTCAATCTCCTGGAGGGCCTTGTGGGCTTCGGCCTTGGCGCTACGAATGCTTTCCAGCGCCTGCGCGAGCTCGGACTCTTGCGTCTTAGAGTCAAGCTCCAAGGACTCGTGCTTTTTGGCGAGAGCCTCGAGCTCTTGCTGCACCTCGCCTACTCGGGCTTCTTGCTTCTCCCGTTCAATGCGCTCCTTGTCCGCTTTGTCTTCGGCCTCGGGTAGCGCCTTCCTCAGGGTTTCCACTTCGGTAGTGGCCCCTGGCAAATTCATGATGATCCTATTACTTTACACCCGAATTTATTTTTAACTATATAGACAGGGGTATTTCTTACCTTTGCTCTCCTTGAGCTGCCTCTTGGTAAGGCCAAGCTCGTCCTCGGACCGCTTCAGGTCCCGCTTCAGCGCAGAGACCTCCGCAGTACGTGCGATAGCAGCCAGCAGTGAAGCCTGCACATACACATAGACATTTTTCAGATTAGACTCCCGAGTTATCATTTGATCCTCTATTCGGCCTTTCTTTGCGAACGCCGAACAGAGCATCAGGGGCTATTGTCCATGCGGTAATATTTTCCTATATTTTAATTGCTTACCTCAAAGCCTGTTAGGAGGCTGGCACAAGTTTCGGTCAGTCTGTTTTTGGTGGACTGAACTTTCTCAATCACCGCACTCATGATAGTGCGGTGCTCTTCATCGATGGAAGCGCTGCGAAGCGCTTCCAGCAAGTTTTCCGGTGCCTGTGGATGGACAGAGGACACCGGGACGGGCGGCTGCCCCCCCTAACGGGGGATTGCCTGCCAGAGTCCGAAACCATTGAAGGTTTTGGTGCAGTGTTCGGCTAGGGGCTGAACCTGAAGTCCATGGGAGTCTGGCTCCCTTTGCGCCCAAGGTCCGGAAGGTCGCCTCGAGGCACCCCCAGGACTGCCTCCCCTTGGCCTAGTGCCTGTTGAGACAACACCTCGATGTTGTCCGCAGGGCAAGGAGTGGAGGCGGTCGGAAGAGAACCGATGTTCATATCCGACAAGTCCAACGAACCGCTCGACAAAGATACGTCGAGATGGGCTCGGGACGGACTGCATAATCATATTCGGCATGAGGAGAAGCAGTGCAATAAAACATACCATGAATTACTATGGTGTCCGGATACTTACGACTTCGCCAGGGGCTTGACCATGGGTAGCCACTCGTCGCCGTTGTAGGCGGCCATCGTGGAAAAGTCCGGAGCGCGGGTCCTGATATGTCTCCGACGTATCTACTTTTCCAAACACTTTTGCTCTTGTTTTGGACTCTAACTTGCATGATTTGAATGGAACTAACCCGGACTGACGCTGTTTTCAGCAGAATTACCATGGTGTTATTTATGTGCAGGAGCAAACGTTCTCGGAATGACCTAAAACTTCACGGAGACACTTTTCAGAAAATAAGAAAAATACCTGCCAAAGATGAAGGCCAGGGGGGCACCACCTTGCCACGAGGGTGGGGGGCGCGCCTACCCCCTAGGGCGCGCCCCTACCTCGTGGGCCCCCTGTTGCCTCTCCGACTCCAACTCCACCTCCATATATTGAGTTTCAGGGAGAAAAAAATCAGAGAGAAGAAATCATCACGTTTTACGATACAGAGCCGCCGCCAAGCCCTAAAACCTCTTGGGAGGGTTGATCTGGAGTCCGTTCGGGGCTCCGGAGAGGGGAATCCGTCGCCATCGTCATCATCAACCATCCTCCATCACCAATTTCATGATGCTCACCGCCATGCATGAGTAATTCCATCGTAAGCTTGCTGGACGGTGATGGGTTGGATGGGATCTATCATGTAATCGAGTTAGTTTTGTTAGGGTTTGATCCCTAGTGTCCACTATGTTCTGAGACTGATGTTTCTATGACTTTGCTATGCTTAATGCTTGTCACTAGGGCCCGAGTGCTATGATTTCAGATCTGAACCTATTATGTTTTCATCAATATATGAGTGTTCTTGATCCTATCTTGCAAGTCTATAGTCACCTATTATGTGTTATGATCCGTTAACCCCGAAGTGACAATAATCGGGATACTTACCGGTGATGACCGTAGTTTGAGGAGTTCATGTATTCACTATGTGTTAATGCTTTGTTCCGGTTCTCTATTAAAAGGAGACCTTAATATCCCTTAGTTTACGTAAGGACCCTGCTGCCATGGGAGGGTAGGACAAAATATGTCATGCAAGTTCTTTTTCATAAGCACGTATGACTATGTTCGGAATACATGCCTACATTATATCAATGAACTGGAGCTAGTTCTGTGTCACCCTAGGTTATGACTGTTACATGATGAACCGCATCCGGCATAATTCTCCATCAGCGATCCATTGCCTACGAGCTTTCCATATATTGTTTTTCGCTTATTTACTTTTCCGTTGTTATTGCTATCATCACTACAAAATACCAAAAACATTAATTTTACTATTGTTACCTTCTGCTACCGTTATCACCACTATCATATTACTTTGCTACTAAACACTTTGTTGCAGATATTAAGTTTCCAGGTGTGGTTGAATTGACAACTCAGCTGCTAATACTTGAGAATATTCCTTGGCTCCCCTTGTGTCGAATCAATAAATTTGGGTTGAATGCTCTACCCTCGAAAACTATTGCGATCCCCTATACTTGGGAGGTTATCAAGACTATTTTCTGGCGCCGTTGCCGGGGAGCATAGCTCTATTCTTTGAGTCACTTGGGATATATATCTGCTTATCATTATGAAGAACTTGAGAGATCCAAAAACCAAGATCTATCCCTCAACTACGAGGGGAGGTAAGGAACTGCCATCTAGCTCTGCACTTGATTCACATTTTGTTTTGAGTAAGCTTGCGACACCTACACCTGCTTCTGCTATTCGTTCTGATTTGTTGCATGTTATTGATGATGCCACTTCTGCTATGCATGATACTTATGATGAAACTACCTCTATGCCTGATACTACTATGCCACTTAGTGCTTTTCTTGATGAACAACTTGCTAGGGCTAGAGAAATTGAAAATATTGAATCTGATGATACTGATGAAAGTGATGATGAAGAACCACTTGCCATTCCTAAGGGTTATGTTTTTTTATCAAGATGCTTCTTTAGCTATTTTAGCTTGCAGAAATAGAACTAAACTTAAAAGATTATTAGCTAAATGGAGTAAGCAATCTCTAAATGCTAGAATGAAACCTGACCCTGCTTTTGCTACTTCACCTATCTTTGTTACTGATAAGGATTATGAATTCTCTGTTGATCCTGATATAATTACCTAGGTTGAATCTGATCCTTTTCATGGTTATGAATCTGAAACTGTTGTGGCACATCTTACTAAATTGAATGATATAGCCACCCTATTCACTAAAGATGAGAGAACTCACTACTTTTATATCCTTAAAATATTTCCGTTCTCATTAAAGGTGATTCTAAGATATGGTTTAATTCTCTTGATCCTGGTTGTGTGCGTAGTCCCTAGGATTTGATTTATTACTTCTTTGCTAAATATTTCCCTGCTCATAAGAAACAAGCTGCTTTAAGGGATATATATAATTTTGTGCAAATTGAAGAAGAGAGTCTCCCACAAGCTTGGGGGAGCCTTCTCCAATTACTTAATGCTTTGCCTGATCATCCTCTTAAGAAAAATGAAATACTTGATATCTTTTATAATGGACTAATCGATGCCTCCAGAGATTACCTGGATAGTTGTGTTGGTTCTATTTTCAGGGAAAGAACACCAGATGAAGCTGAAATTCTATTGAATAATATGTTGACAAATGAAAATAATTGGACACCTCGGGAGCCAATTCCCGAGCCTATTCCTAAACCAACTCCGAAGAGGAGGGGTATTCTATTTCTCAGTCCTAAAGATATGCAAGAGGCAAAGAAATCTATGAAAGAAAAGGGTATTAAATCTGAACATGTTAAGAATTTACCTCCTATTGAAGAAATACATGGTCTTAATTTACCGCCTGTTGAAGAAACATATAATCTTAATCCATTACCTATTTAAGAAACTCATGGTCTTGATAACCCAACACCGTTAGTAAAGGTAAATTCTCTCTATAGATATGATAAAGCTGTAATCCCATTTACTAAAGTTGCTAGCCCATGCTTAGATGAGTTTGATAAATTTATGGCTAAGCAAGAAGATTTTAATGCTTATTTTGGTAGACAATTAAAATACAATTCAAATATGCTTGGACACTTGGGTGATTATATGGCTAATGTCAAAGGTGAACTTAAACTTATTAGTAAACATGCTTCTATGGTTACCACTCAAGTAGAACAAGTACTTAAAGCTCAAAATGGTTTGCTGAATGAATTGAATAATAAGAATAATGATAATGTTGTTAGAGTTATGACTAGAGGTGGTAGAATGACTCAGGAACCTTTGTATCCTGAAGGCCATCCTAAGAGAATTGAGCAAGATTCTCAGAGAAATAATTTAGATGCACCTAGTTCTTCTAAAAAGAAGAAAAAGAAAAATGATAGGACTTTGCATGCTTCTAGTGATCCTATTGTTGAAACACCTGAGAATCCAAATGATATTTCTATTTCTGATGCTGAAACACAACCTGGTAATGAAACTAAAACTAGTGAAAATGTTAATAATAATGTTCATGATGATGCCCCACCTAGTAATGATAATGATATAGAAATTGAACCTGTTGTTGATCTTGATAACCCACAATCAAAGAATCAACATTATGATAAGAAAGAGTTTGTTGCTAGGAAACATGATAAAGAAAGAGAGCCTTGGGTTCAGAAACCCATGCCCTTTCCTCCCAAACCATCCAAGAAAGAGGATGATGAGGATTTTGATCGCTTTGTTGAAATGATTAGACCTATCTTTTTGCGTATGCGATTAACTGATATGCTCAAAACCAATCCTTATGCTAAGTATATGAAAGATATTATTACAAATAAAAGAAAGATACTGGAAGCTGAAATTTCCACCATCCTTGCTAATTACACTTTTAAGGGTGGAATACCAAAGAAACTTGGAGATCCAGGAGTACCCACTAGACCATGCTCTATTAAAAGAAACTATGTTAAAACTGCTTTATGTGATCTTGGAGCCGGTGTTAGTGTTATGCCTCTCTCTTTATATCGTAGACTTGATTTGAATAAGTTGACACCTACTGAAATATCTTTGTAAATGGCTAATAAATCAACTGCTATACCTATCGGTATTTGTGAGGATGTGCCTGTTGTAGTTGCAAATGTTACTATTTTAACGGACTTTGTTATTCTTGATATTCCCGAGGATGATAGTATGTCTATTATTCTTGGAAGACCCTTTTTGAATACTGCAGGGGCTGTTATTGATTGCACTAAAGGAAATGTCACTTTTCATGTTAATGGTAATGAGCACACGGTACACTTTCCGAGGAAACAACCTCAAGTTCATAGTATCAACTCTATTGGAAAAATTCCATCGATTATATTTGGAGGTTTTGAATTTCCTCTTCTTACTGTCAAGAAGAAATATGATATTCTTGTTATTGGGGATGTGCATATCCCCATTGAGGTAACATAGTGTTATTCGAAATTTCTCCGGTTCCATGTTATTCGGAATGAGTTCGTTAACAAGACTTGATCAGCCTTGTTAGTGGATTCCGTTTGATGACCATGAGATGGATGAAACTAGAAGGCACAACCTTCTGTACCCCACTTTTACTTTCTATTATTTATATTAAATAAAATAAAAATAAATATTTGTCTGTCTGTTATCTGATTACCCGTGCAATATAAAAATACCTCGAAAATAAAAGTTCTCCAAATGCCCTGAAAATTAAATATGATTTTTTCTAGAATATTTGAGGATTTATGGAGCTGAGAACACACCAGAGGGGCCAACCACCTGCCCACGAGGGTGGAGGGTGCGCCTACCCCTCTAGGGCACGTCCCCCTGCCTCGTGGGCCCATGGTGGCCCTCCTCCACTTATCCTTTCACCCATACACTCCTTCTTCCTCCCCCAAACACGAATAACCAGCTCAAACCCGAGTCCAAGCTCGTTTTGCTGCCATTTTCGATCTCCTTGCTCAAAGCACCTCTCACAAAACTGCTTGGGGAGATTGTTCCTTGGTATGTGACTCCCCCATTGGTCCAATTAGTTTTTGTTCTAGTGCTTTATTCATTGCAATTTTTTGCTGCTTAGGTGACCCTATTCTTGAGCTTGCATGTCAAATTTATATGGTCAAAAGTAGTTTTGATGCATGATATAGGCCTTAGGCACTTGTAGGAGTAGTTACTATCAATATTATTGAGTTTGGTTTACTTTTATTTTGAAGTTACTAAAAATTTCAGAATTTTTCAAAAAATGATGAGGAGACTTCTGAGGGGCTCATCGAGCCAAAGTTCGAAGGAAAAGGCACCAAAGCCTAAGTATAATCTGCCTCGCATCACGGAGGTTCGGGCGTGTGAATGGCCTTCCAAGGATTTCTTGAGAGCAGCCGGGATTTATGAAGATTTTCATGAATTGGCTCAGACTGCATGCCTTACCGCTTTCCTCCATGACCAATGCAATCAGTATCTCTTGCTCACAAATATCTTTGTGCAAAACTTTCATTTCCATTCTAGGAGCTCACCACCTACGACGGAGTTTTATTTATATGATGAGCATAAGGAGATGTCACTTTATGATTTCTGTCGGATTTGTTTAGTCCCTTTTGAGGGAAAGACAGAAGAACCACATCATGATGATGTGGAGGGATTTATCGATACTATCACTGTAGGGGAAACAAGGAAGGTTTCTGATGCACGAATCCCTAGCATACACTTTCTTGTTTTACGTTATTTTGCATTATTTGCTAGTTGTTGCTTGATTGGCCGTGGAAACTGTGGAAACCTGAGTATCCCTGATATTATTATTTTGCACCACGGTTTATACGGTGATAACTCTTTTAGTATGGGCGGCATTATTGCCAAACGGTTAAGTCTGAACCGTACCAAGGGCCCCATCTTTGGAGGCATCTATGCTACACGCCTAGCTGCACATTTTAACATACCTATTAGGCATTATGAGAAGGAAGAAAAGGTGCTGCCTCGCGTTTATTTAGATTATAAAAGTATGGTGGCGCATGATTTTATTGTTAAGAATAGGGAAGGAGAGCTTAAATATCAATTGTTCTTTAATAAACATCATCCTGAGACTATTACCTTGCATGCTCCTTCTTTGTTTGATTTGACTTTAGGCACGTACCTTGTTCCATTGACGGCTATTCACGCCTACCGGAACCCTGCACCAGCCGAGGAGCTAGAGCCGGAACCACAATTTGATCCTTCACAACAGTCTAATTATCAGTGGGATCCGGAGATGATTGTCAGCCAGTGGTAATCGGAGTCTTCCTCTTCTGCATCACAGTACGACCCCAACTATTATTATGGATATCCGCCAGGCCAGCCGTGGCCATAGACCAACTTAGGCCAAAAGCCTAAGCTTGGGGGAGTACGTATTTCTCACCGACATTACATTTATGCTTGCACACTCATTGCTAGATGTCGGTGCTCATACTTTTTCATTGTATCATCCATGCTAGTTTATTTTCCTTTTTTATTCTTTCTTCTTGTGTGTTTAATAAACCTTAAGAAAAACCAAAAAATTAGTTGTATCTTTTAATTAGTTTACTTTCCATGCTTGTAGTAGTAATTAAAAAGAAAACCCAAAAATATTTCCTGTTCTTCTTCTGCTTGTTGGGAGCTTTCCCGTGTAAATAGTTTTATTTCTTTTCTTTTCTTTGGGGGTTGATAGGAGAAGACCATAATTAAATTGTTAAAGAGGCTCTTATATGCATTATTGTTGATCTGACAAAAGAGCCCGTATTGCCTTGTCTTCTCCTATTTATTGAATGCCTGCAGATTCCAGCTTAGTCCAATGCACGTGCACTATTATTATTACTCACATCATTCGGTCGTGTAAGTGAAGGGCAATTATGATGATATATGATGGACTAGCTGAGATGAGAAAAGCTGGTATGAACTTGACCTCTTTTGTTTTTGTAAATATGATTAGTTCATTGTTCCTGATTCAGCCTATTATGAATAAACATGTTTGCAATGACAACTAGAGATCATAGTTTCTTGTGTCATGCTTGATTAGCTATGAGTTATAATGGTTTACCTTGCGTGCCAACATGCTATTAAAATGGTTATGATGTGGTATGATAGGGTGGTATCCTCCTCTGAATGATTTAAGTGACTTGACTTGGCACATGTTCACACATGTAATTGAAACAAAATCAACATAGCCTTCACGATATTTATGTTCATGGTGGATTATATCCTACTCATGCTTGCATTCGGTGTTGATTAATTTTAATGCATGTTCATGACCGTTGTCGCTCTCTAGCTGGCCGCTTCCCAGTCTTTTGCTAGCCTTCACCTTTTCTAAGCGGGAATACTGCTTGTGCATCCAATCCCTTAAACCCCGAAGTTATTCCACCACTATACCTACCTATATACGGTATCTACCTGCCGTTCCAAGTAAATTTGTATGTGCCAAACTCTAAACCTTCAAATAAATATCCTGTTTTGTATGCTCGAATAGCTCATGTATCAACTAGGGATGTCTGTATCTTCCATGTTAGGCGGGTTATTCTCAAGAGGAGTGGACTCGGCTCCTCACTCACGAGATAAATGGCTGGTCACCGGGATGCCCAGTCCCATGCTTTATGCAAACTAAATCAAAATAATTGCAAACAAAACTCCCCCTGGGACTCTTGTTAGTTGGAGGCACTCGTTGTTTCGAGCAAGCCATGGATTGATGCTTGTGGTGGAAGGGGGAGTATAAACTTTACCATTCTGTTTGGGAACCGCCTATAATGTGTGTAGCATGGAAGATATCGCCATCTCTTGGTTGTTATGTTGATAATGAAAGTATACCGCTCAAAATAATATTCACCTCTATTTCAAAACCGAGCTCTGGCACCTCTGCAAATCCCTGCTTCCCTCTGCGCAGGGCCTATCCATTTACTTTTATGCTGAGTCATCATCCTCTTATTAAAAAGCACCAGTTGGAGAGCACCGCTGTCATTTGCATTCATTACTGTTAGTTTACATTGAGTATGACTTGACTGGATCTCTTTTACCATGAATTACAATGTCTAGTTAGTCCTTGATCTTTAAAGGTGCTCTGCATTTATGTTTTGAGGTCTCAGAAAGGGCTAGCGAGATACCATCTTGTTATATCATATTATGATTGTTTTGAGAAAGTGTTGTCATCCGAGATTTATTATTATGCCTCGCTAGTTGATTATGCCATTGATATGAGTAAACTTGAGACCTATTTGTTATTGCAAATGTGGTTAGTTATAATCTTTGCTGAAAACTTGAATGTTGGCTTTACATATTTACAACAACAAGAGCAAACAGAGTTTGTAAAAGTTTTTCTTTATCACTTTCAGTTTGTCAACTGAATTGCTTGAGGACAAGCAAAGGTTTAAGCTTGGGGGAGTTGATACGTCTCCAACGTATGTACTTTTCCAAACACTTTTGCCCTTGTTTTGGACTCTAACTTGCATGATTTGAATGGAACTAACCCGGACTGACGCTGTTTTCAGCAGAATTACCATGGTGTTATTTATGTGCAGGAGCAAACATTCTCGGAATGACCTGAAACTTCACGGAGACACTTTTCAGAAAATAAGAAAAATACCTACCAAAGATGAAGGCCAGGGGGGGCCACCACCTTGCCACGAGGGTGGGGGTGCGCCCCCCTACCTCATGGGCCCCTTGTTGCCTCTTCGACTCCAACTCCACCTCCATATATTGAGTTTCAAGGAGAAAAAAATCAGAGAGAAGAAATCATCGCGTTTTACGATACGGAGCCTCCGCCAAGCCCTAAAACCTCTCGGGAGGGCTGACCTGGAGTCCGTTCAGGGCTCCGGAGAGGGGAATCCGTCGCCATCGTCATCATCAACCATCCTCCATCACTAATTTCATGATGATCACCGCCATGCGTGAGTAATTCCATCATAGGCTTGCTATGCTTAATGCTTGTGTGAGTAATTCCATGCGTGAGTAATTCCCTAGTGTCCACTATGTTCTGAGATTGATGTTGCTATGAGTTTGCTATGCTTAATGCTTGTCACTAGGGCCCGAGTACCATGATTGCAGATCTGAACCTATTATGTTTTCATCAATATATGAGTGTTCTTGATCCTATCTTGCAAGTCTATAGTCACCTATTATGTGTTATGATCCGTTAACCCCGAAGTGACAATAATCGGGATACTTACCGGTGATGACCGTAGTTTGAGGAGTTCATGTATTCACTATGTGTTCATGCTTTGTTCCGGTTCTCTATTAAAAGGAGACCTTAATATCCCTTAGTTTTCGTAAGGACCCTGCTGCCACGGGAGGGTAGGACAAAAGATGTCATGCAAGTTCTTTTCCATAAGCACGTATGACTATGTTCGGAATACATGCCTACATTATATCAATGAACTGGAGCTAGTTCTGTGTCACCCTAGGTTATGACTGTTACATGATGAACCGCATCCGACATAATTCTCCATCACCGAACCTTTGCCTACGAGCTTTCCATATATTGTTTTTCGCTTATTTACTTTTCCGTTGTTATTGCTATCATCACTACAAAATATCAAAAACATTACTTTTACTATTGTTACCTTCTGCTACCGTTATCACCACTATCATATTACTTTGCTACTAAACACTTTGCTGCAGATATTAAGTTTCCAGGTGTGGTTGAATTGACAACTCAGCTGCTAATACTTCAGAATATTCTTTGGCTCCCCTTGTGTCGAATCAATAAATTTGGGTTGAATACTCTACGCTCGAAAACTGTTGCGATCCCCTATACTTGGGTTATCAGGTCCTTCCCTTCTTGGACCCCTCGGACTCCCCGGATTGGTCGGCCTTCCTTTTCTTGTCTCCCCCTTCTGGGGAGAGAGAACTTTCCTCCTCCTCCTCCTCCTCGTTTTCATGGGAGGAGTGTGCGTCGTAGTCATCGGACGATGAGTCCGATACAACCTTGCGCCGGAGACCCTTTCGGGTCCCCATGGCCTTCTTCTTGGCCTTCTTTGCCGGCACCTCGTAAGGTGCCGGAGCCAGCATCTCCATTAGGAGAGCATCTGCCAGATCTTCGGGCAGGGCGGCTGGGCAATCGAGCTCCTCTGTTGTGTTTATCCTGTCCTGTTAATGACATGGGAGCTTAGATCCCGCGAGTGATTTAACTGGGGAAAATAAATACTCTGTGAGATATTGAAGCTCACCGGATTGGTATGGCACTTTGCGCTGAGTCCGCGGTCCTCGATGAGGGAAGGAGGTACCTCGACGCCCTTGAACAGCACCCTCCAGACATCCTTGTGCGTCATGTCGTAGAGCTCTCACAGCGTCTGGTGCTTGGCCGGGTCGAACTCCCACAAATTGAATGCCCGTCGTTGACAAGGGAGAATCCGGCGGAAGAGCATAACCTGGACCACATTGATGAGCTTTATTTTCTTGCTCATCATGTTCCTGATGCAGGTCTGGAGTCTGGTCAGCTCTACCGAAGAACCCCAGGACAGGCCCTTCTCTTTCCAAGAAGTGAGCTGCGTGGGGATTCGGGATCGAAATTTGGGGGCCGCCGCCCAGTTGGTGTCGCGCGGCTTGGTGATGTAGAACCACCCCGATTGCCACCCTTTTATGGTCTCCACATAGGAGCCTTCGAGCCAGGTGACGTTAGGCATCTTGCCCACCATGGCGCCTCTGCACTCTGCTTGCTGGCCGACCACCACCTTCGGTTTGACATTGAAGGTCTTCAGCCACAGGCCGAAATGGGGTTTGATGCGGAGGAAGGCCTCGCACACAACGATAAACGCCGAGATGTTGAGGATGAAATTGGGGGCCAGATCATGAAAATCCAGCCCGTAGTAGAACATGAGCCCGCGGACAAACGGGTGGAGGGGAAATCCTAGTCCGCGGAAGAAGTGGGTAAGAAAAACTACCCTCTCATGGTGTTCGGGCGTAGGGATGATTTGCCCTGCATCTGGCAGCCGGTGTGCGATATTTGTGGCCAGATATCCGACTTCCCGTAACTTTGTGATGTTCTCCTCCGTCACCATCCACTTGCCTCCCGCTCCGGACATGTTGGGAGTGGTTTGAGAAGAAAGACGCGAACTTGGGCGCTGGAGCTTGAGTGCGCGAGAATGGGTAAGCAAGGAGGGAGAAGGCGTGGGAAAAAAGGGTGAATCTTTGTCCCTTTATAAGGGCGTAGGAGGCGATGCACCTCCCCACTTTCCTGTTAAAATCGCTTACTCCCCGAGCGCCGTAATTGATGGCGCGGTTGGGTTACCCATACCCGTATTGATGAGAATCCCGTGATAAGGGGGACATGATCTCTGCTTCGACTAGACGTGTCAAGAAAACCGCCTCGCGATATGTGCGGTGCTGGTTGAGGAAAACGGTTCGAATAATGACCGAGTCACGACATGATGTGATGTTGCTAAATGTGTCAGTAGATTAGATTTGTGGAAATATTATTCTCTCTACGGTGGGGTGTGGAACTTGTTTTGCAGAACTGGACACTATCCTTGTGTTCAAAAATCTTCCATGAAGTATTTGGAGAAGAACCCGCCTTGCAATGTCGAAGACAATACTGCGTGCCGGACTCATCGCCATTGAAGCCTGGTTCAGGGGCTACTGAGGGAGTCCTGGATTAGGGGGTCTCCGGACAGCTGGACTATATCCTTTGGCCGGACTGTTGGACTATGAAGATACAAGATTGAAGACTTCGTCCCGTGTCCGGATGGGACTCTCCTTGGCGTGGAAGGCAAGCTAGGCAATACGGATTTGTGTATCTCCTCCCTTGTAACCAACCTTGTGTAACCCTAGCCCCCTCCGGTGTCTATATAAACTGGAGGGTTTAGTCCGTAGGACAACATACAATCATACCGTAGGCTAGCTTCTAGGGTTTAGCCTCTACGATCTCGTGGTAGATCAACTCTTGTAATACTCACATCATCAAGAACAATCAAACAGGACGTAGGGTATTACCTCCATCAAGAGGGCCCGAACCTGGGTAAACATCGTGTCCCCTGCCTCCTGTTACCATCCGCCTTAGACGCACAGTTTGGGACCCCCTACCCGAGATCCGTCGGTTTTGACATCGTGTCCCCTGCCTCTTGTTCGGGTTGCTAGTAGTGTTGATTACTCCTTGTAGTTGATGCTAGTTGGTTTATTTGGTGGAAGATCATATGTTCAGATTCTTAATGATATTCAATACCCCTCTGATCTTAAACATGAACATGCTTGATGTTTTCTTGAACTACGTCAGTATTTCCCCAAAGAGGAAGGGATGATGCAGCACAACAACGGTATGTATTTCCCTCAGTGATGAGACCAAGGTTATGGAACCAGTAGGAGATCCACGAAACACTACGTGGACGGCACCTGCACACAAATAAAAAATACTTGCAACCAACGTATTAAA
Organism: Triticum aestivum; assembly: GCF_018294505.1. Taxonomy (NCBI): domain Eukaryota; kingdom Viridiplantae; phylum Streptophyta; class Magnoliopsida; order Poales; family Poaceae; genus Triticum; species Triticum aestivum. The sequence goes on from NC_057812.1 coordinate 250,199,640, forward strand.
GGGGTTGTCAATCCCATTCGGCCAACGACGCCAGAAATTGGCAAGTAGGCGGGATAAAAATATGATAGATTGGATAAATAGATCGCAAATAAAATAAAGTGCAGCAAGGTATTTTTGAATTAATGGATCTGAAAATAAAAGCAAATAAAAATATATCGCGAAGGAAAATATAATAAAGAAGAGACCTGGGGGCCGTAGATTTCACTAGTGGCTTTTCTCGAGAAAAATAGCAATCCGTGGGTAAACGAATTACTGTTGGGCAATGGATAAAACTTCAAATAATCATGACGATATCTAGGCAATGATCACTATATAGACATCACGTCCATGATTAGTAGACCGACTCCTGCCTGCATCTACTACTATTACTCCACACATCTACCGTTATCCGGCATGCATCTAGTGTATTAAGTCCATGGAGAAACAGAGTAATGCAATAAGAATGATGACATGATGTAGACAAAATCTATATATGTAGAAATAAACCCCATATTTTTATCCTTAATAGAAGCGATACATACGTGTCACTTCCCTTCTGTCGCTGGGATCAAGCACCGTAAGATCGAATCCATCACAAAGCACCTCTTCCCATTGCAAGATAAATAGATCAAGTTGGCCAAACAAAACCCAAATATCAGATAAGAAATATGAGGCTATAAGCAATCATGCATATAAGAGATCAAACAAGACTCAAATAACTTTCATGGATAAAAAGATAGATCTGATCATAAACTCAAAGTTCATCGGATCCCAGCAAACACACCGCAAAAAGAGTTACATCATATGGATCTCCAAGAGACCATTTGATGTAGGGTAGGAACCCTATAGGCCGATCTTTCACTAGGAGCGGAATCCCGCGAAGAACACGAACAACACGAGGTGGAAAGAGAGGGAAAACACAAGGGAAACACAAGAGAAACACTAAACCAACAAGAGCAAGTTACACATGCGCTAAATCCTCGAATATATAGGGTTCACACGGTACACAATCAACCAAGGATGATACAAGGGTAACGGTCTTCTCCGTGAGGAGGTCTTAATGTTCTTCCCTAAAGAGGGGTCTTGAATCCAAAGGGATCTTCTCCGAGGAGGCCACGGTCTCTCACGAGGAGTAGATCCGATGTGGATGAGCGAAGCTCTATCTCTCAAAATGAGCTAAACCAACGCTAAGCCTAGAAAGTTGTATGGGGTGGAGTATATATAGTCTTAGTGCAAAAGAGGGGGGTGAAGGGGTACATGGGCTGCGGACCAACACGAAAGAGCGCACAGGCGTCGGACGTCCGGAGGTCACCGGTCGTCCGGAGGCTCGCGAGGATCCAGACGTCCGGTGCCTGTCGGACGTCCGTAGATTCTTCTCGGGTAGTCTTCGGTCAGACGTCCGGTCGGGGTCGGTCGTCCGAGGGTCGTCGGCCGTCCGGGTGGCGTCGGTCGTCTGTTTGTTTTGGCTCGGGTGTGGCAGTGTCGGTCGTCCGGAGGAGGCCGGACGTCCAGAGCCTAAAGGTCGTCGGACGTCCGGGGTTCGTCGGTCGTCCGGAGCCTGGAGACATTGTTCTTCTCTTCTTATTCGTCTCCATCTTCACGTCTATCTTCCTCTTCTCCTTGCTCCTTAGCTTCTCCATGATACCTGAGAATGCACAAAGTGTCCGTATGAGCTAGTAGCCGTGTCCCATGTGCATCAAAGTGGAAATGTGAGAGGAGAGATGTCACCTTGGTTTCAAGGGCTCTTGCATGTGCTCGTGTCATGGGTCCAAGAGGTGTCGTAGGAGATGTAGTTGGGTCCATGGGGATGGCCTTGGGATGCTCCGCATCACCATTGTATTGAGAATCAAAAGAGAGAGAGAGATGAAGTCATCTAGCTACTATATACTGACCTGTAGGTCTACAATGAACTACTCACGCATCATCGGAGAGGCACCAATGGACATGATGAACCCCTCTGTTGGGGATATTACTACTGGGCGTAAACCGGCCTATCTGGGACGGGTTAACTTCATCAGTAGTTAAGTATGTTAAAGCCCATGAAGGTAGATGAGGGCTCAAGACCCATAATCGGTTGAGAGCCTGTAGCCGTAAACCGGCGTCAATATGTAACTTATATTGTAAGTTAGGAATAAGTACAGACCAAACCGGACACATCTATGAGCCGGTGTTGGGACTCTGGTAACCGACGGGCGTCACCCATGTATATAAGGGGACGACCCGGCGGCGGTTCAAGGACAACAGACAACAACTTGAGACATAGGCGAAGCTTGTTTGCTCCCTAGTCATCGAAACACCCATCAATTCCATCACAACTAGACGTAGGCTTTTACCTTCATCGAAGGGGCCGAACTAGTATAAACTCTCTTGCGTCCTTGTGTCCGCTTTAACCCCTTCAAGCTAACCCGTCGCGATGGCTTCACGACTAAGTCCTTTCTCTAGGACATCTGCCGTGACAAAACCACGACAGTTGGCGCCCACCGTGGGGCTATCACACGATGGTTTCTAGTTCTTGGAGGGCCGCTTTGAAGGACTCGAGGGCTATGCTATAGGCCAGATGACTAAGAGTCGTCGCGGCAAGCTCTACATCGATGACGCAGGCTGGGGCCCCGAGGCCGGCTCAATTGAGTACGGGTACCGGGTCCCCTTTGGTAGCATTCACGTTTTCATTGGCAAGATCGGTGAACCGGGCCTTGAGCCGGACATCTGCACCGACCTCGTCGAGACGGCTCAGCGTGCGCAATCCGCCCGGGTTAAACCGGCCATGAAGCATGCCTTCGTGGGAGTGATCCATGGAGGAAGTTATAAGGACGGATCGGAGTTTCGCGGGGCGACTGTCGTTTGTTCCGGTGACGAATCTTCGACCGGAGAAACCGAATCCCTTTATCAGCTACAAGATGGCCGGATTGAGAGCTGTTCCGATGGCGACAGTATTCCGGACCCCTCTGATCTGCCTAACCGGGTTGGAATATTCATGACCGAAACACAAGCAGCGCTTCATTCTTTGACAGCCGCGGCAACGATCTCCGGTTCAGCAGCGGTGACGGCTGCCGGGGCAGGAGGCCCTGTGCGCCCGCTGGCTTAGGTTCTATCAGAACTATTTGATGCGTTGGCCGTGCTTATGGCGGAAGTTAATCCGCCAGATCAGGACGTTCACAACACGGAGATTGCAAAGGTAAAGGAACAAATCACCCAGGCCAAGACGGATCTGGCGGCTGAGGACACCAGGATGGCCGCAGAGCGGGCCGCTTTAGACGCACAGGCCTACAGGCTTATGTTGGACCAGAGCGCGTCGCATGAAGTCATGAGGAGGAAGCACCGATCCCGCTTACCTCCGGTTTTCGAGGCCAGAGACCTTTTCAACACTCCAGGACCAAGAGCCGGCAATCCGCTGGAGGGGAACCGGGCAGAAGCCCCTGGGACCGGTGCACCGGTTCAGCCTCGTCAGATGGACCCGCCTCGTGAAAACACCGTTATACCTCAGGATGCTTTAACACCTCCGGGTCACTACTCCAACCCAATGGACAATCTTGTTGCTGCTGCTGCACGGCTGGAGGCCATTCCAATTGAAGGTGACTCGCCGCAGGCAGTAGAGATGCGACGGGTCAAGGAACTTCTGAGGACAGCTTTGGCCCAACAGGAAGCGTACTCGTACAGCCGCGACCGGATCCACTCGACCCCCCGTCCAAGCCGGAGCTATAGCAGACATATGGATGAACCACCAGTGTCGAGTAATGAACGACGTGGAGCACCCCGTGGCAACAACCCGACGGGTGGTGCTGATGACGCTCAGGAAGTGGTGAACCGGGCCCGAGCGCGCAGGGAGGCCGAGTTAGCCGCACAGCATCAGGCTCGAAAGCTCACGCCGGTTCGTCCAACCATCTCGATCGAACCTGGTGTTACTTCTAGTTCTTTGGGGGTGCCTTGCCTTATCCCCGCTTTACGCAACGTGCGCCTGCCCAAGGATTTCAAAGGCCCGCGCAAGGTACCAAATTACACGGCGGATCAACCTCCAGAGACATGGGTGGAGAGCTATGAGATGGCCATGGAGATGCTTGATGTGGATGACACGGCGTGTGTGAAATACTTCACCATGATGCTTGAAGGAACGGCCCGTACTTGGTTAAAAAGCTTGCCCGCTAATTCTATCAGTTCATGGGCCCAATTACGAGCCCGGTTTATCAGCAATTTCAAGGATACCTGTAAACAACCTATGTCGATAGTGGACTTAGCTGCATGCGTTCAGGAGGAAGGAGAATCAACGACTCATTGGGTGCGCCGGGTTTCACAAGTGTTGCACTCCTCAGACCGCATCAACGCTGACACCACAGTATTAACCCTAGAAGGCAACTGCCGGTTTGGGCCCCTGAAGATGAAATTGGGACGGATGAAGCGTCATTGCACCGACATGGGGACCCTCATGGACGCTTTGGTGAAATATGCTGATTCTGATAGTACCAAGGATCCTGAATCTGATGATGACAAGACAGGGAAAGGGAAGAAGAACAGTAGCTCCAAAGGTCAGCAGCATCACTGGGTAGGCAATGGCGGAGGAGGCAAGCGTAAAGCGGATGGTAACATGGATTTTGTGGCTAATACCAATGCACAGGACAATGGCCAGCGACGCAAGGGTAGGCCGAAAAATCATAGTGGAGCACCCAACCCTAACCCAAACCGCCTAAATTATCTGCTAAGCCAGCCCTGTCCAAGACATGGGACGAAGGAGGAGCCAGCAAACCACCTTTGGAAGGATTGCTTTATTATGCAGGAATTCAAGAATTCTAATAATTTCCGGTATGATCACGGATCTGGCGGTGGCTCAGGGTCCGGGCCGGGTTACGGTGGAGGAAGTTCCGGTTCAGGATTTAATGGTAATCCGGGCGGACATAATGGTCAAAATAGTCAGAACAACCAGGGTGGTTACAACCAACAGCAACAACAGTCAGGTTACCAAAGCAACCCAAAGCAGTTGAGTAGTGGGCAGTACCATGTCTTTACCACTAGCTTGGACAAGCGAGACCGGAAGGTTCAGAGGCGGGCAGTCAACTCTGTTGAACCGGCCATACCCCGTTATCTACGTTGGTCTGAACAGCCAATCATATGGAGCAGAGAGCATCACCCACCCCAGGTCGATAATCCGGGTCAGTTGGCTCTGGTGGTGGCGCCTCAGGTGGGAGGTTATAAGTTCACCAAGGTTCTCATGGATGGAGGGAGCAGCATTAACATCCTGTACTATGAGACCTTCCGTCGTATGGGACTAACAGATAAGAATCTCAAACCGTCTAATACAGTATTCCACGGTGTAGTGCCTGGCAGATCAGCATATCCCGTTGGTAAGATAGCTCTCGAAGTGGCCTTTGGGGATGATCATGATTCCAGGTCGGAGACATTGACGTTTTAAGTGGTGAAAATCCAAAGTCCATATCATGCCCTGTTTGGGCGACCGGCATACGCCAAGTTTATGGCTCGGCCCTGTTATGTGTATTTGCAGCTCAAGATGGCGGGTCACAAGGGGACAATAACGGTTCACGGAAGCCGCAAAATCGCTTTGGAATGCGAGGAAGGAGATGCGGCTTCTGCAGAGTCGGTTTGTGCCACCGAGGAGTTGAAGTACTATAAAGACAATGTTGATCCGGCGGACATGACTCCGTTGAAGAAGCCAACTACGGAGCATGATCCGGCCCTGAAGTTCAAATCGGCAGCAGAAACTAAGCTTGTTGACTTAGTACCTGGCGATTCGTCCAAGCAGTTCAGCATCAGTGCCAACTTGGATCCGAAATAGGAAAGCGCGCTCATCGAGTTCATCCATGAGAATCGGGACATTTTTGCATGGAAGCCCTCCGACATGCCAGGTGTCCGAGGCAACTCGCTGAGCACACACTTAATGTGGATCCTAAATATAAACTGGTGAAACTGTTCCTCCGTCGGTTTAACGAAGAAAGACGCAAGGCGATTGGAGAAGAGGTAGCCTGGCTCTTTTCACCCCGAGTGGCTTGCCAATCCGGTGTTGGTCCTCAAGAAAAACGGCACCTGGCGCATGTGTGTGGATTACACAGATCTTAATAAAGCTTGTCCAGCAGATCCTTTTGCCCTCCCCCGTATTGATCAAATTATTGATGCCACGGCGGGTTGTGAGCATTTAAGTTTTTTGGATGCGTATTCTGGCTATCATCAGATCAAAATGGCAGTTAAGGACCAGGAGAAGACAACATTTATAACTCCCTTTGGAGCCTTCTGCTATGTGTCTATGCCCTTCGGGCTCAAGAGTGCCCAGGCAACTTACCAACAGTGTGTACAAAATTGTCTTCACAAGCAGATTGGCCGTAATGTACATGCTTACGTGTATGATATCGTGGTTAAATCCAGGGAGAAGGAGACTCTGATTGATGATTTGAAGGAAACCTTTGATAACCTGAGAACATACAAGATGATGCTTAATCCGGACAAGTGTGTCTTTGGTGTACCGGCGGGCAAGCTATTGGGTTTTCTAGTGTCCAACGGGGGAATTGAGGCTAATCCGGAGAAGATCACGGCTATCACCTCCCTGGCTAAACCGAAGTGTATCAACGATGTTCAATGCCTGGCAGGCCAGATTGCTACGCTAAGCCAGTTTATCAGTCGCCTGGGTGAGAAGGCAATCCCTTTGTATCAGATGTTGAAAAAGATGGATAAGTTTATCTGGAGTTCTGCTGCTGATGAAGCATTTGAGGACTTAAAGCGGCAATTGGCCAATCCGCCTGTGCTCGCCGCTCCCGTTGAGAAGGAGCCGTTACTGCTATATGTTGCTGCTAATGTTCGGGCGGTCAGCGTAGCTATTGTGGTGGAACGAAAAGAGGCAGGTAAGGAGCATCTGGTTCAACGTCCGGTCTATTATATCAGCGAGGTGCTCATTGAGTCCAAGCAAAGGTATCCGCATTGACAGAAGCTAGTGGATGGAGTTTTTATGGCAAGCCGGAAGCTTAAACAATATTTCCAAGGGCACTCAATTACGGTAGTCAGTTCTGCTCCTTTGGGAGATATCATCCAGAACCGGGAAGCAACTGGCCGAATTGCAAAGTGGGCCATAGAGCTGGGGCCATACGGTTTGAAGTATGTGCCTCGGACAGCGGTTAAGTCTCAAGCACTTGTTGATTTCATCAATGATTGGACGGAAATGCAAGCACCTGAAGAAAAGCCGGATCATACGTATTGGACCATCCATTTTGACGGATCCAGGCAGTTGGAAGGCTCGGGGGCTGGAGTCGTATTAACTTCCCCACGAGGTGATAAGTTTTGTTATGTTCTCCGTTTAATGTTCCCTTGTACTAACAATGCAGCTGAGTATGAAGCCTTGCTCCATGGTCTCCGGATGGCTAAGGAGATGAATCTAAGTCGAGTTAAGTGCTTCGGTGACTCGGACCTTGTGGCTCAGCAAGTGTCTGGCACTTGGGACTCCAAGGACCCACTCATGGCAGCATATCGTCGTGAGGTGGATATTGTTGCAGGTTATTTCAGAGGCTATCAGGTGGACCACATGGACCGGCGGAAAAATGAAGCGGCGGACGCTTTAAGCCGGCTGGGCTCTCAGCGCAAACCGGTCCCGCCCAATGTTTTTCTGGATGTGCTACACAACCCGTCAGTGAAGATCCCTAGTGAAGAGGATTTGGCTATTCCTGATCCGGAGGCTCAATTGGTGGCAGTTCTTCATGTTATTCCGGATTGGACGCTTCCTTACCTGGTGTACAAGAACCGGGGCGAGTTGCCAGAGGATGAGATTCTGGCCCGGCAGATAATCCGGTGATCCAAGTCCATGGCTATCATCAACGGCGAGTTGCATCATTGCAGTGTATCAGGAGCTTTTCAATGTTGCGTGTCTCCTGAAGAAGGCCGTGAAATTTTGCGTGAGATCCACGAAGGAGATTGTGGTCACCACGCCGGTTCAAAGTCTCTGGTGGCTAAAGCATTTCGCCATGGCTTCTATTGGTTAACTGCTCATGCTGATGCGCAGGATCTGGTCAGACGATGTGATGGTTGCCAAAGGTTTTCAAGACATGCTCATGTACCGGCTCAAGAATTGAGAATGATTCCAATTACTTGGCCGTTTGTGACTTGGGGGCTGGATATGGTTGGGCCTTTCAAAAGGTCCAAAGATAAGAAGACCCACCTCCTGGTGGCGGTTGACAAGTTTACAAATTGGGTGGAGGCAGAACCTGTTAGCAAGTGTGATGCGGCCACGGCGGTTCAGTTCATCAAAAAGGTGATTTTCCGGTTTGGCTTTCCGCATAGTATTATCACAGATAATGGTACCAATTTTTCCAAAGGTGCTATGAAGGAGTTCTGCGAACGGGAGCACATCCGGCTCGACGTTTCATCAGTGGCACATCCACAGTCCAATGGTCAAGCAGAAAGAGCTAATCAAGAGATCTTGAGAGGCATCAAGCCCCGGCTCATGGTTCCTTTGCAGAGAACGCTGGGTTTTTGGGTAGAAGAATTACCATCTGTGTTATGGAGCATCAATACAACACCCAACAGATCAACAGGATACACACCGTTCTTCATGGTTTATGGAGCGGAGGCGGTTCTCCCCAGTGATATCCGTCATGATTCACCTCGTGTCACGACTTATATTGAAGCGGACAACGAGATAGCACGGTAAGATGCTTTGGACCGGTTGGATGAAGAGCGTGACATCGCAGCCGCCCGATCGGCGATTTACCAGCAGGATCTTCGTCGTTATCACAGTCGCCGGGTCAGAACCAGAGCCTTTCAGGAAGGAGATTTGGTGCTTCGGCTCATCCAAGATCAGACTGATATGCATAAGCTATCCCCACCTTGGGAGGGGCCTTTCGTGGTCAGCAAGAATCTGCACAACGGGTCGTACTATCTGATCGATATTCGAGAGCATAAGGACTCACGTACATCAGAGGAGGAGACTAACAGGCCGTGGAATATAGCTCATCTTCAGCCTTACTATACCTGAGCCATTGGCTATACTTATGTACATATTACAACAATGTATATATTATGATTAAATATAATAAACCGGAACCTCAGCTAAAGCGGGGTATCTGTTCTTTTACGTCATGTGAGGTTACACGGAGTTGCTCTAAAGCGGCCTCCGGTTTACCCCTTGAGTTCGCTTTGCTAAAAGCATCGTGTTATATCACTTGGAGGATTGGTCGTGTCCGAACCAATACCATGCCTCTTGATAGGCGAGAGCCACTAGATCACTTGGGGACTTGGTCATGTCTGAACCAGTCATGCCTCTTGATCGGCCTAAGGCCACAGAATCACTTGGGGGCTTGGTCGAACCCGAACCATGACCACGCCATTTGGTCGGCATAATGCCACAGAATCACTTAGGGACCTGGCTGACTAGAACCATAGTTACACCTAACGGGAGCTTGGTCGTGTTTGGCCATGGTAACACCATTTGATCAGCTTAAATAAATCTTTTTTGGCAAACGTTTTTGTCGTTGCTTTTGCTTCACACTTTTCTTTGAAGGTTTTTTTTGCTTTTCATTGTGTTTTTTAAACCGACAAAGTTTTTTTAACCAATCAATTGACGGAACACAGTTCACGTCAATCCGAAGACTATTTGTCCGGTTTGATCCTTGTTGTTAACATCCTCTTATGGAGTAACACGGTGTTTATTATAACCCAGCATGGTTTACATGGTAACCAGCGTCATATATATATACAGGAGCTGTTAGTTCCTCCAACAGTGTGGGTTTGCAAAACTCCGCTTCAAGGTTGGCCAAGCCAACTTCACACTCAACGATGGCAGGTATTATGTATCTCAAAAATTTGATCATATACTTAAAATTTTGTTTTGGATGTTTTGATTTCATATATACAGACATCATATTCCGCCTGACGGTACAACCGCGGTGGCACTTGACGAATTTCTTATTTCAGAAAGTGTTTTGGAAAGTTCATTACCACAGGAAGAACAAGTTATGCACGAAGGCATATCAACATCAAAGGTATCAGCTAGCCTATTACAAGGCAACATGGTGCCCATAATAACATAATTGTTTTTCACAAAGGAGAGGCAGTTTTAAAACTGGCTTCCGGTTTAAGCTTGGCCACCAGCCTGGCCTGATGGTTGTGGGTCATCCTGTGCCGCTTCAGCTTCCGTTTCTCTACCCAGTGGCTGGAGATCCACAGTTGTCCAGTCGATTCCCATTAATGCTTGAAAAACAGCTTCATCATGGATCAGCAATGACGGGTCAATATCAGGAGCGTAAGTATGCTTACGGATTGGAGGGATCAGATTTTCCGATTCATGGATTGGTGCAGCTATTCGCTTGTTCTGACTGTCATATTGGGCTTGATAATGAGACAAGTTTGCTTCCTCAGCCAGTTGACAAGCTAGCGGACGTACCTCCCAGTTTATTGCTCGCAAATCCGCTTCACCAAATTCTGACCCATCTTCCTTCAAGCTGGGATAGCCCTGAGCCGCTTCAATATGATCAAAAGCCGACACCCAGGCTTTTGCCCGGATTAAGGCATTGATTGCACCGGTTCGAGCAGCAGATTTCTTCAGCTCTTCAACCCGGGAAGGAAGCACTGACAGTTTCATCAGAGTATCTTGAATCAAAGTGGGTGCCGGTTTGTTATGAGACGCGGTACAGATGATCCGCTGGGCACCAGTATACAATTGTTCAACCAATGTATAGGCGGCTTTCAATTTCTTCCGCACATCTGACCCCAAGTGACCAATGCGTGTCCCTAAAATACCATAAAGGGTTAATAAACCGGCGACTCTGTAAGAAGGCAGAGCCAATTCAGAAGGCAAGCTGGCTTACCAAAGATAGCAGTGGTCATGGCATGAACGTGCCGCTTTATGCTGGTCAGTTTATCCGTCACTGGTTTTAGTGTAGCCTCGGCATCCTCTGCTCGTTTGATCAAAGCGGACTTTTCAGTGGCCCAATCCGCCCGTTTCTTCTTGAAGTTCTCCTTAAGTTGTTCCATGGCGCTTAAAGCACTGGCCAATTCCTCTTTTGCTTTGGAGGTTTCAGCCTGTTGGGTTTTCAGGTTTTCTTGAAGATCGATGACTTGGTTTTCTTTCGTCTTCAGCTCCGCCTGCAGGCATACAGATATATGTTTCAACAAATCGGTAGAAGGTTTCAAGTACCAACCACATAACAAGTTATGCGCTTAGCACTTGGGGGCTAATGCATATTCGATCTTCATTTTTCAATTGTTTACAAAGTCCCAAGATCAATACAAGCATTCAACTTGGCACTTGGGGGCTAATGGCTATTTGATCATATATATTCTGATGCGGCAGTTTCAATTACTTAAAGTACCGGTTTAACTACGCTAAGTTGAACCGGCCCTTGGGGGCTACATCAGCAAATTTCAAAGCATCAAGATTTGTATTATTAAGTCCCGGTTTGAAAGAATATTTCAAACCGGCCCTTGGGGGCTAGGAGAGTCAGCAAGAATGGAAGCATACAAGCAGGAAGGATCATATGGAAGTTACCTCATATTTATCTTTCATCATATTAACCAGACCGTCTTCGTAGTCATGGCTGGTATACAGCCGGTTCAGATAGCCGGAATGGATATCTTGGGCGTTCAAAGCAGCGTAAGTCGTCAGATCAGCGTTCCACTTGCCTTTGCCAAAAGCAGCAAGTTCTTCCTTGGCAGAATGTTTGGATAAAGCGACAGGATTGCTTGGCTCAGTATGGCCAGTGCCAGTAATGACAACCTCATCATCCTTGGTACCGCCGGTTTGCACTGGAGCTGTTGGCTTGTCAGTAGGTTTTGCTGGACTGGTGGAGCTTTCAATCCGGATGGAACCTGTGGGCTGATGGATAGGACCTGAGGTATCAGTAGGTCTCTCTTCAGCAATAAGATCATCATCTGCCTGCAGTGGATCATTGGGAATATCCTCAGGAATAGCCGCTTCAAGATTGGGTGTCTTGCCTGGTTCAAGAATGACATCTTCTTCGGCCGCTTTGTCCAGACGGGCCTTCTTGCTTGGCCTAGGTTTGGCCCTGAGAAGAATAACAAAATTAAATACAACATATGTTCTAAGGCAATGTACTGCAAACATCACAATAAGTATAGCTTACCCAAGCACCGTTTTGAGCGGTGGGAGCTGAGTAGCCGATGACTCGCCAGAAGATGAGTGGGAAATAACCTGGTAATCGGAGTCAGATGGATTAAGAGGTTGACGAAAGCAGCCCGCTTTAGGACAAGCACTGACAAGCAAATTAGAGACCTCGGAATGGCGTTTCCGAACCGGACTATTCGGTAAACCGGCGGAGGTAACTACCTGGCCGCTGTGCCGGGTGGTGCGGCGAGCTTCGTGTTGTTGGGTCTTCATAAGAAGTTTAGGATCCAAATAAGCAAGAGGATGAGAAAATTTAACTTTCCGGTTTGCCTGACGGATTTTTTGTGAAGGCAAAGTTTCTGAATCGGAAGAGAGAATAATTACCTCTGCAACATCCACGTGGCTGGCTTCGGCATCATCCTGACAAATATCATCATCAATAAGACGCATGAAAAATAAACCAAGTGAGTCAAGCTCTACCTCAAAGTCTGGATTATCCACCTCATCATCAGGGGCCGGATTAGAAGATGCAGTGGTTCTTTTCCTGTGGGCAGTCTTCTTCACAGCTTTAATCTTTTGCCGGGTTGCTCTTTCCGGTTTGTCTGGTTTTTCTGGTTTCTCCTGCGGCAGTTTTTTGCTCCAAAACGGATCATCGCCCTAATTATGCAGACACTGATATTAAACAATGACCAGACATATCAATAACAGATTCAGCAAAGAGAAAAATCAAAGTCTTATAGCTGGCGGTTTGTTGGTGGCACAGAAGGGAAGCAGGCCAATTCTAGAGCAGACGTGTTCCGGTTCATTCAGTATCTTATGCACAGCCTCTGTGATTTCTTCACCGGAGAGCTGGAGTTTTGAATGTCGCAGTGGGTCATCAACACTGTCAGTATACTCGCACATCAAACCGGAGCGCTGACTAAGGGGCAATATGTTCCATGATATCCAACAGCAGGCGAGATCAACCCCTGTTAAACTGTTGGCCATAAAGGCTCTGAGCTTTGACAGCTGGGGAGCATATTTGCTTCTCTCCTGGGCAGTCAATCTTTGAGGAAAAGGGTGTGTATTGCTGAGCCGCTCCGGACGAAATCCAGGCAAGGGATTCTCACCAGCAGGGGAGGTGTCTTTGTAGTAGAACCATGTCTGATTCCACTCCTTGGGGTGACTGTGCAGCTTGGCGTGAGGGTATGTGACCTCTTTTCTTTTCTGAATCGCCATGCCACCCAACTCCGTATTAGAGCCATCAGTAAACTCAGTACGGTGGTTTAGATGGAAAAGATCTCTGAACAATTCCACTGTGGGCTCCTCTTGAAAGAACACCTCACAGAGCACTTGGAAGTGGCACATATTTGTAACAGAGTTGGGGCCAGTGTCTTGCGGATGGAGTTGGAAATCGGCTAAAACATCCCGGTAAAATTTAGAACCGGGCGGCTTAAAGCCCCGGGCTAAGTGATCTATGAAAACAACAACCTCTCCTTCTCGAGGTGTGGGAGGGCATTCTTTGCCAGGAGCCCTCCAATGGATGGTATCTTTGCTGCCTAAGGCGCTAATCAGGACTAAATCATCCAGTTGATCCTCTGTGATGCAAGAAGGAAACCAATTGCACTCATATACTTGCTTGGCCATGATGGAATCTACAAGGTAGAAGATCCCGGTTCAAAAATGCATTTGATCAAGGTACGTTGGTATGGGCACTATTAAACCGGAGACAAAACTATCTGAACCGGAGTTTCATGAAGCAACCAACATCTGGTGGTTCAACAAGGGGACTAATGGTATATACCGGTTTGTCAATTTTTTCTACAAAGTTAAACCGCCTGGTCTAAGCATTGAACAGTCAAGACTGCAGATGAGTAAGTACACAAAAACAGATTTCACAAGATTATACTGCAGCTTTGGATCTGGAACATGTTTATAAAGGAGATAAATATTCAAGGCCCAAAAGGAGCAGTGCCGAATCAATAAGCGAAGGTACGGATAGGATCTATGGTCTTAATATGCGAAAGTGAAAACGGAGGATAAAAACTACTGCTACACAGAGCGAAGATTCACAGACTCGTCTAAGGATCTATCATATGAACAAGAAGCAAGCGATGAACGCTAGAGAACATGGAAACCCTAGAACGGATCTATGATGAAAAGGATAGAAGACTTACCGGAGCTGAGGAAGAAGCGGAAGGTCGCTGCGGTGCTCTGGTACGCTCAGGGTGATGCAGCAGCCAAAGTTGGTGCAGAGGTCGACGGCGGCGGCGGAGCTCCGAAGCTGGGCAACGCGAGGAAGATGAAGCAGAAGGGCACGAAGGGGAAAAAGAAATGACCCTTCGGTCCTATTTATAAAGCAAGGGACATGGGTCAGGCGCGAAAATCAAGGGGCCGCAAGTTTGGAAACAGAGTTGTCGCTTCGATTATCGCAGATCTATTAAACAAGAAGGTATCATGGATAGTTTCTTTATGACAGATGACGTCACGCCGGTTTACAACAATCAGAGAAGATGACATCACGGCGGTTCACCAAACTACAAGAAGATGTTGAAGATGAAGTTTTTGCTAAGGATTGACATGAACCTGTTCAAATCAATCTGGGGCCTAATGTTGGGGATATTACTACTGGGCATAAACCGGCCTATCTGGGCCGGGTTAACTTCATCAGTAGTTAAGTATGTTAAAGCCCATGAAGGTAGATGAGGGCTCAAGACCCATAATCGGTTGAGAGCCTGTAGCCGTAAACCGGCGTCAATATGTAACTTATATTGTAAGTTAGGAATAATTAGAGACCAAACCGGACACATCTATGAGCCGATGTTGGGACTCTGTAAACCGACGGGCGTCACCCATGTATATAAGGGGACGACCCGGCGGCGGTTCAAGGACAACAGACAACAACTCGAGACATAGGCGAAGCTTGTTTGCTCCCTAGTCATCGAAACACCCATCAATTCATCACAACTAGACGTAGGCTTTTACCTTCATCGAAGGGGCCGAACTAGTATAAACTCTCTTGCGTCCTTGTGTCCGCTTTAACCCCTTCAAGCTAACCCGTCGCGATGGCTCCACGACTAAGTCCTTTCTCTAGGACATCTGCCGTGACAAAACCACGACACCCTCCGTGATGGTGTCTAGATTGGATCTGGTGGTTCTGGAACTTGCGGCGGCTGGAATTGATTTTTGTCCACTCCCCTAGGGTTTTTGGAATATTGGGTGTTTATAGAGCAAAGAGGCGGTGCAGGAGGCCACCGTGGTGGGCACAACTGGGCCTCCAAGCGCCCCTTGTGTCTTGTGCTCACCTAGGGCTCCATCATCGGTACTTCTTTGGCCCACTGGTTGTCTTCTGGTCCAGAAAGAATCCACAAAAGTTTTACTGCGTTTGGACTCCATTTGGTATTGATTTCCTGCTATGTAAAAAACATGCAGAAAACAACAACTGGCATTGGGCACTATGTCAATAGGTTAGTACCAAAAAATGATTGTAAAACATCCAAGTATGATAATATAACAACATGGAACAATAAAAAATTATAGATACGTTGGAGACGTATTAATGCTTTGTGAGTAGTCACATTTGTTCCTGGGGACATGGGAGAAGTCTTGTTATAAGTAATCATGTGAATTTGGCATTCGTTCAATATTTTGATGAGATGTATGTTGTCTTTCCTCTAGTGGTGTTATGCGAACATTGACTACATGACACTTCACCATGATTTGGGCCTAGGGGAAGGCATTGTGAAGTAATGAGTAGATGATTGGTTGCTAGAGTGACAGAAGCTTAAACCCTAGTTTATGCGTTGCTTCGTAAGGGGCTGATTTGGATCCACATGTTTCATGATATGGTTAGATCTATCTTAATTCTTCTTTCGTAGTTGCAGATTCTTGCGAGAGGGGTTAATTGTAAGTGGGAGGCTTGTCCAAGTAAGGATAGCACCCAAGCACCGGTCCACCCACATATCAAATTATCAAAGTAACGAACGCGAATCATATGAGCACGATGAAAGCTAACTTGGCAGTAATTCCCATGTGTCCTCGGGAGCGCTTTGCTTTATAAAAGAGTTCGTCCAGGCTTATCCTTTGCTACAAAAAGGATTGGTCCACCTTGATGCACCTTCTCTACACTTGTTACTTGTTACCCGTTACAAATTATCTTATCACAAAACTATCTCTTATCGATAATTTCAGTGCCTGTAGAAAATACCTTGCAGAAAACCGCTTGTCCTTTTCTTTCTGCTCCTCGTTGGGTTCGACACTCTTACTTATCGAAAGGACTACGATTGATCCCCTATACTCGTGGGTCATCAATTCGCTACGTCTAAAAATAATATGCATAGACACTTATCTACAAGGGTTGCCCTATGTGCGGCCAGGATTCTCAGGGGTCATACCATATACTTGTTGCATGCATGTGCTACCTCTTGAGCACTGCGTTGGATTTCCCTGAAGAGGAGAGGATGATGCAGCAAAGTAGCGTAAGTATTTCCCTCAGTTTTTGAGGACCAAGGTATCAATCCAGTAGGAGGCTACGCGCGAGTCCCTCGTACCTACACAAAAACAATAGCTCAACGCAACCAACGCGCTAAGGGGTTGTCAATCCCTTCACGGTCACTTACGGAAGTGAGATCTAATAGAGATGATAAATCATATTTTTGGTATTTTTGGTATAGAGATGCAAAGTAAAAAAGTAAAAGCAAAGTAAAAGAAAAGCAATAATAAAGTGATGAAGGTTGATATGATGAGAAAGAGACCCGGGGGCCATAGGTTTCACTAGTGGCTTCTCTCAAGAGCATAAGTATTCTACGGTGGGTGAACAAATTACTGTTGAGCAATTGACAGAATTGAGCATAGTTATGAGAATATCTAGGTATGATCATGTATATAGGCATCACGTCCGAGACAAGTAGACCGACTCCTGCCTGCATCTACTACTATTACTCCACTCATCGACCGCTATCCAGCATGCATCTAGAGTATTAAGTTAAAAACAGAGTAACGCCTTAAGCAAGATGACATGATGTAGAGGGATAGTTTCATGCAATATGATAAAAACCCCATCTTGTTATCCTCGAGAGCAACAATACAATACGTGCCTTGCTGCCCCTTCTGTCACTGGAAAAGGACACCGCAAGATCGAACCCAAAGCTAAGCACTTCTCCCATGGCAAGAACAACCAATCTAGTAGGCCAAACCAATCTGATAATTCGAAGAGACTTGCAAAGATAACCAATCATACATAAAAGAATTCAGAGAAGATTCAAATATTATTCATAGATAGACTTGATCATAAACCCACAATTCATCGGTCTCAACAAACACACCGCAAAAAGAAGATTACATCGAATAGATCTCCACAAGAGAGGGGGAGAACGTTGTATTGAGATCCAAAAAGAGAGAAGAAGCCATCTAGCTACTAACTATGGACCCGTAGGTCTGAAATAAACTACTCACACTTCATCGGAGGGGCTTGGATGATGATGTAGAAGCCCTCCGTGATTGATGCCCCCTCCGGCGGAGCTCCGGAACAGGCCCCAAGATGGGATCTCGTGGATACAGAAAGTTGCGGCGGTGGAATTAGGTTTTTGGCTCTGTCCCCGATCATTTGGGGGGTACGTAGGTATATATAGGAGGAAGAAGTACGTCGGTGGAGCTTCAAGGGGCCCACGAGGCAGGGGGCGCGCCCTAGCGGGGGGCGCCCTCCACCCTCGTGACCGCCTCCTGGCTTTCTTGACGGAGGGTCCAAGTCTCCTGGATCTTATCTGATGAGAAATTCACGTTTCCGAAGGTTTCATTCCGTTTGGACTCCGTTTGATATTATGTTTCTCCGAAACACTGAAATAGGCAAAAAACATCAATTCTGGGCTGGGCCTCCGGTTAATACTTTAGCCCCAAAAATAATATAAAAGTGGAAAGTAAAGCCCAATGTATTCCAAAACAGTA
Organism: Triticum aestivum; assembly: GCF_018294505.1. NCBI lineage: Eukaryota > Viridiplantae > Streptophyta > Magnoliopsida > Poales > Poaceae > Triticum > Triticum aestivum. The sequence goes on from NC_057812.1 coordinate 250,217,587, forward strand.
GATAATATAGCATGGAGCAATCAAAAATTATAGATACGTTGGAGACGTATCAAGCATCCCCAAGCTTAATTCCTGCTCGTCCTCGAGTAGGTAAATGATAAAAACATAATTTTTGATGCGGAGTGCTACTTGGCATAATTTTAATGTAATTCTTCTTAATTGTGGTGAATATTCAGATCCGAAAGATTCAAGACAAAAGTTCATATTGACATAAAAATGATAATACTTCAAGCATATACTAACTAAGCAATTATGTCTTCTCAAAATGACATGGCCAAAGAAATTTCATCCCTAAAACTCATATAGTTTAGTCATGTTTCATTTTCGTCACACAAGAATGTTCTCATCATGCACAACCCCGATGACAAGCCAAGCAATTGTTTCATACTTTAGTAATCTCAAACCTATAAACTTTCACGCAATATATGAGCGCGAGCCATGGACATAGCACTATGGGTGGAATAGAATATAATGAGGGGGTTATGTGGAGAAGAAAAAAAAGGAGAAAGTCTCACATCAACGAGGCTAATCAATGGGCTATGGATATGCCCACCGATTGATGTTAATGCAAGGAGTAGGGATTGCCATGCAACGGATGCACTAGAGCTATAAATATATGAAAGCTCAACAAAAGAAACTAGTGGGTGTGCATCCAACTTGCTTGCTCATGAAGACCTAGGGCACTTGAGGAGGCCCATTGTTGGAATATACAAGCCAAGTTCTATAATGAAAAATTCCCACTAGTATATGAAAGTGATAACATGAGAGACTCTCTACTATGAAGATCATGGTGCTACTTTGAAGCACAAGTGTGGTAAAAGGATAGTAACATTGTCCCTTCTCTCTTTTTCTCTCATTTTTTGGGCCTTTTCTTTTTTATGGCCTTTCTCTCTTTTTTTATTCCTCACTTGGGACAATGCTCTAATAATGATGATCATCACACTTCTATTTATTTACAACTCAATGATTACAACTTGATACTAGAACAAAGATGCCTCTATACGAATGCCTCCAGCGGTGTACCGGGATATGCAATGAACCAAGAGTGACATGTATGAAAGAATTATGAACGGTGGCTTTGCCACAAATACTATGTCAACTACATGATCATGCTAAGCAATATGAAAATGATGAATGTGTCATGATGAAGGGAATGATGGAAAGTTGCATGGCAATATATCTCGGAATGGCTATGGAAATGCCATAATAGGTAGGTATGGTGGCTGTTTTGAGGAAGATATAAGGAGGTTTATGTGTGAAAGAGCGTATCATATCACGGGGTTTGGATGCACCGACGAAGTTTGCGCCAACTCTCAATGTGAGAAAGGGCAATGCACGGTACCGAAGAGGCTAGCAAGGATGGAAGGGTGAGAGTGCGTATAATCCATGGACTCAACATTAGTCATAAAGAACTCACATACTTATTGCAAAAATCTATAAGTCATCAAAAACCTCGGTATTACGCGCATGCTCCTAGGGGGATAGATTGGTAGGAAAAGACCATCGCTCGTCCCTGACCGCCACTCATAAGGAGGACAATCAAATAACACCTCATGTTTCAAATTTGTTGCATAACATTTACCATATGTGCATGCTACGGGACTTACAAACCTCAACACAAGTATTTCTCAATTTCACAACTACTCAACTAGCACGACTTTGATATTATTACCTCCATATCTCAAAACAATCATCAAGCATCAAACTTTTCTTAGTATTCAACACACTCATAAGAAAGTTTTATTATTAATCTTGCATACCAAGCATATTAGGATTTTAAGCAAATTACCATGCTATTAAGACTCTCAAAATAATCTAAGTGAAGCATGAGAGATCAATAGTTTCTATAAAACGAATCCACCACCGTGCTCTAAAAGATATAAGTGAAGCACTAGAGCAAAACTATAAAGCTCAAAAGATATAAGTGAAGCACATAGAGCAAAACTATAAAGCTCAAAAGATATAAGTGAAGCACATAGAGTATTCTATCAAATTCCAAATCATGTATGGCTCTCTCAAAAGGTGTGTACAGCAAGGATGGTTGTGGTAGAATAACAAGAAAAGACTCAAATCATAAAAGACGCTCCAAGCAAAACACATATCATGTGGTGAATAAAAATATAGCTCCAAGTAAAGTTACCGATAGAAGTAGACGAAAGAGGGGATGCCTTCCGGGGCATCCCCAAGCTTTGGCTTTTAGGTGTCCTTAGATTATATTGGGAATGCCATGGGCATCCCCAAGCTTAGGCTCTTACCACTCCTTGTTACATAATCCATCAAATCTTTACCCAAAACTTGAAAACTTCACAACACAAAACTTAAAGTAGAAAATCTCGTGAGCTCCGTTAGCGAAAGAAAACAAAAGACCACTTCAAGGTACTGTAATGAACTCATTATTTATTTATATTGGTGTTAAACCTACTGTATTATAACTTCTCTATGGATTATAAACTATTTTACTAGCCATAGATTCATCAAAATAAGCAAACAACACACGAAAAACAGAATCTGTCAAAAACAGAACAGTCTGTAGTAATCTGTAGCTAGCGCAAGATCTGGAACCCCAAAAATTCTAAAATAAATTTATGGACGTGAGGAATTTATATATTAATCATCTTCAAAAAGAATTAACTAAATATCACTTTCAAAATAAAAATGACAGCAGTTCTTGTGAGCGCTAAAGTTTCTGTTTTTTTACAGCAAGTTCAACTAGACTTTCCCCAAGTTTTCCCAACGGTTCTACTTGTCACAAACACTAATTAAACACAAAAAACACAACCAAAACAGAGGCTAGATAAATTATTTATTACTAAACAGGAGCAAAAAGCAAGTAATAAAAATAAAATTGGGTTGCCTCCCAACAAGCGCTATCGTTTAACGCCCCTAGCTAGGCATAACAAGCAAGAATAGATCTAGGTATTGACATCTTTGGTAGGCAATCCATACGTGGCTCTCATGATAGATTCATATGGTAATTTTATTTTCTTTCTAGGGAAGTGTTCCATGCCCTTTTTTAATGGAAATTGAAATCTAATATTCCCTTCCTTCATATCAATAATTGCACCAACCGTTCTAAGGAAAGGTCTACCGAGAATAATAGGGCAAGAAGGATTGCAATCTATATCAAGAACGATAAAATCTACGGGCACGTAATTCCTATTTGAAAAAATAATAACATCATTAATTCTTCCCATAGGTTTCTTAATAGTGGAATCCGCAAGATGCAAGTTTAGAGAGCAATCATCAAAATCACGGAAATCTAGCAAATCACACAAAGTTTTGGGAATAGTAGAGACACTAGCACCCAAATCACACAAAGCATAAAACTCATAATATTTAATTTTAATTTTAATAGTAGGTTCCCACTCATCATAAAGTTTTCTAGGGATAGAAACTTCCAACTCAAGTTTTTCTTCATAAGATTGCATCAAGGCATCAACGATATGTTCCGTGAAGGCTTTATTTTGACTATAAGCATGAGGAGATTTTAGCAAGGATTGCAACAAGGAAATACAATCAATTAAAGAGCAATTTTCATAATTAAATTCCTTGAAATCCAATATAGTGGGTTTAGCATCATCTAGGGTTTTATTTCTTTTAATCCCACTTTTATCAATTTCACCATCAAGATTTAAATACTCCGAATTTTTAGAACGCCTTCTAGGTAAAGGTGGATCACATTCAGTCCCATCATTATCAAGATTAATATTGCAAAACAAAGATTTAATAGGGGGCACATCAATAACTTTTAGATCTTCATCATTATTTTCATAGGAACTAGAAGAATACACTTTAATAAAGGCATTTTTCATAGCACGCATCCTAGCGGTTCTTTCCTTGCACTCATCAATGGAAATTCTCATGGCTATGAGAGACTCATTGATATCATGCTTAGGAGGAATAGATCTAAGCTTTAAAGAATCAACATCAAGAGAAATTCTATCAACGTTCCTCGCCAAATCATCAATCTTAAGCAATTTTTCTTCAATCATAGCATTAAAATTCTTTTGCAAAGAAATAAATTCTTTAATAGTAGATTCAAAATCAGAGGGCATCTTATTATAATTTCCATAAGAATTGTTGTAGGAATTACCATAATTATTAGAGGGATTACTAGGATAAGGCCTAGGATTGAAATTTCCTCTATACGCGTTGTTACCAAAATTGTTCCTACCAACAAAATTCACATCCATAGATTCATTATTATTCTCAATCAAAGTAGACAAGGGCATATCATTAGGATCAGAAGAAACACTCTTAGTAGCAAATAATTTAATAAGTTCATCCATCTTTCCACTCAAAACATTAATTTCTTCTATAGCATGCACCTTTTTATGAGTAGATCTTTTAGTATGCCATTGAGAATAATTAACCATAATATTATCTATGAGTTTAGTAGCATCTCCTAAAGTGATTTCCATAAAAGTGCCTCCCGCGGCCGAATCTAAAAGATTTCTAGAAGCGAAATTCAATCCAGCATAAAAAATTTGTATAATCGTCCACAAATTCAAACCACGAGTAGGGCAATTACGTATCATTAATTTCATTCTCTCCCAAGCTTGTGCAACATGTTCATGATCAAGTTGCTTAAAATTCATAATATTGTTTCTAAGAGAGATGATCTTAGCGGGAGGAAAATACTTAGAGATAAAAGCATCTTTGCTCTTGTTCCATGAATCAATACTATTTTTAGGCAAAGATGAAAACCAAGCTTTAGCACGATCTCTAAGCGAAAAAGGAAATTGCTTCAATTTAACAATATCATTATCGACATATTTCTTCTTTTGCATGTCACACAAATCAACGAAGCTATTAAGATGGGTAGCGGCATCTTCACTAGGAAGGCAAGAAAACGGATCTTTCATGACAAGATTTAGCAAAGCAACATTAATTTCACAAGATTCAGCAACGGTAAGAGGAGAAATCGGAGTGCTAAGGAAATAATTATTGTTGGTATTGGTGAAGTCACACAATTTAGTATTATCTTGAGCCATCATGACAAACAAGCAATCCAACACACGAGCAAACAAAAAGAAAACGGGCAAAAAGAGGGAAATAGAGAGGGAGGAAGGAGAGAGAGAGGGCGAATAAAACGGCAAGGGTGAAGTGGAGGAGAGGAAAACGAGAGGCAAATGGCAAATAATGTAATGCGGGAGATAGGGATTGTGATGGGTACTTGGTATGTTGACTTTTGCGCAGACTCCCCGGCAACGGTGCCAGAAATTCTTCTTGCTACCTCTTGAGCACTGCGTTGGATTTCCCCAAAAAGGAGAGGATGATGCAGCAAAGTAGCGTAAGTATTTCCCTTAGTTTTTGGTAACCAAGGTATCAATCCAGTAGGAGGCTACGCGCGAGTCCCTCGTACCTACACAAAAACAATAGCTCAATGCAACCAACGCGCTTAGGGGTTGTCAATCCCTTCACGGTCACTTACGAAAGTGAGATCTGATAGAGATGATAAATAATATTTTTGGTATAGAGATGCAAAGTAAAAGCAAAGTAAAAGCAAAGCAATAATAAAGTGATGGAGATTGATATGATGAGAAAGAGACCCGGGGGCCATACGTTTCACTAGTGGCCTCTCTCAAGAGCATAAGTATTCTACGGTGGGTGAACAAATTACTGTTGAGCAATTGACAGAGTTGAGCATAGTTATGAGAATATCTAGGTATGATCATGTATATAGGCATCACGTCCGAGACAAGTAGACCGACTCCTGCCTGCATCTACTACTATTACTCCACTCATCGACCGCTATCTAGCATGCATCTAGAGTATTAAGTTAAAAACAGAGTAATGCCTTAAGCAAGATAACATGATGTAGAGGGATAGTTTCATGCAATATGATAAAAAAAACATCTTGTTATCCTCGATGGCAACAATACAATACGTGCCTTGCTGCCCCTTCTGTCACTGGGAAAGGACACCGCAAGATCGAACCCAAAGCTATGCACTTCTCCCATGGCAAGAACAACAATCTAGTAGGCCAAACCAAACTGATAATTCGAAGAGACTTGCAAAGATAACCAATCATACATAAAAGAATTCAGAGAAGATTCAAATATTATTCATAGATAGACTTGATCATAAACCCACAATTCATCATTCTCAACAAACACACCGCAAAAAGAAGATTACATCGAATAGATCTCCACAAGAGAGGGGGAGAACATTGTATTGAGATCCAAAAAGAGAGAAGAAGCCATCTAGCTACTAACTATGGACCCGTAGGTCTGAAACTCACACTTCATCGGAGGGGCTTGGATGATGATGTAGAAGCCCTCTGTGATCGATGCCCCCCTCCGGCGGAGCTCCGGTACAGGCCCCAAGATGGGATCTCGTGGATACAGAAAGTTGCGGCGGTGGAATTAGGTTTTTGGCTCTGTCCCCGATCGTTTGGGGGGGTACGTGGGTATATATAGGAGGAAGAAGTACATCGGTGGAGCTTCGAGGGGCCCACGAGGCAGGGGCGCACCCTAGGGGGGGGCGCCCTCCACCCTCGTGGCCGCCTCGTGGCTTTCTTGATGGAGGGTCCAAGTCTCCTGGATCTTATCTGATGAGAAAATCACGTTTCCAAAGGTTTCATTTCGTTTGGACTCCGTTTGATATTCTGTTTCTCCGAAACACTGAAATAGGCAAAAAAACAGCAATTCTGGGATGGGCCTCCGGTTAATAGGTTAGTCCCAAAAATAATATAAAAGTGGAAAATAAAGCCCAATATAGTCCAAAACGGTAGATAATATAGCATGGAGCAATCAAAAATTATAGATATGTTGGAGACGTATCAGCATGCATGTGTCTATCTCATGGTATGCGATGGCCACTATATGACCCATGCCTCGAAACGAGGAAATACTAGATAAGGACGCCCCTATTCAGCCCGAAAGGCTTCTAACTTCCCCGAAACCTTACTTATTCAGGGCAAGATTCAGAACTTAGGGTGCTTGACTTACGAGCTCCTGTAGTAAGGCCTCACCCTACTTCAATAAGGGCTTATGCACTCCACTCGTAAACGATCGGATTAGCGGGGGATCTGCTAAAGAAACATTATCGAATAGCACCCTTTGATGAGAGATATGAGCAAGAGGCTTCCAGAAAACTTGTGTTTTCAGAATTATATGAAGCTAGTAAAGAAACAAAAAAAACAATGGGTATTTGAACCCGAGTACTCGGGGGGGGGGGGCTTCTGCTTGAGCTTCCAAGGATAAAGGTAGATGAACAGCCATTTGATCTCCATCAAAGTCCGCATTGAAACCCTTACACACTAATGGGTGTAAAGAAATAGTGTTGCATTGGTGTTTATGTCTTTGAGCAGTCAAATGAGCTAAGCTCCTATGAATGAAACAAAGCACCAATTGACTTGCTTTCAGAACAACCCTGATCAGTTATACCTAAAATACCACCCGTACATAGTACGCCATTCCCAATGCGGAGCGCCTTTATTTTCGGGTCTGGCTCTATTGCTAGCTGGCTGCTCCGATGGTGCTCGCAGTATTATTATCATGTTGATCTGGCGTATCTGGCAGACACACACGGACATCATACAAGGAAGGAATGTGCCCCAAACCAGTGCCTGCTACCTCTTGAGCATGCGTTGGTTTTCCCTTGAAGAGGAAAGGGTGATGTAGCAAAGTACCGTAAGTATTTCCCTCCGTTTTTGAGAACCAAGGTATAAATCCAGTAGGAGACAACGCACAAGTCACCTAGTACCTGCACAAAGAATCAAGAACCTCGTAACCAACACGATAAAGGGGTTGTCAATCCCTTCACGGTCACTTGCGAAAGTGAGATCTGATAGAGATAATAAGATAAATATTTTTGGTATTTTGTTGTATAGATTGGAAAGTAAAGATTGCGAAATAGTAAACGAGATGCGATAATAAAAGAGATGCAATATAATAAGAAAGAGACCCGGGGGCCATAGGTTTCACTAGTGACTTCTCTCATGATAGCATGTATTACGGTGGGTGAACAAATTACTGCCGAGCAACTGATAGAAAAGTGCATAGTTATGACGATATCTAAGGCAATGATCATGAACATAGGCATAACATCCGTGTCCAGAAGATCGAAACGATTCTGCATCTACTACTATTACTCCACACATCGACCGCTATCCAGTATGCATCTTGAGTATTAAGTTCATAATGACAGAGTAACGCATTAAGCAAGATGACATGATGTAGAGGGATAAACTCAAGAAATATGATATAAACCCCATCTTTTTATCCTCGATGGCAACAATACAATACGTGCCTTGCTGCCCCTACTGTCATCGGGAAAGGACACCACAAGATTGAACCCAAAGCTAAGAACTTCTCCCATTGCAAGAAAGATCAATCTAGTAGGCCAAACTAAACCGATAATTCCAAGAGACTTGCAAAGATATCAAATCATGCATATAAGAATTCAGAGAAGAACCAAATAATATTCATAGATAATCAAGTTCATAAACCCACAATTCATCGGATCTCAGAAAACACACCGCAAAAGAGTATTACATTGAATAGATCTCCAAGAACATCGAGGAGAACTTTGTATTGAAGATCAAAGAGAGAGAAGAAACCATCTAGCTAATAACTATGGACCCGAAGGTCTATGGTAAGCTACTCACACTTCATCGGAGAGGCTATGGTGTTGATGTAGAAGCCCTCCATGATCGATTCCCCCTCTGGCAGATCGCCGGGAAAGGCCCCAAGATGGGATCTCACGGGTACAGAAGGTTGCAGCGGTGGAAAAGTGGTTTCGTGGCTCCCCCTGATATTTTTAGGGTATAAGACTATATATTGGCGAAAGAAGTACGTCGATGGAGCTTCATGGGGCCCACGAGGGTGGGGGCGCGCCCTCCTATCTCGTGGACGCCTCGCGGAGTTCCAGACTTCCACTCCAAGTCTCCTGGTTTGCTTTTGGTCCAAGAAAGATCATCGCGAAGGTTTCATTCCGTTTGGATTCCATTTGGTATTCCTTTTCTACGAAATACTAAAATAGGCGAAAAAATAGAAACTGGCACTAGGCCTCCGGTTAATAGGTTAGTCCCAAAAATAATATAAAAGAGCATATTAAAGCCCATTAAACATCCTAAATAGATAATATAATAGCATGGAACAATCAAAAATTATAGATACGCTGGAGACGTATCAAGCATCCCCAAGCTTAATTCCTGCTCGTCCTCGAGTAGGTAAATGATAAAAATAGAATTTTTGATGTGGAATGCTACCAAACATATTTATCAATGTAATTTTATTTATTGTGGAATGAATGTTCAGATCCGGAAGATTCAAGACAAAAGTTTATTGACATAAAAATAATAATACTTCAAGCATACTGACAAAGTAATTATGTCCTCTCAAAATAACATGGCCAAAGAAAGCTCATCCCTACAAAATCATATAGTTTGGTCATGCTCCATCTTCCTCACACATAATACTCAAGTCATGCACAACCCCGATGACAAGCCAAGCAATTGTTTCATACTTTAGTAATCTCAAACCTTTTCAACTTTCACGCAATACATGAGCGCGAACCATGGACATAGCACTATAGGTGGAATAGAGTGGTGGTTGTGGAGAGGACAAAAAGGAGGATGATGGTCTCACATCAACTAGGCGTATCAATGGGCTATGGAGATGCCCATCAATAGATGTCAATGTGAGTGAGTAGGGATTGCCATGCAATGGATGCACTAGAGTTATAAATGTATGAAAGCTCAACAAAAGAAACTAAGTGGGTGTGCATCCAACTTGCTTGCTCACAAAGACCTAGGGCATTTGAGGAAGCCCATCGTTGGAATATACAAGCCAAGTTCTATAATGAAAGTTTCCCACTAGTATATGAAAGTGACAAAATAAGAGACTCTCTATCATGAAGATCATGGTGCTACTTTGAAGCACAAGTGTGGAAAAAAGATAGTAGCATTATCCCTTCTCTCTTTTTCTCTCATTTTTTCTTTCTCCTTTTATTGGGCCTTCTCCTTTTTTTATTTGGCCTTTCTCTCTTTTTTTATGACAATGATGGATCATGTCATAATAAACGGAATGGTGGAAAGTTGCATGGCAATATATGTCGGACTGGCTATGGAAATGCCATAATAGGTAGGTATGGTGGCTGTTTTGAGAAAGGTAAATGGTGGGTTTATGGTACCTGCGAAAGTTGCGCGGTACTAGAGAGGCTAGCAATGGTAGAAGGGTGAGAGTGCGTATAATCCATGGACTCAACATTAGTCATAATGAACTCACATACTTATTGCAAAAAACTACAAGTCATCAAATACCAAGCACTACGTGCATGCTCCTAGGGGGATAGATTGGTAGGAAAAGACCATCGCTCGTCCCCGACCGCCACTCATAAGGAAGACAATCAAAAAATACCTCATGCTTCAAATTTGTTACACAACGGTTACCATACGTGCATGCTACAGGACTTGCAAACCTCAACACAAGTATTTATCAAATTCACAATTACTCGACTAGCATGACTCTAATATCACCATCCTCATGTCTCAAAACAATCATCAAGTATCAAACTTCTCCTACTATTCAACGCACTTTATATGCAAGTTTTTATTATACCCAACTTGGATGCCCATCATATTAGGACTAGTTTTATAACCAAAGCAAATTACCATGCTGTTCTAAAAGACTCTCAAAATAATATAAGTGAATCATGAGAAATCAATAATTTCTATAAAATAAAACCACCACCGTGCTCTAAAAAGATATAAGTGAAGCACTAGAGCAAAATTGTATAGCTCAAAAGATATAAGTGAAGCACATAGAGTATTCTAATAAATCCTGATTCATGCGTGTCTCCCCCAAAAGGTGTGTACAACATGGATGATTGTGGTAAACTAAAATCAAAGACTCAAATCATACAAGACACTCCAAGCAAAACACATATCATGTGGTGAATAAGAATATAGCCTCAAGTAAAGTTACCGATAGACGAAGACGAAAGAGGGGATGCCTTCTAGGGCATCCCCAAGCTTAGGCTTTTGGTTGTCCTTGAAGTTTACCTTGAGGTGCCTTGGGAATCTCCAAGCTTAGACTCTTGCCACTCCTTGTTCCAAAATCCATCAAATCTTTACCCAAAAACTTGAAAACTTCACAACACAAAACTCAACAGAAAATCTTGTGAGCTCCGTTAGTATAAGAAAATAAACCACCACTTTAAGGTACTATAATTAACTCATTCTTTATTTATATTGGTGTTAAACCTACTGTATTCCAACTTCTCTATGGTTCATACCCCCGATACAAGCCATGGATGCATCAAAATAAGCAAACAACACGCGAAAAACAGAATCTGTCAAAAACAGAACGGTCTGTAGCAATCTGTAGGTTTCGAATACTTCTGTGACTCGAATAATTCTGAGAAATTAGGTCGACCAGAAAAATTTGTATATTGATCTACTGCAGTTGGAATTGGTATTTTATCGCTCTCTGGTAAAAAATGAAAATTATTTTCGTGAGCGCATACTTTCTGTTTTTATCAGCAAGATCAAACAACAATCACCCAAGAAGGTCCTAAAGGCTTTACTTGGCACAAACACTAATTTAAACATAAAAAACACAATCATAACAGGGGCTAGATAAATTATTTATTACTAAACATGAACTAAAGGTAAAGAACAAAAATAAAATTGGGTTGCCTCCCAACAAGTGCTATCGTTTAACGCCCCTAGCTAGGCATAAAAGCAAGAATAGATCTAGGTATTGCCATCTTCTCCCTTTTGGTAGTAAAGAGAAAATTTCTTGTCTAACGCATTTATCTTTCTATTTTGTGAGAGTACGTGGCCATTAGTGGTAGAACAAAGATTAAGCACACTACAAAAATTTGCATCTAAGCTAGACTTCATCTCTTTGATAATTTCATTCTGGTAAAAACACAGAAGAGAGGTGGGTTCAACCTTTTCACTCAAGGGGTGCCCAAATATAGCTTTCATCTTTTCATAGGTATCGATGACATCTCCCTCAAGAAAACCTTCTTCAAAAATAGAATCCAAAACTTGCTTGAAAGAAGAAGGTAAGCCAACATAAAAACTTTTTAAGAAGATCTCAATTTGATATTGGGGCACATAGCTGGCTCCGATCCTTAATAGCCTATCCCAAGCATCTTTCAAAGATTCATCAAGCAAATAACAAAAAATTCCAGGATCATCTTTGTTAGAGAATGCAGTAATTTCAAAAAAATTCCTACGCACATGCAAGATCCATCTAGGTGATGCATAGCAACGAGAGGGGAAGAGTATGTCCACGTACCCTTGTAGACCGAAAGCGGAAGCGTTGTGAAACGCGGTTGATGTAGTCGAACGTCTTTGCGATCCAACCGATCAAGTACCGAACGTACGACACCTCCGGGATCTACACACGCTCAACTCGGTGACGTCCCTTGTACTCTTGATCCTGTTGAAGCCGAGGGAGAGTTTCGTCAGCACGACGACGTGATGACGGTGATGAGGAAGTTACCGACGCAGGGCTTCGCCTAAGCACTACAATGATATGACCGAGGTGGAAATCTTTGGAGGGGGGCACCGCACATGGCTAAACAATAAACTTGTGTCTCTATGGGTGGCCCCTCCCCCGTATATAAAGGGGTGGAGGACGGGGCCAGCCGGCCACCTTCGGCGCGCCCCAAGGGGGGAATCCTACTCCTACTAGGAGTAGGTTCCCCCCTTTCCTAGTCCTACTAGGAGGGGGAAAGAAGGGAGAGAGGGGAGGACGGAAAGGGCGGCCGCCCCCTCCCAATTTGGATTGGGCTAGCCCCCCCTCCTTTTGTCCTTCTCATTCCACTAAAGCCCATGTAGGCCCATTAAGCCGCCTGGGGGTTCCGGTAACCTCCCGGTACTCCGGAAAATGCCCGAACTCATCCAGAACCATTCCGGTGTCCAAACATAGCCTTCCAATATATCGATCTTTATGTATCGACCATTTAGAGACTCCTCGTCATGTCCGTGATCACATCCGGGACTCCAAACTACCTTTGGTACATCAAAACACATAAACTCATAATACAGATCGTCATCGAACGTTAAGCATGCGGACCCTACGGGTTCAAGAACTATGTATACATGACTAAGACTCACTTCCGGTCAATAACCAATAGCGGAACCTGGATACTCATATTGGTTCCTACATATTCTACCAAGATCTTTATTGGTCAAACCGCATAACAACATACGTTGTCCCCTTTGTCATCGGTATGTTACTTGCCCGAGATTCGATCATCGGTATCTCAATACCTAGTTCAATCTCGTTACCGGCAAGTCTCTTAACTCGTTCTGTAATGCATCATCCTGCAACTAACTCATTAGTCACATTGCTTGCAAGGCTTATAGTGATGTGCATTACCTAGAGGGCCCAGAGATACCTCTTCGATACACGGAGTGACAAATCCTATCTCGATCTATGCTAACTCAACAAACACCATCGGAGACACCTGTAGAGCATCTTTATAGTCACCTAGTTACGTTGTGACGTTTGATAGCACACTAAGTGTTCCTTCGGTATTCAGGAGTTGCATAATCTCATAGTCATAGGAACATATATAAGTCATGGAGAAAGCAATATCAATAAACTAAACGGTCATAGTGCTAAGCTAACGGATGGATCAAGTCAATCACATCATTCTCTAATGATGTGATCCCATTCATCAAATGACAACTCTTGTCCATGGCTAGGAAACTTAACCATCTTTGATTAACGAGCTAGTCAAGTAGAGGCAGACTAGTGACATTCTATTTGTCTATGTATTCACACATGTACTAAGTTTCCGGTTAATACAATTCTAGCATGAATAATAAACATTTATCATCATATAAGGAAATATAAATAACAACTTTACTATTGCCTCTAGGGCATATTTCCTTCAGTCTCCCACTTGCACTAGAGTCAATAATCTAGATTACATTGTAATGATTCTAACACCCATGGAGTCTTGGTGTTGATCATGTTTTGCTCGTGAGAGAGGCTTATTCAACGGGTCTGCAACATTCAGATCTGTATGTATCTTGCAAATCTCTATTTCTCCCACCTTGACTTGGTTGCGGATGGAATTGAAGCGTCTCTTGATGTACTTGGTTCTCTTGTGAAATCTGGATTCCTTTGCCAAGGCAATTGCACCAGTATTGTCACAAAAGATTTTCATTGGACCCGATGTACTAGGTATGACACCTAGATCAGATATGAAATCCTTCATCCAGACTCCTTCATTTGCTACTTCCGAAGCAGTTATGTACTCCGCTTCACACGTAGATCCTGCCACGACGCTCTGCTTGGAACTGCACCAACTGACAGCTCCACCATTCAATAAAAATACGTATCCGGTTTGTGACTTAGAGTCATCCAGATTAGTGTCAAAGCTCGCATCAACGTAACTATTTACAACGAGCTCTTTCTCACCTCCATAAACGAGAAACATATCCTTAGTCCTTTTCGTGTATTTCAGGATGTTCTTGACCGCTGTCCAGTGATCCACTCCTGGATTACTTTGGTACCTCCCTGCTAAACTAATAGCAAGGCACACATCAGGAATAGTACACAGCATTGCATACATGATAGAACCTATGGCTGAAGCATAGGGAATGACTTTCATTTTCTCTCTATCTTCTGCAGTGGTCGGGCATTGAGCCGGACTCAACTTCACACATTGTAACACAAGCAAGAACCCTTTCTTTGCTTGATCCATTTTGAACTTCTTCAAAACTTTATCAAGGTATGTGCTTTGTGAAAGTCCAGTTAAGTGGCTTGATCTATCTCTATAGATCTTGATGCCCAATATATAAGCAGCTTCGCCAAGGTCTTTCATTGAAAAATTCTTATTCAAGTATGCTTTTATGCTATTCAGAAATTCAATATCATTTCTGATCAATAATATGTCATCTACATATAATATCAGAAATGCTACAGAGCTCCCACTCACTTTCTTGTAAATACAGGCTTCTCCAAAAGTTTGTATAAAACCATATGCTTTGATCACACTATCAAAGCTTATATTCCAACTCTAAGAGGCTTGCACCAGTCCATAAATGGATCGCTGGAGCTTGCACACTTTGTTAGCACCTCTTGGATCGTAAAAACCTTCTGGTTGCATCATATACAACTCTTCTTTAAGATATCCATTAAGGAATGCAGTTTTGACATCCATTTGCCAAATTTCATAATCATAAAATGTGGCAATTGCTAACATGATTCGGACGGACTTAAGGATCGCTACGGGTGAGAAGGTCTCATCGTAGTCGACTCCTTGAACTTGTCAAAAACCTTTCGCAACAAGTCGAGCTTTGTAGACAGTAATATTACCATCAGCGTTAGTCTTCTTCTTGAAGATCCATTTATTCTCTATGGCTTGCCACTCATCGGGCAAGTCAACCAAAGTCCATACTTTGTTCTCATACATGGATCCCATCTCAGATTTCATGGCTTCAAGCCATTTTGCGGAATCTGGGCTCATCATCGCTTCCTCATAGTTCG
Organism: Triticum aestivum; assembly: GCF_018294505.1. Lineage (NCBI taxonomy): Eukaryota > Viridiplantae > Streptophyta > Magnoliopsida > Poales > Poaceae > Triticum > Triticum aestivum. Next base: position 250,233,054 of record NC_057812.1, read on the forward strand.
TAGGTTCGTCATGGTCAAGTAACATGACTTCTAGAACAGGATTACCGTACCACTCTGGTGCGGATCTTACTCTGGTTGACCTACGAGGTTCGGTAGTAACTTGATCAGAAATTTCATGATCATCATCATTAGCTTCCTCACTTACTGGTGTAGGAATCACTAGAACTGATTTCTGTGATGAACTACTTTCCAGTAAAGTAGTAGGTACAATTACCTAGTCAAGTTCTACTTTCCTCCCACTCACTTCTTTCGAGAGAAACTCCTTCTCTAGAAAGGATCCAACAAATATCTTGCCTTTGGATCTGTGATAGAAGGTGTACCCAACAGTCTCCTTTGGGTATCCTATGAAGACACATTTCTCCGATTCGGGTTCGAGCTTATTAGGTTGAAGCTTTTTCACATAAGCATCGCAGCCCCAAACTTTAAGAAACGACAACGTGGGTTTCTTACAAACCACGGTTCATAAGGTGTCGTCTCAATGGATTTTGATGGTGTCCTATTTAATGTGAATGCAACCGTCTCTAAAGCATAACCCCGAAACGATAGCGGTAAATCAATAAGAGACATCATAGATCGCACCATATCTAATAAAGTGTGGTTACGACATTCAGACACACCATTACGCTGTGGTATTCCAGGTGGCATGAGTTGCGAAACTATTCCGCATTGTTTCAAATGTAGACTAAACTCGTAACTCAAATATTCTCCTCCATGATCAGATCGTAGAAACTTTATTTTCTTATTACGATGATTTTCCACTTCGCTCTGAAATTCTTTGAACTTTTCAAATGTTTCAGACTTATGTTTCATCAAGTAGATATAACCATATCTGCTCAAATCATCTGTGAAGGTCAGAAAATAACGATACCCGCCGCGAGCATCAACACTCATCCGACCGCATACATCAATATGTATTATTTCCAACAAGTCTGTTGCTCGCTCCATTTTCCCGGAGAACGGAGTCTTAGACATCTTGCCCATGAGGCATGGTTCGCAACATCAAGTGATTCCAAAAGCCCATCAGCATGGAGTTTCTTCATGAACTTTACACCAATATGACCTAAACGGCGGTGCCACAAATAAGTTGCACTATCATTATTGAACTTATATCTTTTGTCTTCAATACTATGAACATGTGTATCACTACTATCAAGATTTAGTAAAAATAGACCACCCATCAAGGGTGCATGACCATAAAATATATTATTCATATTAATAGAACAACCATTATTCTCTGATTTAAATGAATAACCATCTCGCCTCAAACAAGATCCAGATATAATGTTCATGATTAACACTGGCACCAAATAACAATTATCTAGGTCTAAAACTTATCCCGAAGGTAGATGTAGAGGTAGCGTGCCGACGGCGATCACATCGACTTTGGAACCATTTCCCACGCGCATCGTCACCTCGGCCTTAGCCAATCGTCGCTTAATATGTAGCCCCTGTTTCGAGTAGCAAATATTAGCAACAAAACCAGTATCAAATACCCAGGCGCTATTGCGAGCATTAGTAAGGTACACATCAATAACATGTATATCAAATACACCTTTCACTTTGCCATCCTTCTTCTCCGCCAAGTACTTGGGGCAGTTCTGCTTTCAATGACTAGTCCTTTTGCAGTAGAAGCACTCAGCCTCAGGCTTAGGTCCAGACTTGGGCTTCTTCACTTGAGCAGCAACTTGTTTGCCGTTCTTTTTGAAGTTCCCCTTCTTCCCTTTACCCTTTTTCTTGAAACTAGTGGTCTTGTTGACCATCAACACTTGATGCTCCTTCTTGATTTATACCTCCGCAACCTTTAGCATTGCGAAGAGCTCGGGAATCGTCTTATCTACCCCTTGCATATTATAGTTCATCACGAAGCTCTTGTAGCTTGGTGGCAGTGATTGAAGAACTCTGTCAATGACACTATCAACTGGAAGATTAACTCCCAGCTGAGTCAAGTGATTGTGGTACCCAGACATTCTGAGTATATGCTCACTAACAGAACTATTCTCCTGCATTTTGCAGCTGTAGAACTTAATGGAGACTTCATATCTCTCAATCCATGCATTTGCTTGAAATATTAACTTCAACTCCTGGAACATCTCATATGCTCCATGTCGTTTGAAACGTCATTGGAGTCCCGGTTCTAAGCCGTAAAGCATGGCATACTGAACTATCGAGTAGTCATCAGCTTTGCTCTGCCAGGTGTTCATAACATCTGGCGTTGCTCCAGCAGCGGGTTTGGCACCTAGCGGTGCTTCCGGGAGTTATTCTTCTGCGCAGCAATGAGGATAATCCTCAAGTTACAGACCTAGTCCATGTAATTGCTGCCATTATCTTTCAACTTAGCTTTATCTAGGAACGCATTAAAATTCAACGGAACAACAACACAGGCCATTAATCTACAACAACATAGACATGCAAAATACTATCAGGTGCTAAGTTCATGATAAATTAAAGTTCAATTAATCATATTACTTAAGAACTCCCACTTAGATAGACATCCCTCTAATCATCTAAGTGATCACGTGATCCATATCAACTAAACCATGTCCGATCATCACGTGATATGGAGTAGTTTTCAATGGTGAACATCACTATGTTGATCATATCTACTATATGATTCACGCTCGACCTTTCGGTCTTAGTGTTCCGAGGCCATATCTACATATGCTAGGCTCATCAAGTTTAACCTGAGTATTTTGCTTGTGCAAAACTGGCTTGCACCCGTTATATGTGAATGGAGAGCTTATCACACCTGATCATCACGTGGTGTCTCGGCACGACGAACTGTAGCAATGGTACATACTCAGGGAGAACACTTATACCGTGAAATTTAGTGAGAGATCATCTTATAATGCTACCACCGAACTAAGAAAAATAAGATGCATAAAGGATAAACATCACATGCAATCAATATAAGTGATATGATATGGCCATCATCATCTTGTGCCTTTGATCTCCATCTCCAAAGCCCCGTCATGATCACCATCATCACCGTCTTGACACCTTGATCTCCATCGAAGCATTGTTATCGTCTCGCCAACTATTGCTTCCACGACTATCGCTACCACTTAGTGATAAAGTAAAGCAATTACATGGTGATTGCATTTCATACAATAAACGAACAACCATATGGCTCCTGCCAGTTGCCGATAAGTGTGTTACAAAACATGATCATCTCATACAATAATTTATATAATCACGTCTTGACCATATCACATCACAACATGCCCTGCAAAATCAAGTTGGACGTCATCTACTTTGTCGTTGCAAGTTTTACGTGGCTGCTACGCGCTTAGCAAGAACCGTTCTTACCTACGCATCAAAAACCACAATGCGGTATAGTGATTGCTTTTTGATCTTCACAAAGAACCATGTTCATTGAATTCCATTCAACTAAAGTTGGAGAAACTGACATCCACTAGCCACCTGTGTGCGAAGCACATCGGTAGAACCAGTCTCGCGTAAGCGTACCCGTAATGTCGGTTTGAGCCGCTTCATCCAACAATACCGCTGAATCAAGAATCAACTAGTGACAGCAAGCAATATGTATATACCCACTCCCACAACTCCTTTGTGTTCTACTCGTGCATATAACATCTACGCATAGACCTGGCTCGGATGCCACTGTTGGAGAACGCAGTAATTTCAAAAAAATTCCTACGCACACGCAAGATCCATCTAGGTGATGCATAGCAACGAGAGGGGAAGAGTATGTCCACGTACCCTCGTAGATCGAAAGCGGAAGCGTTATGAAACGCGGTTGATGTAGTCGAACATCTTTGCGATCCAACCGATCAAGTACCGAACGTACGACACCTCCGCGATCTGCACACGTTCAGCTCGGTGAAGTCCCTCATACTCTTGATTCAGTTGAGGCCGAGGGAGAGTTTCGTCAGCACGCTGGCGTGATGACGGTGATGACGAAGTTACCGACACAGGGCTTCGCCTAAGCACTACAATGATATGACCGAGGTGGAAATTTGTGGAGGGGGCACCGCACATTGCTAAACAATCAACTTGTGTCTCTATGGGTGCCCTCCTCCCCCGTATATAAAGGGGTGGAGGAGGGGGCCGGCCGGCCACCTTGGGCACGGGAATCCTACTCCTACTAGGAGTAGGTTCCCCCCTTTCCTACTCCTACTAGGAGGGGGAAGGAAGGGAGAGAGGGAGTGAAGGAAAGGGGGCCGGCCCACCTCCCAATTCAGATTGGGCTAGGGGGGCGCGCCCCTCCTTTTGGCCTTCTCCTCTCTCTTCCACTAAAACCCGTGTAGGCCCATTAATCCCCCAGGGGGTTCCGGTAACCTCCCGGTACTCTCGAAAATGCCCGAACTCATCCGGAACCATTCTGGTGTCCAAACATTGCCTTCCAATATATTGATATTTATGTCTCTACCATTTCGAGACTCCTCATCATGTCCCTGACCACATCCGAGACTCCGAACTACCTTTGGTACATCAAAACACATAAATTCATAATACCGATCGTCACCGAACGTTAAGCATGCGGACCCTACAGGTTCAAGAACTATGTTGACATGACCGAGACTCACTTCCGGTCAATAACCAATAGCGGAACATGGATGCTCATATTGGTTCCTACATATTCTACGAAGATCTTTATTGGTCAAACTGCATAACAACATACGTTATTCCCTTTGTCATCGGTATGTTACTTGCCCGAGATTCGATCGTTGGTATCTCAATGCCTAGTTCAATCTCATTACCGGCAAGTCTCTTTACTCGTTTTATAATGCATCATCCCGCAACTAACTCATTAGTCACATTGCTTGCAAGGCTTATAGTGATGTGCATTACCGAGAGGGCCCAGAGATACCTCTCCGATACATGGAGTGACAAATCCTAATCTCGATCTATGCCAACTCAACAAACACCATCGGAGACACCTGTAGAGCATCTTTATAGTCACCCAGTTATGTTGTGACATTTGATAGCACACTAAGCGTTCCTCCGGTATTCGGGAGTTGCATAATCTCATAGTCATAGGAACATGTATAAGTCATGGAGAAAGCAATAGCAATAAACAAAACGATCATAGTGCTAAGCTAACGGATGGGTCAAGTCAATCACATCATTTTGTAATGATGTGACCCCATTCATCAAATGACAACTCTTGTCCATGGCTAGGAAACTTAACCATCTTTGATTAACGAGCTAGTAAAGTAGAGACATACTAGTGACATTATGTTTGTCTATGTATTCACACATGTACTAAGTTTCCGGTTAATACAATTCTAGCATGAATAATAAACATTTATCATGATATAAGGAAATATAAATAACAAATTTATTATTGCCTCTAGGGCATATTTCCTTCAATCTTCATCAAAATTATTCAAGCTCTCATCGATAATCCCGGTAGGTCTTTCCATAGCATCATTTTTTCTGAGCTTAGAAAGGACAGAGCGACTATCCAAAGTATTAAAACCTGGGAGAAAACCCCTAGCCCCTTTTGGTTTGGCCACGGCAATAGAAAAGCAAAGGTGAAGTGGGGGACGGGAAAACAAGAGGCAAATGGGAAATAATGTAATGCGAGGGAGAAGAGTTTATGATGGGTACTTGGTATGTCTTAACTTGCCGTAGATCTCCCCGGCAACTGCGCCAGAAATCCTTCTTGCCACCTCTTGAGCATGCGTTGGTTTTCCCTTGAAGAGGAAAGGGTGATGCAGCAAAGTAGCGTAAGTATTTCCCTCGGTTTTTGAGAACCAAGGTATCACTCCTGTAGGAGACAATGCACAAGTCACCTAGTAGCTGCACAAACAATCAAGAACCTCGCAACCAACACAATAAAGGGGTTGTCAATCCCTTCACGGTCACTTGCGAAAGTGAGATCTGATAGAGATAATAAGATAAAATATGTTTGGTATTTTGTTTTATAGATTGGAAAGTAAAGATTGCAAAATAGTAAACGAGATGCGATAATAAAAGAGATGCAATATAATAAGAAAGAGACCCGGGGCCATAGGTTTCACTAGTGGCTTCTCTCATGATAGCATGTATTACGGTGGGTGAACAAATTACTGCCGACCAATTGATAGAAAAGTGCACAGTTATGAAGATATCTAAGGCAATGATCATGAACATAGGCATCATGTCTCTATCAAGTAGATCGAAACGATTCTGCATCTATTACTATTACTCCACACATCGACCGCTATCCATCATGCATCTAGGGTATTAAGTTCATAAGAACAGAGTAACGCATTAAGCAAGATGATATGATGTAGAGGATAAACTCAAGCAATATGATATAAACCCCATCTTTTTATCCTTGATGGCAACAATACTATAGATTCCTTGTTGCTCCTACTGTCACTCGGAAAGGACACTGCAAGATTGAACCCAAAGCTAAGCACTTCTCCCATTGCAAGAAAGATCAATCTAGTAGGCCAAACTAAACCGATAATTCCAAGAGACTTGCAAAGATATCAATTCATGCATATAAGAATTCAGAGAAGAACCAAATAATATTCATAGATAATCAAGTTCATAAACCCACAATTCATCGGATCTCAGAAAACACACCGCAAAAGAGTATTACATCGAATAGATCTCCAAGAACATCGAGGAGAACTTTGTATTGAAGATCAAAGAGAGAGAAGAAGCCATCTAGCTAATAACTATGGACCCAAAGTTCTGTGGTAAACTACTCCCGCTTCATCGGAGAGGCTATGGTGTTGATGTAGAAGCCCTCCGTGATCGATTCCCCCTTCGGCAGATCGCCAAAAAAGGCCCTAAGATGGGATCTCACGGGTACAGAAGGTTGCGGCGGTGGAAAAGTGGTTTCGTGGCTCCCCCTTTTGTTTTTAGGGTATAAGAGTATATATAGGCGAAAGAAGTACGTTGGTGGAGCTCCGTTGGGCCCACGAGGGTGGGGGTGCACCCTCCTATCTCGTGGGCGCCTCATGGAGTTCCAGACTTTGACTCCAAGTCTCCTGGTTTGCTTTCGGTCCAAGAAAGATCATCGCGAAGGTTTCATTCTGTTTGGATTCCGTTTGGTATTCCTTTTCTGCGAAACACTGAAATATGCAAAAAAAAACAGAAACTGGCACTGGGCCTCTGGTTAATAGGTTAGTCTAAAAAATAATATAAAAGAGCATATTAAAGCCCATTAAACATCCAAAATAGATAATATAATAGCATGGAACAATCAAAAGTTATAGATACGTTGGAGATGTATCAGTGCCTCAGTGGATTTTCTTGTGAGCTACATGAACTCGACCGTAGCTGCTTAAAAATATACTGTTGAGTATAATGTTTATTTAGGAAACATAGGATAGCGTAGGATTTGTTCCTGCCTTGACTTGTACTCCAAGATGGCCATGTACTCCTATATATATGCCCATGAGTCTCAAACAATAAAACAACGATTCCCTCAATCCCTCTCTATCCCTTCAAACATGGTATCAGCCTAACCGATCCAAACCCTAGCCGTCGCCCGTCGCTTCTGCCCCGCGTGCCACCCCCGGGGCGTTCGACAGCCATGAGCGCCATCGGGGGCCGCGCTACCTATACCTAGGATTCCTCTGCCGGTCGTGTTGACCAGCTACCCTAGAGAGTCTTTTTCCCGAACCCTTGCTTTGGGTTTTGCTCTCTCCCACCGTTCATCTTGATCGGTGTTTTCTTTTTGGTTTTCCGATCTAAGATCGGTTTGTGTCGCCCGCCGCCGCCATCAATCCCAACGCGCCTCTACTCCAACACTGGCGTGACCGGCCAGACTCTCCTCCAACCCGGCGGCCTCACGCGACAGGCGGCTCCTCACGGCCGTCGTCCGTGTGCCGGCCCACCTGTCCATCTACGCCTGCCGCCTCCGCCCTGCTCCGACCGGGATTCCTGCATCGCCCTGACCCGGCAGCCTCGCGCCATGCAGCGCCCCATCATAGCCGTGCTACTTCTTGAGCTTGCGTTGGTTTTTCCCTTGAAGAGGAAATGGTGATGCAATAAAGTAGAGTAAGTATTTCCCTCAGCTTTTGAGAACCAAGGTATCAATCCAGTAGGATACAATGCACAAGTCACTGAATACCTGCACAAACAAACACCAACTTGCACCCGACGCGATAAAGGGGTTATCAACCCCTTCACGGTTATTTGCAAAGTGAGATCTCATAGAAATGGTTAAACGGTAAAGTAAATATTTTTGGTATTTTGGTTTGTAGAACATAAAGTAAAGTATTGCAAAGGAAGTAGATCGGAAACTAAAATTGTAGATCAGAAACTTATATGATGGAAAATAGACCCGGGGGCCATAGGTTTCACTAGAGGCTTCTCTCAAGATAGAAATTATTACGGTGGGTGAACAAATTACTGGCGAGCAATTGATAGAAAGCGCAAAGTTATGACAATATCTAAGGAATGCTCATGAATGTAGGCATCACGTCTGTATCAAGTAGACCGACTCCTACCTGCATCTACTACTATTACTCCACACATCGACCGACTCCTGCCTGCATCTAGAGTATTAAGTTCATAGAACAGAGTAACACATTGTTGGGGAGCGTAACATGCAATTTGAAAAAATTTCCTACGATCACACAAGATCTATCTAGGAGATGCATAGCAACAAGAGGGGGAGAGTGTGTCCACGTACCCTCGTAGACCGAAAGAGGAAGCGTTAGCTTAACGCGGTTGATGTAGTCAAACGTCTTCTCGATTCAACGATCAAGCACCGAATGTACGACACCTCCGAGTTCTGCACACGTTCAGCTCGATGACGTCCCTCGAACTCTTGATCCAGCAAAGTGCCAAGGGAGAATTTCGTCAGCACGACGGCGTGGTGACGGTGAAGGTGATGTGATCAGCGCAGGGCTTCGCCTAAGCACTACGAAAATATGTCCGGAGGAGTAAACTGTGGAGGGGGGGCACCACACACGGCTAAGAAACAATTGATGTGCTCAGAGGTGCCCCCTGCCCCCGTATATAAAGAAGGGAGAGGGGAGGAGGCCGGCATAGGGCGCGCCAAGTGGGAGGAGTCCCACTTGGACCCCTAGTCCAATTCGCCCCCTTTCCTTTTACCGGAAGGGGAAAGGGGGAAGGAGTAGGAGGAGGAGAAGGAAAGGGGGGCCGCGCCCCTCCCCTTTTCCAATTCAGACTCCCCATGGGGGGGGGCACCTCCTTATGGGCTGCCTTGCCTCCCCTCTATGTCCCATATGGCCCATATCTTTCCCTCGGGGGTTCCGGTACCCCCCCCCCCGGTACTCCGATATGTACCCGATAGAAGGTGTACCCAACAAATCAATTAATCCTATTACTTAAGAACTCCCACTTAGATAGACATCCCTCGAGGCATCTAAATGACCACGTGATCCAGATCAACTAAACCATGTCCTATCATCACGTGAGATGGAGTAGTTTTCAATGGTGAACATCTCTATGTTGATCATATCTACTATATGATTCACGTTCGACCTTTCGGTCTCAGTGTTCCGAGGCCATGTCTGTACATGCTAGGCTCGTCAAGTTTAACCCGAGTATTTCGCACGTGCAAAACTGTCTTGCACCCGTTGTATGTGAACGTAGACCTTATCACACCCAATCATCACGTGGTGTGTCAGCACGGTGAAATGTCGCAATGGTGCATACTCAGGGAGAACACTTATACCTTGAAATTTTAGTGAGGGATCATCTTATAATGCTACCGCTGTACTAAGCAAAATAAGATGCATAATAGATAAACATCACATGCAATCAATATATGTGACATGATATGGCCATCATCATCTTGTGCCTTTGATCTCCATCTTCAAAGCACCGTCATGATCTCCATCATCACTGGCTTGACACCTTGATCTCCATCGTAGCGTTTTGTGCTGTCTCGCCAACTATTGCTTCTACAACTATCGCTAACGCATAGTGATAAAGTAAAGCAATTACATGGCGATTGCATTTAATACAATAAAGTGACAACCATAAGGCTCCTGCCAGTTGCCGATAACTTTTACAAAACATGATCATCTCATACAATAGCGTATATCACATCATGTCTTGACCATATCACATCACAACATGCCCTGCAAAAACAAGTTAGATGTCCTCTACTTTGTTTTGCAAGTTTTACGTGGCTGCTATGGGCTTCTAGTAAGAGCCGTTCTTACCTATGCATCAAAACCATAATGATGTTTCGTCAAGTTTGCTGTTTTAACCATCAACAAGGACCGACCGTAGTCAAATTCGATTCAACTAAAGTTGGAGAAACAGACACCCGCCAGCCACCTTTATGCAAAACAAGTTGCATGTCTGTCGGTGGAACCGGTCTCATGAACGTGGTCATGTAAGGTTGGTCCAGGCCGCTTCATCCAACAATACCGCCGAATCAAAATAAGACGTTGGAGGTAATCAGTATCACTATGATCGCACACAAATCTTTCTGTTCTACTCGTGCATATCATCTATCCATAGACTTGGCTCGGATGCCACTATTGGGGAACGTAGCATGCAATTTCAAAAAAAATCCTACGATCACACAAGATCTTTCTAGGAGATGCATAGCAACGGGAGGTCAAGAGTGTGTCCACGTACCCACGTAGACTGAAAGCGAAAGCATTAGCTCAACACGGTTGATGTAGTCGAACGTCTTCTCGATTCAGCCGATCAAGCACCGAACGTACGACACCTCCAAGTTTTGCACACATTCAGCTCAATGACGTCCCTCGAACTCTTGATCCAGCAAAGTGTCGAGGGAGACTTTCGTCAGCATGATGGTGTGGTGACGGTGATGGTGATGTGATACGCGTAGGGCTTCTCCTAAGCACTACGACAATATGACCGGAGGAGTAAACTATGGAGGGGGGCACCGCACATGGCTAAGAAACAATTGATGTGCTCAAAGGTGCCCATGCCCCCGTATATAAAGGAGGGAGAGGGGAGGAGGCCGGCCTAGGGCGCGCCAAGTGGGAGGAGTCCCACTTGGACCCCTAGTCCAATTCGCCCACTTTCCTTTTACCGGAAGGGGAAAGGGGGAAGGAGTAGGAGGAGGAGAAGGAAAGGGGGGCCGCACCCCTCCCCTTGTCCAATTAGGACTCCCCATGGGAGGGGGGCGCCACTTCCTTGTGGGCTGCCTTGCCTCCCCTCTAGGGCCCATATGGCCCATATCTTTCCCCCGAGGGTTCCGGTAACCCCCCAGTACTCCGATATGTACCCGATACATTCCGAAACACTTCCAGTGTCCGAATACTATCGTCCTATATATCAATTTTTACCTCTCGACCATTTCGAGACTCCTCGTCATGTCTGTGAACTCATCCGGGACTCCGAACAATCTTCGGTAACCAAAACACATAACTCATAATACAAATCGTCATTGAACGTTAAGCGTGCGGACCATACGGGTTAGAGAACAATGTAGACATTACCGAGACACATCTCCGATCAATAACCAATAGCGGAACCTGGATGCTCATATTGGTTCCTACATATTTTACGAAGATCTTTATCAGTCAAACCGCAATGACAACATACGTCATTCCCTTTGTCATCGGTATGTTACTTGCCCGAGATTCGATCGTAGGTATCTTTATACCTAGTTCAATCTCGTTACTGGCAAGTCTCTTTACTCATTCCGTAATGCATCATCCCGCAACTAACTCATTAGTCACATTGTGTAACGCCCCGGACACACCCGCCAGTGGTCGTTACTCCTGGCGGGATCTAGACTGGCCCCACAGATCAATACTAGTCTTTTGTGCGCACTTTGTCCTCACTCGTGCGCACCCGGGAGCAACTTCCTGGTTGGTCACCCATCCTGAAATTACTCCAAGCCGAGCACACTTAACTTTAGAGTTCTTACCGAATCGGCTCCCAGAAAAGAAGGAATTCCTTATTGATATGAGTAGTCTATCATCCCTAATATACCAGGCTATCACATACACCCCCACTCAGAGGAACCGATGTCCTCGTCCGGCCACATGAACGTTCGCTCTTGGCACATACGTCTATGCTTCCAGTCCGGCACATGTGCGATGCTGATACATCCATTTTGCATCATGCTTTTATATCGATATTGATTGCATTATGGGCTATTATTACACATTATGTCACAATACTTATGCCTATTCTCTCTTATTTTACAAGGTTTACATGAAGAGGGGGAATGCCGGCAGCTGGAATTCTGGGCTGGAAAAGGAGCAAATATTAGAGACCTATTCTGCACAACTCCAAAAGTCCTGAAACTTCATGGGAGCACGTATCCGAATATATAAAAAATGTTGGGCGAAGGAAGTACCAGAGGGGGGCCACCCACCATCCATGAGGGTGGGGGCGTGCCTTACCCCCCTGGGCGCGCCCCCTGCCTCGTGCGCCCCCTGGCAGGCCTCCGGTGCCCATCTTATGCTATATGAGTTCTTTCGTCCGGGAAAAAATCATAAGCTAGCTCACGGGACGAAACTCTGCCGCCACGAGGCGGAAACTTGGCGGACCCAATCTAGGGCTCCGGCGGAGCTGTTCTGCCGGGGATAACTTCCCTCTGGGAGGGGGAAATCATCACCATCGATCCTCTTATCAGGAGGGGCCTAGTCTCCATCAACATCTTCACCAGCACCATCTCATCTCAAACCCTAGTTCATCTCTTGTATCCAATCTTTGTCCCAAAGCCTCAGATTGGTACCTGTTGGTTGCCAGTAGTGCTGATTACTCTTTGTAGTTGATGCTAGTTGGTTTATTCGGTGGAAGATCATATGTTCAGATCCTTTATGCATATTAATACCCCTCTGATTATGAACATGAATATGATTTGTGAGTAGTTATGTTTGTTCCTGAGGAAATGGGAGAAGTCTTGCTATAAGTAGTCATGTGAATTTAGTATTCGTTCGATATTTTGATGAGATGTATGTTGTCTCTCCTCTAGTGGTGTCATGTGAACGTCGACTACATGACACTTCACCATTTTTGGGGCCTAGGGGAAGGCATTGGGAAGTAATAAGTAGATGATGGGTTGCTAGAGTGATAGAAGCTTAAACCCTAGCTTATGAGTTGCTTCGTCAGGGGCTGATTTGGATCCATATGTTTCATGTTATGGTTAGGTCTACCTTAATACTTCTTTTGTAGTTGCGGATGCTTGCAAGAGGGGTTAATCATAAGTGGGATGCTTGTCCAAGGAAGCGCAACACCCAAGCACTAGTCCACCCACATATCAAATTATCAAAGTACCGAACGCAAATCATATGAACGTGATGAAAACTAGCTTGACGATAATTCCCATGTGTCCTCGGGAGCGTTTTCCTTTATATAAGAGTTTTTCTAGGCTTGTCATTTGCTACAAAAAGGATTGGGCCATCTTGATGCACCTTATTTACTTTCATTACTTGTTAGCCGTTACAAATTACCTTATCACAAAACTATATGTTACCGATAATTTTAATGCTTGCAGAGAATACCTTACCGCAAACTGCTTATCATTTCCTTCTGCTCCTCATTGGGTTCGACACTCTTACTTATCGAAAGGACTATGATAAATCCCCTATACTTGTGGGTCATCAAGACTCTTTTCTAGCGCCTTTGCCGGGGAGTGAAGCGCCTTTGGTGAGTGGAATTTGGTAAGGAAAAATTTATATAGTGTGCTGAAATTTACTGTCATTTGTTACTATGGAACATAATCCTTTGAGGAGCTTGTTCAGGGTATCTTCACCCCGACCAGTAGAGAAAAGAGTTGCTCCTCAACCTACTGAACCTACTGAAAATGTTTACTTTGAAATTCCTACGGGTATGATAGAGAAACTGCTAGCTAATCCTTTCACAGGTGATGGAACATTACATCCCGATTTGCATGTAATCTATGTGGATGAAGTTTGTGGATTATTTAAGCTTGCAGGTATGCCCGAGGATATTATCAAGAAGAAGTTCTTCCATTTATCTTTGAAGGGAAAGGCATTGCCATGGTTTAGGCTATGTGATGATATGGGATCATGGAACTACAACCGATTGAAATTGGAATTTCATCAGAAGTTTTGTCCTATGCATCTTGTTCATCGTGATCGTAATTATATATATAATTTTTGGCCTCGCGAAGGATAAAGCATCTCTCAAGCTTGGGGGAGGCTTAAGTCAATTATATATTCATGCCCCAATCATGAGCTCTTCATAGAAATTATTATTCAAAATTTTTGTGCTCGACTCTCTCTCAATAATCGCTCCATGCTCGATACTTCTTGTACTAGATCTTTTATGATGAAGACAATTGAATTCAAATGGGATTTATTAGAAAGAATTAAACGCAACTCTGAGATTGGGACCTCGACGAAGGTAAGGAGTCATGTATAACACCTAAGTTTGATTGTGTTAAATCTTTTATGGACACCGATGTTTTCCGTAAATTTAGCACTAAATATGGACTTCACTCTGAGATAGTAGCTTCTTTTTGTGAATCCTTTGCTACTCATGTTGATCTCCCTAAGGAGAAGTGGTTTAAATATAATCCTCCCATTGAAGTAAAAGTAGTTGCACCTATTGAAGTTGAAGAAAAGACTATCACTTATAATGTTGATTCTATTGTTCCCACTGCTTATACTGAGAAACCACGTTTCCCTGTTAGAATAAAGGATCATGCTAAGGCTTCAACTGTGGTTCATAAGAGTAATACTAGAACACCTACACCCCCTGAGCAAATTAAAGTTGAACCTAGTATTGCTATGGCTAACAATCTCTTGGCCGATAATATAAATGGGCATGTTATTTACTTCTATGATGAAGCTGCTAGAATTGCTAGACCTGATACTAAAAATAAGCATAGACATGTTGTAGTCATGCCTGTTATTTCTGTCAAAATAGGAGATCATTGCTATCATGGCTTATGTGATATGAGTGCTAGTGCAAGTGCAATACCTCATTCCTTATACAAAGAAATTATGCATGATATTGCACCTGCTGAGATAGAAGAGATTGATGTTACAATTAAACTTGCCAATAGAGACGCTATTTCACCAGTTGGGATTGTTAGAGATGTTGAAGTCTTGTGTGGGTAAGTTAAATATCATGCTGATTTTCTTGTCCTTGGTTCCCTACAAGATAACTTTTGTCCCATTATATTTGGTAGACCCTTCTTGAATACTGTTAATGCTAGGATAGATTGCAAAAAGGATGTTGTTACTATTGGTTTGGGGGATATGTCTCATGAGTTTAATATTGATGGGCATGTTATTCATTTCTGTGATGAGACTGCTAGAATTGCTAAACCTTGTGCTAAAGATAAACATAGACATGTGGTAGGCATGCATGTTATTTCTGTTAAAATAGGAAATCATTGTTATCATGGATTGTGTGATATGGGTGCCAGTGCTATACCTCATGACTTATACAGAGAAATTATGCATGATATTGCACCTGCTGAGTTAGAAGATATTGATGTCACAATTAAACTTGCCAATAAAGATACTATTTCACCAATGAGAATTGTTAGAGATGTTGACGTCTTGTGTGGGAAAACTAAATATCCTGCTGATTTTCTTGTGCTTGGTTCCCCACAAGATAGCTTTTGTCCCATTATATTTGGTAGACACTTCTTGAACACAGTTAATGCTAAGATAGATTGCGAAAAGGATGTTGTTACTATTGGTTTAGGTGATATGTCTCATGAATTTAATTTCTCTAAATTTTGTAGACAACTCCATTATAAAGAATTGCCTAGTAAAGATGAAATTATTGGTCTTGCTTCTATTGCCGTGCCTCCTAGTAATCCTTTAGAACAATATTTGGTAGACCATGAAAATGATATGTTTATGAATGAAAGAAGGGAAATAGATGAAGTATTATTTAAACAAGGACCTATTTTGAAACATAACTTGCCTGTTGAAATCCTAGGGGATCCTCCTCCACCCAAGGGTGATCCCGTGTTTGAGCTTAAACCTTTACCTGATACTCTTAAATATGCTTATCTTGATGAGAAAAAGATATATCCTGTTATTATTAGTGCTAATCTTTCAGAGCATGAAGAAAAAAAATTATTGAAAACTCTAAAGAAGCACCATGCTGCAATTGGATATACTCTTGATGATCTTAAGGGCATTAGTCCCACTTTATGCCAGCACAAAATAAAATTGGAGAAAGATGCGAAACCAGTTGTTGATCACAAACATAGTTAAATCCTAAGATGAAAGAAGTGGTAAGAAAAGAAATACTAAAGCTTCTCGAGGCAGGTATAATTTATCCCGTTGCTGATAGTCTGTGGGTAAGTCCTGTCCATTGTGTCCCTAAGAAGGGAGGTATTACTGTTGTTCCTAATGATAAAGATGAATTGATCCCACAAATAATTGTCACAGGTTATAGAATGGTAATTGATTTCCGCAAATTAAATAAAGCTACTAAAAAGGATCATTACCCTTTACCTTTTATTGATCAAATGCTAGAAAGACTATCCAAACATACACATTTTTGCTTTCTTGATGGTTATTTTGGTTTCTCTCAAATACTTGTGTCAAAAGAGGATCAAGAAAAGACCACTTGTACTTGTCCTTTCGGTACCTTTGCTTATAGATGTATGCCCTTTGGTTTATGCAATGCACCTGCTACCTTTCAAAGATGTATGACTGCTATATTCTCTGACTTTTGTGAAAAGATTGTTGAGGTATTCATGGATGCTTTTTCTGTATATGGAACTTCTTTTGATGATTGCTTAAGCAACCTTGGTCGAGTTTTGCAAAGATGTGAAGAAACTAATCTTGTCTTGAATTGGGAGAAGTGCCACTTTATGGTTAATGAAGGTATTGTCTTGGGGCATAAAATTTCTGAAAGAGGTATTGAAGTTGATAAAGCTAAGGTTGATGCTATTGAAAAGATGTCGTGTCCTAAGGACATTAAAGGTATAAGAAGTTTCCTTGGTCATGCCAGTTTTATAGGAGGTTCATTAAGGACTTCTATAAAATTTCTAGGCCTCTGACTAATCTCTTACAAACAGATGCTCCATTTGTATTTGATGATGATTGTGCAGAAGCATTTGAAATACTTAAGAAAGCCTTGATTTCTGCACCTATTATTCAGCCTCCTGATTGGAATCTACCATTTGAAATAATGTGTGATGCTAGTGATTATGCTGTAGGGGCTTTTCTAGGACAAAGAGTTGATAAGAAATTAAATGTTATCCAATATGCTAGTAAAACTCTAGAAAGTGCCCAAATTAATTATGCTACTACTGAAAAGGAATTTTTAGCAGTTGTATTTGCTTATGATAAGTTCAGACCTTATATAGTTGATTCTAAAGTAACTGTTCACATTGATCATGTTGCTATTAAATATCTTATGGAAAATAAAGATGCTAAACCTAGACTTATTAGATGGGTTCTCTTCCTACAAGAATTTGATTTGCATATTATTGATAGAAAGGGAGCTGGGAACCCCATTGTAGACAACTTGTCTAGGTTAGAGAATGTTCTTGATGACCCACTACCTATTGATGATAGCTTTCCTGATGAACAATTAGTTGTCATAAATGCTTCTTGTACTGCTCCATGGTATGCTGATTATGCTAATTACATTGTTGCTAAATTTATACCACCTAGTTTCACATACCAACAAAAGAAAAAGGTTTTCTATGATTTAAGACATTACTTCTGGGATGACCCACACCTTTATAAAGAAGGAGTAGATGGTATTATTAGACGTTGTGTAACTGAGCATGAACATGAACAGATCCTACGCAAGTGTCTTTCTGAGGCTTATGGAGGACACCATGCTGGAGAAAGAACTGCACATAAGGTATTGCAATCCGGTTTTTATTGGCATACTCTCTTTAAGGATGCCCGTATGTTTGTCTTGTCTTGTGATGAATGTCAAAGAATTGGTAATATTAGTATACGTCAAGAAATGCCTATGAATTATTCACTTGTTATTGAACCATTTGATGCTTGGGGCTTTGATTATATGGGACCGTTTCCTTCCTCTAATCGGTATACACATATTTTAGTTGTTGTTGATTACGTTACTAAGTGGGTAGAAGCTATTCCAACTAGTAGTGCTGATCATAACACCTCTATTAAGATGCTTAAAGAAGTTATTTTTCCGAGGTTTGGAGTCCCTAGATACTTAATGACTGATGGTTGTTCACATTTTATTCATGGTGCCTTTCGTAAAATGCTTGCTAAGTATGATGTTAATAATAGAATTGCATCTCCATATCATCCACAATCTAGTGGTCAAGTAGAACTGAGTAATAGAGAGCTTAAATTAATTTTGCAAAAGACTGTTAATAGATCTAGAAAGAACTGGTCCAAGAAACTTGATGATGCATTATGGGCTTATAGAACTGCATACAAAAATCCTATGGGTATGTCTCCGTATAAAATGGTTTATGGAAAAGCATGTCACTTACTTCTCGAACTAGAACATAAGGCATATTGGGCCATTAAAGAGCTCAATTATGATTTCAAACTTACCGGTGAAAAGATGCTTTTTGACATTAGCTCACTTGATGAATGGAGAACCCAGGCCTATGAGAATGCCAAACTGTTTAAGGAAAAAGTTAAAAGATGGCATGACAAAAAGATACAAAAACGTGAGTTTAATGTAGGTGATTATGTATTGTTATACAACTCTCGTTTAAGATTTTTTGCAGGAAAATCCTCCCTAAATGGGAAGGTCCTTACGTCATCGAGGAGGTCTATCATTCCGGTGCCATAAAAATCAACAACTTCAAAGGCACAAATCCGAGGGTGGTGAACGGTCAAAGAATCAAACATTATATCTCAAGTAATCCCATAAATGTTGAAACTAATGTTATTGAAACCGTAACCCCGGAAGAATACATAAGGGACACTTTCCAGAACGTTTCAGACTCTGAAAAGGAAGAGGGATGAGGTATGGCAAGTAAACCGACTCCAAAACAGTTCTAATAGCAATTTTTCTCCGTTTTGGATTATTTAAGAAAATAGGAAAATAAGAAATAGTCCAGGAAGGACACGAGCGTCCACGAGGGTGGAGGGTGCGCCGTACCCCCTGGGTGCGCCCCCTGCCTTGTGGGCACCTCGTGTGCTCTCCGGAGTCTGTTTTCTTGTGCGATACTTCTTTTGGTCAGTACAAATTCATTATATAATCTCCCGAAGGCTTTGGCCACCATACCACGCGATTGTCCTCTGTTTTTTTCGAGCCGTTTCTGCAGCAGATTTAGAGTGAGATGTTGTCTCAAGACTCCGATGGAGAAAGCTATGTCTCACATCTCATTGCCGATCCAAAGACCTACGGGGACCTATCTCCTTGTAGTCGAACTACGGATGATGTGGAGGATGCTCACTTGAGGATGATCAATGATTCAAGTTCGGAGGAGGAGGATGTCCCTCTACCTCAACCTAGGGATATGCACGTGAAGTTCAAGAAGTCTAGTCTCCCCAAGAGGGCTAAACTATCTAACAACCGATATATTCCTTCTCGTTTTCGGCAGAAAAGCAAAGGAGATTTATGTGACAAGATCTTGAAGCTGGAATCGAAGGTCGATGATTTAAAGGAGGAGATCGCTCTTCTCAATTACAACATGAAAAAGTTGAAGGCACAATTGTCATCATCATCACCATCACCAGCAAAGAAGAACTGAGCATCGGGTATGGGCACTCCCCTTGGCAACTGCCAAGCTTGGGGGAGTTCCCCGGTATTGTATCACCATCACACTTTTTTGTTTACCGTTTTTCTTAGTTCGATCCTTGTGGTAATATCTTGATCTAGTAGAATGAAGTTTTAGTATGATCTAGTTTTGAGTTTTTGCTTTATGATCCTTCTATGTAATCGAGTCCGTGAGCTATATATAATAAAGATTAGTGTTGAGTCCAGGGCTTGATTATCTTGCTATGATCTTGAGGGAATAAAATAAAAGAGAAAGAATAAAAAGAAATAAAGAGATCATATGGATCTTATGGAGAGTAATGACTTCACATATAAAGAGTATGATGAATAAAAGTTGTTGAGAATTGACAAACATAGTTTTGGTCATCGTTGCAATTAATAAGAAGTAATAAAGAAAGAGATGTTTTCACATATAAATATAATATCTTGGACATCTTTTATGATTGTGAGCACTCATTAAAATATGACATGCTAAAGAGTTGATGTTGGACAAGGAGGACAACGTAATGGGTTATGTTTTCTTACATCCAAAATAAATTATATTGTCATGGATCATCCAACATGTTGAGCTTGCCTTTCCCTCTTATGCTAGCCAAATTCTTTGCACCAAGTAGAGATACTACTTGTGCTTCCAAATACCCTTAAACCCAGTTTTTCCATGAGACTCCACCATATCTACCTATGGATTGAGTAAGATCCTTCAAGTAAGTTGTCATTGTTGCAAGCAATAAAAATTGCTCTCTAAATATGTATGATTTATTAGTGCGGAGAAAATAAGCTTTATACGATCTTGTGACATGGAGAAATAAAAGCGACAAACTGCATAATAAAGGTCCATATCACAAGTGGCAATATAAAGTGACGTTCTTTTGCATTAATATTTCGTGCATCCAACCATAAAAGCACATGACAACCTCTGCTTCCCTCTGTGTAGGGCCTATCTTTTATTCTTGTCTTATACTTCATACCAAAGTCATGGTGATCTTCACCTTTCCTTTTTACATTTTATCCTTTGGCAAGCACAATGTGTTGGAAAGATCTTGATATTTATAGCTAATTGGATGTGAGTTTTCATGAACTATTATTGTTGACATTACCCTTGAGGTAAAAGGTTGGGAGGCAATACTATAAGCCCTTATCTTTCTCCGTGTCCGATTAAAACTTCATACTCATAAATATTGAGTGAGTGTTAGCAATTGTGAAATACTAAATGATAGTTGAGTATGTGGACTTGCTGAAAAGATCTTATATTGACTCTTTCCGGTGTTATGATAAATTGCAATTGCTTCAATAACTGAGATTATAGTTTGTCAGTTTTCAATGAAGTTTATGATTCATACTTGAAACTGTGAATGAATTGTTACTTTAGCATAAGAGATCACATGACAATATATATATATATATATATATATATATATATATATATATATATATAGGACAGGGCTATTCTGTTACTAGTAACAGAATATTATTTTGTTACCATCCTCTCCTATAAGGGCCCGATCCTGTGTTCTCGAGTCAATTCAGGCCCGAACCGGTACCGAGCTACTCCAGACACCTCCCCCACGCGACGCCCTCAGCCCCCTCGCTCACCGGCCCCGCGCCGCCAGCCCCGGTGAGCCCCAGCTCCGGTGACCCCCAGCCCCCCGCACACTTAGCCCCGGCGACCCCCATCCCCAGCGCCCCAACCCCCAGCGCCCCAGCCCCCATCCCCGGCGACCCCCATCCCGGCGCCCCCCATCCCCGGCGACCCCCATCCTCGGTGCCCCATCCCCACTCAACCTGGCAGTCGGGTCGGGTTTGCCCGGGTCGAGGTCTACCAAACCCATGCCCGATTACTAAATGGGTCTACCCAGTCGCCCACGACCCTGCCCATGGGCGAAGGATCAGACCCACGCCCGAACCCGATGGGTAACCCGACCCGATGGGTTACCCATCGGGCTGCTGTATATTGTTCTTGTACAGTGTACAACAGAGTAGTGGCAAAATTCATATAACAAATATTGGTTCACACAGTGATAAAAATGCACAAATAGCTTCAGTTACTAACCATCAATGTGAATATATAGTAGAACAGCTAGAAAACACAATATCAGGAAGGCAAATACAAGGTTCAAGAGCACAAATAGCATCACAAATACATGGTGCAGGTCTTCAGAAGCACAAATACAAGGTTCAGGAGCAGAGATACAAGGTTCAGGTGCACAAATAGCAGCAGAAATACAAAGTTCAGCAGCAGCACAAATACAAGGTTCAGGTTGAGTAGTTGTGTGCCAACAAGCTAGCAGTAGGAAGTAGTAGTGTAGCAGCCATGGATAAATGTAAATAACAACAGGTAGCAGTGTAGCACGCCGGGTCGTCCGCCTTCTCGTCGCAACCAAGCAGCAGCAACAACATCATACAATCATGTTTCAGGCTTCAGTTAGGATGGATTGATCATCAACCTCCTGAAACACAAGAAAATAGAAGCATTCAAAGTAAACAACAAGATTTGCATTAAAATCTATAAGATTAAAAGGCATGCTAAGTTGCTAAAAGTAGAATCTGTTACCATCATTTCTGTGTCATCCTTAAGAACAGTTTCAAAGTCCGCAAAGAGAGTAGAATTGCAATCCCCTGATGCATAGATTTAGATATTAACATATAGCAAGGAAATAATATTATGTATGGAAAGAAGAGTCATGATTGAAATAGATTATCACCTAACATGTCTGCACGGGACCAAGCTTGCATACACATAAGAGCTTCAGTCATGTTTGGTGCAAGTGAACATCTATGTGCACTTAGTATTCTCCCACTAGTACTGAAGGCAGATTCCGACGCCACAGTTGTTACAGGAATGGCTAGTATATCATGAGCCATTCTTCGCAATGTAGGATACTTGATACCTGCATACTGCCACCAATTGATGATGTCGAGACCCTCTGGCCTATGGATAATTTCCTCTTCCAAATATAAGTCCAGTTCTGTACGCACACGAGAAGCACTCGTAACAGGCTTCGAGGACATATATTGTTTAAATATATTCTCCATTTCATCTACTGCAGCACCACCTTGGGTAGAAATACTCCCACCTACATGTGACTCCGAGGTACCCACACCACCATCAGATGCTTGATATTCTAGCAACAAATCACCCATTAACTTTCTAATTTTCTCCACTTCTCTAGTTGCATGTTCAAACCCATAGAGAGAGCCAAACAAAGCTTGCAACATATGAAGCTTATATCTTGGATCAAGGACTGTTGCCACAGACATAAGACCATGGACTTCTTTCCAATACTTCTCAAACTTCGTCTTCATTTCCTCAGACATCTTTTGCAAAGGAACATGCTCACTAGTAGACCATTTTCGTATTGCTAGACGAATAGAAGATATTTTGGGGAAGAACAAATTTGCGGTAACATATTTAGTCCCTAAGAATAGTTCAGTGATCTCAAAGAAAACTTGTAGCCTAGCACAAAGTTCTTTTGCAAATTTCCAATCTTCTACGGTTGGGCAACAGTTGAATAGGAGCTCACGTGTTCTTAGTTTCTCGAACACATCAGTGTATAGTAATGCAATGGATATCATTTGATATGTTGAATTCCACCTAGTCTTGCAATCCAAAAACAACCTTCTAGAATAGTCAATGTTTAAAGTGTGTGCCATCTTTTCAAATTTCTCGTGCCTTTTAGGTGTGGCCTGCCAAAATGCAACACTATCGCGGACTCTAGCAATACCTTTCTCCATGACACTCATTCCATCTTTCACAATCAGATTAAGGATATGTGCACAACAACGCATATGCAGATACTTACCCTCCAACATAAGTGATTTAGTATCCAACTTATCTATCAAGATATCAATAGCCTTGTCATTACTTGTGCAATTGTCAAGAGTAACTGTGGATAACTTCCTCTCTAGATGCCAATCAAGAAGACATTCGTGCAAAGCTTGACAAATAACTTCACCATTATGTGGTGCTGGTACATATGCAAACCTAATATACAATAAACATCCAGGTTCAGCTTCACAATCATTAACAAAATAGTTCAGATTCATAATGATACAAAAAAGCTTCGCTTTAACGAAACATACCTCAAAATGATGCTCTTTAGATTAAAAGATTCATCAATAAAATGGGCTGTAACAACCATGTAGCCTTTCTTTTGATGGCCTGCAGTCCACAAGTCTGAGGTGACAGCTACTCGTTGTTTGAAATTTGCAAAATATTTCACCATCTTTTCCTTTTGGGCTGAATGCATAAGCAAGATATCCTTTCTAATGGTATTTCTTGAGACAACCTTGAACAAAGGTTGCATTGAAGCACAAAAGATTCGGAAAATAGAATGATCAACCATCGATAAAGGATATTCATGAACACAGATCATTAAGGCAAGATTTTTCCTAGCTACATCTTGGTCAAAAACCCCATTGTTACCGAGTTCAACTTTCCCACCACTAGCAGCCGCCAACCTTAACTTCTGTTGCTTTAGGCCTACAGGAGCACTCTTGGCACAACAAGTTTTCAAATGGTTGTTCAAATGTGTGGTGCCACCTGTGCTTGCTGCACTAAGCCATTTTTTACAATACATGCATTGAGCTTGCCATCTCCCACCAATAAATTCTTTATGAAACTCATTCCATACTTCAGATGTAACTTTCCTCCTTTCAGGTTGTCCAGGTTCTGTACCAGTACCTTGGGTCGTCTCAGCCTCGATGCCATCTGTACCTTGTGGAGTGGATGATTTGTCATGTTGAGTTCCATGCACAGCTGAGCTTTCCACTCCCGGCGCCGAGAAACTATCCACTGGTGAACTCATCTATACAAGACCACACAAAATTACTTAGTTGAACTCATCTCTCATCTATTATACTGATGTAAAGTGAATAGAAAAGGTTGGGAATTGTTCTACTGTTGCAAACCTTGGTGATACAGAAGGAGGGCGCGGTGATGGCCTCCGTGCTGATCCGGCTTGATGATGGCCTCGGTGCTGGTCCGGTGCGGTGATGCCTTGGAGGAAGAACGAGGATGGCGGTGGTGCTGCTCCGGTTGGACCGGATTGATGCAGAGCTGGCGGTGTTGCTGCTCCGGCGCGGTGAGCCTGCTGCTCGAGGGATGGAGGCGGAGGTGGTGCTTGGCCGTAGATCTAGCAAGGATGGAGGCGGCCTGCAAGGGGGATCCTACGTCCCCACGAGGATGGAGGCAACGGGGATCCTATGGCCCAGGAGGATGGCGGCCGCGGGGATCCGGCAGCCTGCGACGGCGTCGGACAGTGGGCGGCAGCGGCGGCTTGCCGATGGGACTGGGAGGGGCGAGAGGAGTGGGGCGGCTAGGTTTGTGCGTTGGCTGCGCCGCCTGCGCGAGGAGGAGTGGAGGACGGGGTTGGCAGCACTGGCTTCTCTGCCTCATAAAACCTAGGTGCTGACTTACTGGACTGGGCCGGGGACTGTGGGCTGGACTGCGGGAGACTAGCCTACTACTACTATTTAGATATAAATGTCCCACATGTCAGCTAATCGGGCGACCCATCGGGTGACCCATGGGCAGGACCTCGTACCCATGCCCTACCCGTGACTAATCGGGTTACCCATCGGGCTTACCCATGGGTGAATATGCCGACCCATACCCTACCCATTCGGGTCGGGTGCCCATGGGCGCGGCCACCCATGGGTCGAATTGCCGGGTTGAATCCCCACCCACCACCGTCGTGCCACCGTGCCGACGCAACCAGTACCGTCATCGATCCCGCGAACCATCTCCGCTCCTGGGGCGGCTCACCACCTCCTCCCGCCGCGGGCCTCCCGCCGTCCGGCGCCTCGAGCCTCCCTCAAGCCCCCACGGTTTCCTGGAGGTGCTCCGCTCGCTGCCGCTCAAACTTGAACTTGCTTCTTCTTCATCCCCGCACGGCCGCTCCTCCTGCCATCCTCGCCCACGAGCTCGCTGTGCTGCACATGCGCCAAACAACCTCGTCTCTGGTTTCGACTCCCTGTAACACTTGGCAAGATAGCAAATTCTTACAGTGTCAGTTCAACGAAAAAACACCAGCAGTTCATCAATCTCAAAATTCCCATTTTTGGTGCACGCCATGTGTTTGCTAAAATGTCTTAGTGCACTGGACTACTAGTTTTGCTATGTTCATTGTTCATTTGTAGCTCCCTTGTGCTTGCAAATTGCTATAATTTACAATACTTAGCATTTGCAGCATCGATGCATCTTCTTCGCTATCAGTTCAAGTGATCAAAATGGTATAAGAAACAAGTTGAATATTCCTCATTTTGTGTATCCCTGGATCGAAAACATTTTCAATTCTAGTGTAGCTTGCTATAAGAAAATATAACTTCACTGTGCAAAAGCTCAGTGGTTCAAATGTGATTTGTAATTCACTGTGCAAATTTAATATATAAGTTCATAGTAGTCTCGGTTGAGTTTATTGCTTCAGTTCAATTTCTAATTTTTGTTCAGTTCAATTTCCAATTTTAGTTCTATTCAATTCTTATTTTTAGTTTAGTTAAGTCAATTCTTATTTTTTTACTTCAGCTATCTGATGTATTCCCCATGTTATTTGAGTAACCGAAAAGTGCTTCATTTTCATGCTTCTAAGATACTACTCCTCCGTATCTAACTGAGCTTCAGCGTGCTTCTTTCTGTCTTAGTACTAATTTTCTTTGCCATCATATATCACAAGATAGTACTGTTTGTATCCTGCTAATAGTTTCTAGAAACTTGATGAGTTAATAAATGAATAATTTCTTGTTGCAAGTCTGGTCTCATTGTCCATGCTATCTCGTTATGCTTATTAAGATTGTCCATGCCATCTTACTATAGTTGGTAAATGAGTGAAGACAATTGTTACCATACTACTGACACAATTAAATAGGAGTGGGGTGTGGTGAGCGTGCGTTGGTTCCTGCGTGACAGGATTAAATACTACTCCGTACACAGCAAGTTATACTTGCACCTATAAAGAGCATCAATGTGGCACATGTTTCTTGTCTTCATGGATGGATCATCTTTTTTTAAAAGTCTAATGGATGGATCATCTTCTGTTATTCTACAGCCCAAATACGGAGGCAAGATAATTGATATTGTGTCAAGAGATGTTCAGCAGCCAGAGGATAAGGCCCAAGCCCTGGCGGATGTGAACGGCACAATATTGTACAATGTGCTAATAGTTGTGACCAGGTATCTTTCTTGAAAACATAATTTTGAGGATCATAGAGGGATATTCTGTTATTTAAAACTGCCACTACCATCTTTTATAATTAGTTTATGTTCGATGGATCTAGGTAGGCTGCACTTTAGTTGGTACTGATAACTAAACCATTACTCTCTACTTCCTTTCTCCTTCTAGAGAAGAATTCATGTTAATGTGCTAAATCCAAGTAGCTTGAAATATTATAAACCAACTCTGCCCCTGTTTCAGGTCAGTTTGCACAGCTCTTCGGGCATGGCTATTCAATTCTGCTAGTGAGAGAGTCGTTGCTCGACTTAGACATGACTTGTTCAGTCATCTCATAAACCAGGCAAGTGGCTTAATTTTGTTTATGCCTTCTACAAGGATGGCCTCATACCCTACCTGCTTCCCCTCCTCACCTCCACCTCGTTGTGGTTCCTTGCTGAGAAAAAGAATGACCGTGTACAGTTCCCGTTGGTCGCCTTGCTGCCTTGGGCGCGAGCTCATCCACCAAGGGTGCTGGCAGCCGCCCAAGTGGAGCGTTGACGTCAGTACAAGTAGAATCGTGGGTTGCGGCCACCATCTTCACCAAGCACCGCACATCCGTCCAAGTCGAACCCACACACAGGGAGAACACACCAGCCCCTTTGCTTTGCACATTGCTTGGTTATGCATGACTGCTGATGGATGCAGCAAGCGTTTATATTAGTTTGATCTTGTGCAAGACTCAATTTTGTCTCGGTTTTCATGGATGCTAGCTGGCAATACGTCCAACATTCTTGCGGCGATAGCGGCCACCACTAAGGGCATTTGCGTCCAGCACTCGAGCTACATGCTCGACGGTCGCACACTGCCGCCATGGGCATGCACAAAGTTATTAAGTAGAAGTTTGTTACTTCAGTTTTTATTGATTTACCTTGTTTAAGTAGTAGTGCAGCAATAAAAGGTGTAGTTGTGCTGAAGTTTTAGTTGCTATATGAGGAACCCAGAGGCCATTTATTTTGGTTTTCAGTTCAGCTTGTCTGTTCTTTTCGGTCTGGATGCTTTATTGCGCATAATCTTGAGGAAATCCCCAAAAATCATATGTCTCATGTGAATCTTGTTCAGTTCATCAGTTCGTCGGAAAAATATATCATGTACAAAAAGAATTCCAATCTCGAAATGTGAAGTATGTTGTAGTCTATACCTGTAGAGTGCATTTTTGTAGTGTTGGTATTTCTGGTGACTCTTTTGTGTTAGAAACAATGGATATATATTTATATTTTGTAGTGTCGGTACTTGAGAACAAAAGGTTCAGTTTTCAAACTTTAAATAGTTCATCGCAAGCTTTCGGTGTAGCAAGACGTGCGCCAATGTGTGTGTGCACTTGATGCAACTCTATTGCAGTATATGAAGTTCATGAGATTTTCATGCATCAACAAATCTGATAGAGAGCAGCATTATTTTCTGAATTTTGTATTTAAGAAATATCACCCTTTCTATATTTTGAACACTAGCTAGTGCTTTCCTTTCTTGTTATAGTCAAAAAGTAGTACATGTATGTAGTTATGGTGATAGTGATACTAACCAGACCAAGCTACTTCAATTGTTTTACTAAGTTCTAGAAATTCTCCATATACGGCAAGAGCCAACCGGACGTCTTTGTCTAGCCTGACTTGGGACGACTTCTTTGCAACTGCGGGTTAGAAAGTTCCACATGTGATTGGAATTCAGTGCGAAAAACTGCTGGTTAGAAGTTCATCTTCGCCCCTAGAAAGAAATTTGTCTTGTAAAGGTTGAAGCTAATGGGCTAGGAAGCTTTATAAGAAATTTATTTGCATGTTCATTGAAAAAGTTTACCGTGAAAATGTCTTGCTAAAGAAATATCTCTTGTGCACTTATTTATTCACCTGAATATTTGGTTTGATTCTCAGGTGCGAAATGTCTTGCTAATCAAAGTTTGGTTTGATTCTCAGGTGCGAGAAATATCTCTTGTGCACTAGTGGTTGGCTTCTCCCAGCAGTAAATGTAGTCGGATTCAGCAGCTAGCTCTTCCTCGAGCAACCATTTGGAGAACTTTATTGTCTTCTTGTGATGGTGATTGATTTTAGGATCAGTAAATTTGATGTTGGTAGCTAGCTTGCGTATGGAACCTGCAAGTTCAATATTGGTATTAGATTCATTTTTTGTTGTATAAATGTCCCAGTGTTCACATTTATTTGGGTAAAAGTTTATTTTAGTTCAGCTACAGAAACCATGTAGGTTCAGTGATGATGATACCATAAGTTCGGACAAGAAAATTTATGTATATGATGAGATGATTGCTACTTCTTCAAAGAAGGTATAGTACATGACAGCTTGATGTGCATACAAGAATAAAAAATGGTTTGAATCAAAAATATTGATAAGTACGAATTAAAAACAATGATCAGTTTGAAAAATAAAAGAACATTAGTTTTTGGTATTCTGAGACGTTGACGTCCAAGTTCTGCAACTGATCCGTCCAGATGGGACAATGAGGTCAGTCCAGCAGGCGCATCTCAAGTGAAATGTTAGTGAGCCGCCCACTCAGCCCCATGCCTCTCCGCCACACGTCGTGCCATGCCGGCTTGCCATCAACCACGTTGTGGCTCAGCCCTGCAGTGCTTCCACGATCATCACACGTAGCTTCCTTCTATCATTGCCCTCGCCCTGCTCTCGTGCATATTAGCATTGTAAAAACACAGCAAGTTCACAAATAAAAAAGTTGTAAGTTCAACACGACGTCCCAAATAAGTTTGAGAAAAAAGCTCAAACAAAATGAAATACAATGAAAAATCAAATGGTAAAAGTTAAGTCACAAAACAAGAGAATTCCAAAACATCTTGCGAGAAAATTGAGTTAAAAAAATAAACACACAATTTTTTTCCTTTAAAAAAATATCATTCAGTTCAGCGATATAAACCATGCAAGTTCGGGGACTATGATATCCAAAATATAGAGTGAAGTCTAGTATGTGAAAACATGCTCAGTACAAACCCATATGAACATCAGTGCTAGTACTCTTTTCTCGGAACCATTCAAAATTACTCTGAAAAATACCTCAGTACAGACACACACATAGATCAGTAAGAGTACTCTGTTTTTCGGATAAAAAACAGCATAATGATTCTCACCGTATTTAAAATTACTCTTAAAATATGGGAGCAAGTATAAAGTCATAAAGACAACCGTTCAAAGTACTCTTTTTTCGGAACCAATCAAAACTACTCTGTGAAAAATACCCCAGTACAAACATAGACATAGATCAATATGAGTACTCTGTTTTTTAGATAGGAAAAACAATACAATGGGTTTCACCTTATTCAAAATTACTCCTAAACGGTTGCGAAGTAGAGAAAACGTTCAAGATGACTAAGTTTCGCATTTTCGATAGCAATCCAACGGTATATTATTTGCCCCATTTCGACAAACTTTTTAAAAAACCACATTCAAAACCAATTTTAATCGTATTTGAATTCGTATTTAAATCATAAGGAATTAGAAAAAACTTTCTATACGCAAAAGTTGCGCATTTTCCATAGCTTTCCAACGCCATATCATTTGCGTCAATCCAACAAACCGTTTGCAAAAAATAGTGAAAAATGTTTCGCCCAGAATTTCACCGTTTTTCAAATTACTTTTAAATCAGATAGAATCTGAAAAAAAATAGTAGATATATGGAAGATGCGGATTTTCACAAGCTTTCCAACGCCATCTCATTTGCTCAATTCCGACAAACCGTTTGAAAATTAAGTCCAAAATACGATTCACGTTTTCGGTTTTGAAAAAATGGTTTTTTCAAAACTGCTCTTAAATATAATTTTTTTTGCAAAAACAAATTATAAGATTGTAATGTGGATGTCAAGAGCTTTCCAACGATATATTACACGCCCCGTTTCAACAAAAAAATTGCAAAAAAAATTGAACTAAAGAAGACGATTTTTGACAGCAACAGAAAGCATCAGTTCAACCGCTCAAATTTCATCAGTTCAACTGTTTGAATTCATCAGTTCAAGTAGGGTAACAGAATAGCCCAGATGTATATTGTTGTTCTAAGAATGATCATGATGCTCTTATGTCCGTATTTTATTTTTATCGACACCTCTATCTCTAAACATGTGGTCATATTTTTTGATATCAGCTTCCGCTTGAGGACAAGCGAGGTCTAAGCTTGGGGGAGTTGATACGTCCATTTTGCATCATGCTTTTATATCGATATTTATTGCATTATGGGCTATTATTACACATTATGTCACAATACTTATGCATATTCTCTCTTATTTTACAAGGTTTACATGAAGAGGGGGAATGCCGGCAGCTGGAATTCTGGGCTGGAAAAGGAGAAAATATTAGAGACCTATTCTGCACAGCTCCAAAAGTCCTGAAACTTCACATGAGCACGTTTCAGAATATATAAAAAATATTGGGCGAAGGAAGTACCAGAGGGGGCCACCCACCATCCACGAGGGTGAGGGGCACGCCCTACCCCCCTGGGCGCACCCCCTGCCTCGTGGGCCCCCTGGCAGGCCTCCGGTGCCCATCTTCTGCTATATGAGGTCTTTCGTCCGGGAAAAAAATCATAAGCTAGCTCATGAGACGAAACTCCGCCGCCACGATGCGGAACCTTGGCGGAACCAATCTAGGGCTCCGGCGGAGCTGTTCTGCCGGGGATAACTTCCCTCCGGGAGGGGGAAATCGTCACCATCGTCATCACCATCGATCCTCTTATCGGGAGGGGCCTAATCTCCATCAACATCTTCACCAGCACCATCTCATCTCAAACCCTAGTTCATCTCTTGTATCCAATCTTTGTCCCAAAGCCTCAGATTGGTACCTGTTGGTTGCCAGTAGTGCTGATTACTCTTTGTAGTTGATGCTAGTTGGTTTATTCGGTGGAAGATCATATGTTCAGATCCTTTATGCATATTAATACCCCTCTGATTATGAACATGAATATGATTTGTGAGTAGTTACGTTTGTTCCTGAGGAAATGGGAGAAGTCTTGCTATAAGTAGTCATGTGAATTTAGTATTCGTTCGATATTTTGATGAGATGTATGTTGTCTCTCCTCTAGTGGTGCCATGTGAACGTCGACTACATGACACTTCACCATTTTTGGGGCCTAGGGGAAGGCATTGGGAAGTAATAAGTAGATGATGGGTTGCTAGAGTGACAGAACTTAAACCGTAGTTTATGAGTTGCTTCGTAAGGGGCTGATTTCGATCCATATGTTTCATGCTATGGTTAGGTCTACCTTAATACTTATTTTGTAGTTGCGGATGCTTGCAATAGGTGTTAATCATAAGTGGGATGCTTGTCCAAGGAAGGGCAGCACCCAAGCACTGGTGCGCCCACATATGAAATTATCAAAGTACCGAACGCGAATCACATGCCGTGTGCCGCGGCGGGTCACAAACATCATGCACAACATGACCGCCCACCTGTCCGCAAACATCCGTGTAACCATGAGGGTCGGCTCTGATACCAACTTGTAACATCCCGGACACACCTGCTAGTGGTCATTACTCCTGGCGGGATCTAGACTGGCCCCGCAGATCAACACTAGTCTTTTCGGCGCACCTTGTCCTCACTCATGCGCATCCGGGAGCAACTTCCCTGTCGGTCGCCCATCCTGAAATTACTCCAAGCTGAGCACACTTAACTTTGGAGTTCTTTCCGAATGGGCTCCCAGAAAAGAAGGAATTCCTTATTGATATGAGTAGTCTATCGTCCCTAATAAGCCAGGCTATCACACATTTCTTGCAAGGCTTATCGTGATGTGCATTACCGAGAGGGCCCAGAGATACCTCTCCGATACTCGGAGTGACAAATCCTAATCTCGATCTATGCCAACCCAACAAACACCTTTGGAGACACCTGTAGAGCATCTTTATAATCACCTAGTTACGTTGTGACGTTTGATAGCATACAAGGTGTTCCTCCAGTATTCGGGAGTTGCATAATCTCATAGTCAAAGGAATATGTATAAGTCATGAAGAAAGTAATAGCAATAAAACTTAGCGATCATTATGCTAAGATAACGGGTGGGTCTTGTCCATCAAACCATTCTCCCAATGATGTCATCCCGTTCATCAAATGACAACACATGTCTATGGTTAGGAAACTTAACCATCTTTGATTAATGAGCTAGTCAAGTAGAGGCATACTAGGGACATTTTGTTTTGTCTATGTATTCACACATTTATCAAGTTTCCGGTTAATACAATTCTAGCATGAATAATAAACATTTATCATGGTATAAGGAAATATAAATAACAACTTTATTATTGCCTCTAGGGCATATTTCCTTCACGCATAAGTAAGATGACATGATGTAGTGGGACAAACTCAAGCAATATTATGAAAACCCCATCTTGTTATCCTCGATGGCAACAATACAATACGTGTCGGTTCCCCTTCTGTCACTAGGATCGAGCACAACAAGATTGAACCAAAGCTAAGCACTTCTCCCATTGCAAGAAAACCAATCTAGTTGGCCAAACCAAAACGATAGTTCAAAGAGACTTGCAAAGATATAAAATCATGCATATAAGAATTCAGAGAAGATTCAAATAATATTCATAGATAAGCTGGTCATAAATCCACAATTCATCGGATCTCGGCAAACACACCGCAAAAGAGTATTACATCGAATAGATCTCTAAGAACATCGAGAAGAACATGGTATTGAGAATAAAATAGCGAGAAGAAGCCATCTAGCTGTTGGGGAACGTTGCAGAAAACAAAAAATTTCCTACGATTTCACCAAGATCCATCTAGGAGTTCATCTAGCAACGAGTGATCGGATTGCATCTACATACCTTTGTAGATCACGCGCGGAAGCGTTCTAAGAACGGGGATGAGGAAGGTGTACTCGACGTGATTCAAATCACCGAAGATCCTAGCGCCGAACGGACGGCACCTCCGCGTTCAACACACGTACGGTCAGCGTAACGTCTCCTTCTTCTTGATCCAGCAAGGGGAAGGAGAGGTTGAGGAAGATGGCTCCAGCAGCAGCACGACGGCGTGGTGGTGATGGAGCTGCAGTACTCTGACAGGGCTTCGCCAAGCACTATGGAGGAGGAGGAGGTGTTGGAGAGGGAGAGGGAGGCACCAAAGATGTGGTATGAGAGGCCCTCCTTTCCCCACTATATATAGGGAGTCCAATGGGGGGGCGCCGGCCCTAGGAGATCCAATCTCCTAGGGGGGTGCGGCCAAGGGAGGAATCCCTCCTCCCCAAGGCACCTAGGAGGTGCCTTCCCCCTTTGGGACTCTTCCCTTCCTTGAACCCTAGGCGCATGGGCCTCCTGGGGCTGGTGCCCTTAGCCCATATGGGCCAAGGCGCACCCCCTACAGCCCATCTGGCCCCCCGGGGCAGGTGGCCCCACCTGGTGGACCCCCGGGACCCTTCCGGTGGTCCCGGTACAATACCGGTGACCCCGAAACTTGTCCCGATGCCCGAAATAGCACTTCCTATATATAATTCTTTACCTCCGGACCATTCCGGAACTCCTCATGACGTCCGGGATCTCATCCGGGACTCCGAAAAACATTCGGGTTACTGCATATACATATCCCTACAACCCTAGCATCACCGAACCTTAAGTGTGTAGACCCTACGGGTTCGGGAAACATGTAGACATGACCGAGACGACCCTCCAGCCAATAACCAACAGCTGGATCTGGATACCCATGTTGGCTCCCACATGCTCCTCGATGATCTCATCGGATGAACCACGATGTCGAGGATTCAAGCAACCCCGTATACAATTCCCTTTGTCAATCGGTATGTTACTTGCCCAAGATTCGATCGTCGGTATCCCAATACCTCGTTCAATCTCGTTACCGGCATGTCACTTTACTCGTACCGTAATGCATGATCCTGTGACCAGACACTTGGTCACTTTGAGCTCATTATGATGATGCATTACCGAGTGGGCCCAGTGATACCTCTCCGTCATACGGAGTGACAAATCCCAGTCTTGATCCGTGTCAACCCAACAGACACTTTCGGAGATACCCGTAGTATACCTTTATAGTCACCCAGTTACGTTGTGACGTTTGGTACACCCAAAGCACTCCTACGGTATCTGGGAGTTACACGATCTCATGGTCTAAGGAAAAGATACTTGACATTGGAAAAACTCTAGCAAACGAACTATACGATCTTATGCTCTGTTTAGGATTGGGTCTTGTCCATCATATCATTTCTCCTAATGATGTGATCTCGTTATCAATGGCATCCAATGTCCATAGTCAGGAAACCATGACTATCTGTTGATTAACGAGCTAGTCAACTAGAGGCTTAGTAGGGACATGTTGGTGTCTATTATTCACACATGTATTATGATTTCCGGATAACACAATTATAGCATGAATAAAGACAATTATCATGAACAAGTAAATATAATAATAATGCTTTTATTATTGCCTCTAGGGCATATTTCCAACAGTCTCCCACTTGCACTAGAGTCAATAATCTAGTTACATTGTGATGAATCGAACACCCATGAAATTCTGGTGTTGATCATGTTTTGCTCTAGGGAGAGGTTTAGTCAACGGATCTGCTACATTTAGGTCCGTATGTACTTTACAAATATCTATGTCTCCATCTTGAACATTTTCACGAATGGAGTTGAAGCGATGCTTGATGTGCCTTGTCTTCTTGTGAAACCTGGGCTCCTTGGCAAGAGCAATAGCTCCAGTTTTGTCACAGAAGAGCTTGATCGGCCCCGACGCATTGGGTATGACTCCTAGGTCGGTGATGAACTCCTTCACCCAAATTGCTTCATGTGCTGCCTCCGAGGCTGCCATGTACTCCGCTTCACATGTAGATCCCGCCACGACGCTCTGCTTGGAACTGCACCAGCTTACTGCCCCACCATTCAAAATATACACGTATCCGGTTTGTGACTTAGAGTCATCCAGATCTATGTCGAAGCTAGCATCGACGTAACCCTTTACGACGAGCTCTTCGTTACCTCCATAAACGAGAAACATTTCCTTAGTCCTTTTCAGGTACTTCAGGATATTCTTGACCGCTGTCCAGTGTTCCTTGCCGGGATTACTTTGGTACCTTCCTACCAAACTTACGGCAAGATTTACATCAGGTCTGGTACACAGCATGGCATACATAATAGAACCTATGGCTGAGGCATAGGGGATGACCCTCATCTCTTCTATATCTTCTGCCGTGGTCGGACATTGAGCTGAGCTCAATTTCACACCTTGTAACACAGGCAAGAACCCCTTCTTAGACTGATCCATATTGTATTTCTTCAATATCTTATCAAGGTATGTGCTTTGTGAAAGACCTATGAGGCGTCTTGATCTATCTCTATAGATCTTGATGCCTAATATATATGCAGCTTCTCCAAGGTCCTTCATTCAAAAACTCTTATTCAAGTAGGCCTTAATGCTGTCCAATAGTTCTATATCATTTCCCATCAAAAGTATGTCATCTACATATAATATGAGAAATGCTACAGAGCTCCCACTCACTTTCTTGTAAATGCAGGCTTCTCCATAAGTCTGTGTAAACCCAAACGCTTTGATCATCTCATCAAAGCAAATGTTCCAACTCCGAGATGCTTGCACCAGCCCATAAATCGAGCGTTGGAGCTTGCACACCTTGTCAGCATTCTTAGGATCGACAAAACCTTCCAGCTGCATCATATACAATTCTTCCTTAAGGAAACCATTAAGGAATGCCGTTTTGACGTCCATTTGCCATATTTCATAATCATAGAATGTGGGTATCGCTAACATGGTTCGGACGGACTTCAGCTTCGCTACCGGTGAGAAAGTCTCATCGTAGTCAACCCCTTAAACTTGTCGATAACCCTTAGCGACAAGCCGAGCTTTATAGATGGTCACATTACCATCCGCATCTGTCTTCTTCTTAAAGATCCATTTGTTTTCTATGGCTCGCCGCTCAACGGGAAAAAGTCAAAGTCCATACTTCGTTTTCATACATGGATCCTATCTCGGATTTCATGGCTTCTAGCCATTTGTCGGAATCCGGGCCCGCCATCGCTTCTTCATAGTTCGAAGGTTTACCGTTGTCTAACAACATGATTTCCAAGACAGGGTTGCCGTACCACTCTGGTGCGGAACGTGTCCTTGTGGACCTTCGAATTTCAGTAGGAGCTTGATCAGAAGTATCTTGATCATCATCATTAACTTCCTCTCTAGTCGGTGCAGGCACCTCAGGAACATTTTCTTGAGTTGCGCCATTTTCCGATTCAAAAGGTAATACTTCATCAAGTTCTACTTTCCTCCCACTTACTTCTTTCAAGAGAAACTCCTTCTCTAGAAAGGATCCATTGTTGGCAACAAAGATCTTGCCTTCGGATCTGAGGTAGAAGGTATACCCAATAGTTTCTTCAGGGTATCCTATGAAGACGCATTTTTCCGATTTGGGTTCGAGCTTTTCAGGTTGAAGTTTCTTGACATAAGCATCGCATCCCCAAACTTTTAGAAATGACAGCTTAGGTTTCTTCCCAAACCATAATTCATACGGTGTCATCTCAACGGATTTCGACGGAGCCCTATTTAAAGTGAATGCGGCAGTCTCTAAAGAATAGCCCCAAAAAGATAGCGGTAAATCGGTAAGAGACATCATAGATCGCACCATATCTAATAGAGTGCGATTGCGACGTTCGGACACACCATTACGCTGAGGTGTTCCAGGCGGCGTGAGTTGTGAAACTATTCCACATTTTCTTAAGTGTGTGCCAAACTCGTGACTCAAGTATTCTCCTCCACGATCTGATCGCAGGAACTTGATTTTCCTGTCACGTTGATTCTCAACCTCACTCTGAAATTCTTTGAACTTTTCAAATGTCTCAGACTTGTGTTTCATTAAGTAGATATACCCATATCTACTCAAGTCATCAGTGAGGGTGAGAACATAACGATAGCCACCGCGAGCCTCAACACTCATTGGACCGCACACATCAGTATGTATGATTTCCAATAAGTTGGTTGCTCGCTCCATTGTTCATGAGAACGGAGTCTTGGTCATTTTACCCATGAGGCATGGTTCGCACGTGTCAAATGATTCATAATCAAGAGACTCTAAAAGTCCATCAGCATGGAGCTTCTTCATGCGTTTGACACCTATGTGACCAAGGCGGCAGTGCCACAAGTATGTGGGACTATCATTATCAATCTTACATCTCTTGGTACTCACACTATGAATATGTGTAGCATTACGCTCGAGATTCATTAAGAATAAACCATTCACCATCGGAGCATGACCATAAAACATATCTCTCATATAAATAGAACAACCATTATTCTCGGATTTAAATGAGTAGCCATCTCGTATTAAACGAGATCCTGATACAATGTTCATACTCAAAGCTGGTACTAAATAACAATTATTGAGGTTTAAAACTAATCCCGTAGATAAATGAAGAGGCAGCGTGCTGACGGCGATCACATCGACCTTGGAACCATTCCCGACGCGCATCGTCACCTCGTCCTTCGCCAGTCTCCGCTTATTCCGCAGCTCCTGCTTTGAGTTACAAATGTGAGCAACTGCACCGGTATCAAATACCCAGGAGCTACTACGAGTACTGGTAAGGTACACATCAATTACATGTATATCACATATACCTTTCATTTTGCCGGCCTTCTTGTCTGCTAAGTATTTGGGGCAGTTCCGCTTCCAGTGACCACTTCCGTTGCAATAAAAGCACTCAGTCTCGGGCTTGGGTCCATTCTTTGGCTTCTTCCTGGAAGCTTGCTTGCCGGGCGCGGTAACTCCCTTGCCGTCCTTCTTGAAGTTCTTCTTACCCTTGCCTTTCTTGAACTTAGTGGTTTTATTCACCATCAACACTTGATGTTCCTTTTTGACTTCTACCTCTGCTGATTTCAGCATTGCAAATACCTCAGGAATGGTCTTTTCCATCCCCTGCATATTGAAGTTCATCACAAAGCTCTTGTAGCTTGGTGGAAGCGACTGGAGGATTCTGTCAATGACCGCATCATCCGGGAGATTAACTCCCAGCTGAGTCAAGCGGTTATGTAACCCAGACATTGTGAGTATGTGCTCACTGACAGAACTATTTTCCTCCATCTTACAACTGAAGAACTTGTCGGAGACTTCATATCTCTCGATCCGGGCATGAGCTTGAAAAACCATTTTCAGCTCTTCGAACATCTCGTATGCTCCGTGTCTCTCAAAACGTTTTTGGAGCCCCGGTTCTAAGCTGTAAAGCATGCCGCACTGAACGAGGGAGTAATCATCAGCACGTGTCTGCCAAGCGTTCATAACGTCTTGGTTCTGTGGGACGGGAGGGTCACCTAGCGGTGCTTGTAGGACATAATCTTTCTTGGCAGCTATGAGGATGATCCTCAGGTTCCGGACCCAGTCCGTGTAGTTGCTGCCATCGTCTTTCAGCTTGGTTTTCTCTAGGAACGCATTGAAGTTGAGGACTACGTTGGCCATTTGATCTACAAGACATATTGTAAAGATTTTAGACTAAGTTCATGATAATTAAGTTCATCTAATCAAATTATTCAATGAACTCCCACTTAGATAGACATCCCTCCTGTAATCTAAGTATAACATGATCCGAGTTAACTAGGCCGTGTATGATCATCACGTGAGACGGACTAGTCAACATCGGTGAACATCTTCATGTTGATCGTATCTTCTATACGACTCATGCTCGACCTTTCGGTCTTCTGTGTTCCGAGGCCATGTCTGTACATGCTAGGCTCGTCAAGTCAACCTAAGTGTTTGCATGTGTAAATCTGTCTTACACCCGTTGTATGTGAACGTTAGAATCTATCACACCTGATCATCACGTGGTGCTTCGAAACAACGAACTGTCGCAACGGTGCACAGT
This sequence comes from Triticum aestivum, assembly GCF_018294505.1. Taxonomy (NCBI): domain Eukaryota; kingdom Viridiplantae; phylum Streptophyta; class Magnoliopsida; order Poales; family Poaceae; genus Triticum; species Triticum aestivum. The sequence continues at coordinate 250,272,616 of NC_057812.1, forward strand.
TAGGGGAACACTTTCTTGAAATTATTATGAGGGATCATCTTATTTACTACCGTCGTTCTAAGTAAACAAGATGCAAAAACATGATAAACATCACATGCAATCAAATAATAATAGTGACATGATATGGCCAATATCACATAGCTCCTTTGATCTCCATCTTGGGGCTCCATGATCATCTTGTCACCAGCATGACACCATGATCTCCATCATCATGTTCTCCATCATCGTGTCTCCATGAAGTTGCTCGCCAACTATTACTTCTACTACTAAGGCTAACGCGTTTAGCAATAAAGTAAAGTAATTTACATGGCGTTTCTCAATGACACGCAGGTCATACAAAAATAAAGACAACTCCTATGGCTCCTGCCGGTTGTCATACTCATCGACATGCAAGTCGTGATTCCTATTACAATAGCATGAACATCTCATACATCACATATATATCATTCATCATTCATCACAACTTTGGCCATATCATATCACAAAGCACTTGCTGCAAAAACAAGTTAGACATCCTCTAATTGTTGTTGCATGTTTTACGTGGCTGAAGTAGGGTTCTAGCAAGAACGTTTTCTTACCTACGTGAAAGCCACAACATGATTTGTCAACTTCTATTTACCCTTCATAAGGACCCTTTTCATCGAATCCGCTCCAACTAAAGTGGGAGAGACAGACACCCGCCAACCACCTTATGCAACTAGTGCATGTTAGTCGGTGGAACCGGTCTCACGTAAGCGTACGTGTAAGGTTGGTCCGGGCCGCTTCATCCCACAATACCGTTGAAGCAAGATAAGACTAGTAGCGGCAAGAAAGTTGACAACATCTACGCCCACAACAAATTTGTGTTCTACTCGTGCAAGAGAACTACGCATAGACCTAGCTCATGATGCCACTGTTGGGGAACGTTGCAGAAAACAAAAATTTTCCTACGGTTTCACCAAGATCCATCTAGGATTTCATCTAGCAATGAGTGATTGGATTGCATCTACATACCTTTGTAGATCACGCGCGGAAGCGTTCTAAGAACAGGGATGAGGAAGGTGTACTCGACGTGATTCAAATCACCGAAGATCCTAGCGCCGAACGGACGGCACCTCCGCGTTCAACACACGTACGGTCAGCGTAACGTCTCCTTCTTCTTGATCCAGCAAGGGGGAGGAGAGGTTGAGGAAGATGGCTCCAACAGCAGCACGACGGCGTGGTGGTGATGGAGCTGCAGTACTCCGGCAGGGCTTCGCCAAGCACTATGGAGGAGGAGGAGGTGTTGGAGAGGGAGAGGGAGGCACCAAAGATGTGGTATGAGAGGCCCTCCTTTCCCCACTATATATAGGGAGTCCAAGGGGGGGGCGCCGGCCCTAGGAGATCCAATCTCCTAGGGGGGTGCGGCCAAGGGAGGAATCCCTCCTCCCCAAGGCACCTAGGAGGTGCCTTCCCCCTTTGGGACTCTTCCCTTCCTTGAACCCTAGGCGCATGGGCCTCTTGGGTCTGGTGCCCTTGGCCCATATGGGCCAAGGTGCACCCTCTACAGCCCATGTGCCCCCCCGGGGCAGGTGGCCCCACCTGGTGGACCCCCGGGACCCTTCCGGTGGTCCCGGTACAATACCAGTGACCCCGAAACTTGTCCCGATGCCCGAAATAGCACTTCCTATATATAATTCTTTACCTCCAGACCATTCCGGAACTCCTCGTGACGTCCGGGATCTCATCCGGGACTCCGAACAACATTCTAGTTACTGCATATACATATCCCTACAACCCTAGCGTCACCGAACCTTAAGTGTGTAGACCCTACGGGTTCGGGAGACATGTAGACATGACCGAGACAACTCTCCGGCCAATAACCAACAGCGGGATCTGGATACCCATGTTGGCTCCCACATGCTCCTCGATGATCTCATCGGATGAACCACGATGTCGAGGATTCAAGCAACCCCGTATACAATTCCCTTTGTCAATCGGTATGTTACTTGCCCGAGATTCGATCGTCGGTATCCCAATACCTCGTTCAATCTCGTTACCGGCAAGTCACTTTACTCGTACCGTAATGCATGATCCCGTGACCAGACACTTGGTCACTTTGAGCTCATTATGATGATGCATTACCGAGTGGGCCCAGTGATACCTCTCCATCATACGGAGTGACAAATCCCAGTCTTGATCCGTGTCAACCCAACAGACACTTTCGGAGATACCCGTAGTATACCTTTATAGTCACCCAGTTATGTTGTGACGTTTGGTACACCCAAAGCACTCCTACGGTATCCGGGAGTTACACGATCTCATGGTTTAAGGAAAAGATACTTGACATTGGAAAAACTCTAGCAAACGAACTATACGATCTTATGCTATGTTTAGGATTGGGTCTTGTCCATCACATCATTCTCCTAATGATGTGATCTTGTTATCAATGGCATCCAATGTCCATAGTCAGGAAACCATGACTATCTGTTGATCAACGAGCTAGTCAACTAGAGGCTTACTAGGGACATGTTGGTGTCTATTATTCACACATGTATTACGATTTCCGGATAACACAATTATAGCATGAATAAAGACAATTATCATGAACAAGGAAATATAATAATAATGCTTTTATTATTGCCTCTAGGGCATATTTCCAACACTAGCTACTAGCTATGGACCCATAGGTCTGAGGTAAACTACTCATGCTTCATCCAAGATGCAATGGTGTTGATGTAGAAGCCCTCCGTCATCAAATCCCCCTCCGGCAGGACGCCGGAAAATGCCCTTAGATGGGATCTCACGAGTACATAAGGTTGCGGCGGTGGTAAAGTGTTTTCATGGCTCTCCTAGTAGGTTTTGAAATATTTGAGAATATATAGGCGGAAGAAATAGGTCGGTGGAGTCACGAGGGGCCCACAAGGGTGGGGGCGCTATTGGAGACACACATAACAGGTAGGCCCATGAAGGGTCAAAGATCATAAAGCATGGGGTCCACATATCAGATGGGCCTAGAGCGTCACTTGGACAATCGACAAACCATCCACTCAGATGACCATCAAGTCACTCGGAGCATAGCACTCCACTCAACAAACTCATTCCACTCGGAGCACCTGATCTCACTCGGACATACGAAGACCAACAGTCGGCAAAACAATCAAAACATCATTCTCATAGTGAAGGCTTGGTAGTGAGCTGGCATTATGGCATTCATGCCCCACTTTGTAACGTAGGAGGTTAGGGGGTGGCGCACTCTATATAAGCCACCCCACCACTAGACTTGGGGGCTCTTTCTTCCACCTCTCTCTCTTCTTCCTCGTTAGTCTCCGGACTTAGAACAGGCATGGGGATCCGTTCTCCTCGCTCTCACATACATTGTAATCTCCGGATACAGACTCAGATAAACAAAGCCTCTTCGGAGCACGAGAAGTAGGGTTGTTATCTCCACCGTGAGAGGCCCGAACTCACTAAAACCATGTGTCACACATTTGCATCTCAATAGATCATGCTCCTTTATCCTACCCCTGTCTTATTGTCGGAATCGTTCCCACGATAGTTGGCGCCTACCGTGGGGCATAGTGTCTATCGAGCCATGATGCAAATGGTTTTATTTCTTCGATCTTCGTCCGTCAGTCAACAATCATCAATGGAGGGTTTGATCCGGGATGTTCCAGACATCACTCCATCCATAGGAGAGACATGACACTCTTCGTACAGAGGGATCAAGAAGTCACATTTCATACTATCTTGTTCTTTACAATCAATCTTTAATCTAACAATGGTTGTTTTTTCTTTTGTATTTACATGCATGAGCGCGAGCAACAGCTGAGCGCGCCACCAAGCACCATTCTGACGAGTGCCATGGAGGCCGAGCTCTTGACATGGCCAGTCTGTTGTCGCCCGTCTTCTTCGTCGTCGACCACCGACGCCTCCACCAAGTCAACCGCCGCCCGTCCGGCTTCGCTGACCTCTGGCGCGTCCATCCGCACCGGAACCACACCTCCCGTCAGCGTCGCAAGCGCGCTGCACTCCTCCCTCGTCAGCTTCTCCAGCGTGGTCACTGTGGCGCGCGCATGAATTTGCCCGTCGCTCCTCCGGGTGCAGCGGTTCTTCCCTCCGTCTCCGGCTGCTGGCCATGGTTTTTCTTTCTCCTTTAACCATGCAAGGTGAGTGGGCCATCTCCTCCTTGATTACCTGCATGCAGGTTAATGCGGAGTACACGCAACGGAAGGGCGTGGTGATCTCCAACGTCAAATTAATTGGCTGCCTCATGAAGCGGCCAATTAGATTACTAACGCCACTTAGGCTGGTTGTAATGGGGAGTATCATATACTAGTATCATGCATATGATACTAGTGTATGATACTACCTCCCTAATGCATAGTATCATATATCAATATCATGTAGTACTCTATTTATTGTCATGCATGACACAAAGTAGCATAGCATTTATTATGATACGGTATCATGATATGATACTCCACCATCTCTTTCTTTATTTAATGCTATGACACCTCATCAAAACTGCCTAGTTGGCATGCATGATACTAGCTATGATACTACCATTACAACCAGCCTTATCTGATTGCTAGGCCACGGTCCCTAGTTAATTCGTGCATGCATGCATGTATGACTGCCATCAGGCCTTGAACTTCCTGGCCGTGCTTGCTAGTAACTTGCAGGGTCATCCGATGGATCTTCCACTCGGACAACTGCGAACCCGATTCATCCAGAGTTCACACAGATGAATCCACTCAGATGCAGACTCAAGTTCACTAGGTCATGGACCCTAGCTCACTCGGCTGCCTACGCGTCGTCGCTCAGCTGGACGCGTCTTCATTGCTCAGCTGCCCGTGCACCATTGCTCAGCTGGACGCATCTTCATCACTCAGCGGCCCAACCATGCGGCGATGCCCGCGGCGGTGGATGCACGGACCGGACGCAGCACTAACGCCGGGGCTGCCCACGTCTCCGATCACAACATGACGGGAGCCACTGGGTCTCCGCCCGCACGCAGCCTCGCAGGAGAATGTCGTCCCGCACTCGGATTCATCGCGGCTGCCTCACCTCGAGATGAATCCGCGCCAAAAACCGCCGCCGCCATGGCTGATCAGGGAGCTCTGCGCCCTGCCTTTCACTTTCCTTCTAATCTTAATTCCTTCCCATTTATGTCTTGCATGCAGGAGATAAATGGCCGTGGGAAACGTCCATTACATGCACGAATGGCTTTGACTCTCACTTAATTAGCGTTAAACTACTTGCATGCAGATTAATTCGGCACTAGACGTGGACAACGTCTCCCTCTCACTTTGGATCCGGTCTGCCTGCAAGCGATCGAGCCGCCCGCCTCCATCAGATGGGATAGCGCTCGTGGGCACATCCATGCCGAACCTCACCGAGGCCTCCAAGCCCAGCACTCCGCGTTGGCCTGCCCAGCCAGCTCCACACCGACCGAATCGCAACATAGTTGTGCTTTCCTCGGACCAGCGGGTGCACTCGGATGAGGAGTCCACTCGGACTGCGCTCACTCGACCGTGAAGCCCCTGGGTTCACTCGGCCGGTTCGCCTAGTACTACTTGGCCGACTAACATCTAGAACTTCATCAACAACAACTGCGGCAGTTGCGAATCAACCTGTGGTTGAGTTGGTTAGGTGGACAGTGGTATCCCCAACCCACCAGGGTTCAAATCCTGGTGCTCGCATTATTCCTGGATTTATTTCAGAATTTCCGGCGATGCGCTTTCAGTGGAAGGAGACGTTCCTGTCGACGACGAGGCGTCTACGGTGACTTCGTAAATCTCAAGATGATATGCCGGCTCAGTCTCTCGGAGGTGCTCATAAGGGTAGGGTGTGCGTGTATGCGTTCATAGGGGTGATGATATGCACGTGTATATGAGCGCCTGTGTCTGTACTGATGCTCAAAAAAATAACTGCGGCAGTTACGGCGGCTGGCCCACATCTCCTTTGTTTCAATAAAAGATTCGGCTCCTGAACAGTGAAGCACCGTAATCAACTGCTCGACAAGCCATCATCACTCAGTCGTCCGCGCGTCGCCACTCGGACGCACACATCTTCATCGCCCGGACGTCCCGTGCATCAACACTTCTCGGGACGTGTCTACATCACTCAAACGCCCCGCGCGTCGCCACTCCGGGGGTGCATCTACATCACTCGGATGCCTCGCGCGTCGCCACTCCGCTGAACACATCTACATCAATTGGATGCCCCGCACGTCGTCACTCCGCAGGACGGGTCTACATCACTCGGCTGCCACGTGCGCCGCCACATGGCCGCCTTGCACGCGGTCACGAAGCTGCTCGCGTCATCATCAACTTCCCCAACTCAGACGCCCCGTGCATTGTCACTTCGCGGGAGGGGCCTACTTCACTCAGACGCCACGCGCATCGTCACTCCGCGAGACGCGTCTGCTTCACTCGGACGCCCCGTGCATTGTCACTCCGCGGGACGCGTGTGCTTCACTCGGACGCCCCGCGCATCATCACTCCGACGCGTCTACTTCACTTGGACGCCTCGCACATCGCCATTCCGCGGGACGCGTCTCCTCCACTCGGCCGCCCCGCGCGTCGCCACTCGGTTGGTCACCTCATAACCACTCGGCTGCCCCACGCGTCGCCATCGGTTGGTCACCTCATCACCACTCGGCCGCCCCGCGCATCGCCATCGGTTGGTCACCTCATAACCACTCGGTCTCCCCGCGCGTCGCCATCGGCTGGTCACCTCATTACCACTGGGCCGCCCCGCGCATCGCCATCGATTGGTCACCTCATCACCACTAGGCCGCCCCGCGCGTCGCCATCGGTTGCTCACCTCATAACCACTCAGCAGCCCCGCGCGTTGTCATCGGTTGGTCACCTCATCACTACTCGACCACCCCGTGCGTCGTCATCAGTTGATCACCTCATAACCACTCGGTCGCCCCGCGCGTCGCCATCGGTTGGTCACCTCATCACCACTCGGCCGCCCCGCGCGTCGCCACTCGGTTGGTCACACTTGGCCGCCTCGTGCGTCGCCATCGGTTGGTCACCTCATCACCACTCGGCCGCCCCGCACGTTGCTACTCGGTTGGTCACCTCATCACCACTCGGCCGCCCCGCGCCTTGCCACTCGGTTGGTCACCTCATAACCACTCGGCCGCCTCGCGCGTCGCCAATCGGTTGGTCACCTCATAGCCACTCGGCAGCCCTGCACATTGCCATCGGTTGGTCACCTCACCACCACTCGGCCGCCCCGTGCGTCGCCACTCGGTTGGCCACCTCATCACCACTCGGCCGTCCCGTGCGTTGCCAATCGGTTGGTCACCTCATAACTATTCGGCCGCCCCGCGCATCGCCATCGGTTGGTCAACTCATCATCACTCAGCCGCCCCGCGCATGGCCACTTGGTTGGTCACCTCATCACCACTCGGCCGCCCCGCGTGTCGCCACTCGGTTGGCCACCTCATCACCACTCCGCCGCCCCGCACGTCGCCATCCGTTGGTCACCTCATAACCACTCGGCCGCCACACGCGTCGCCATCGGTTGGTTACCTCATCATCACTCGGTCGTCCCGCGCGTCGCCACTCGGTTGGTCACCTCATTACCACTCGGCCGCCCCACGCGTTGCCACTCGGTTGGTCACCTCATAACCACTCGGCCGTCCTGCGCGTCGCCAATCGGTTGGTCACCTCATAGCCACTCGGCCACACCGCGCGTCGCCATCGGTTGGTCACCTCATCACCACTCGGCCACCCCACGCGTCGCCACTCGGTTGGTCACCTCATCACCACTCGGCCGCCCCGCGCGTCACTAATCAGTTGATCACCTCATAACCACTCGGCCGCTCCGCGTGTTGCCATCGGTTGGTCACCTCATCACCAATCGGCCGCCCCGCGCGTCGCCACTCGGTTGGTCACCTCATCACCACTCGGCCGTCCCGCGTGTCGCCACTCAGTTGGTCACCTCATCACCACTCGGCCGCCGGCGCGTCGCCACTCGGCTGGTCACCTCATAACCACTCGGCCGCCCCGGGCGTCGTAAATCGGTTGGTCACCTCATAACCACTCGGCCGCCCCCCGCGTCGCCATCAGTTGGTCACCTCATCACCACTCGGTCATCCAGCGCGTCACTACTCGGTTTGTCACCTCATCACCACTCGCCCGCCCCGCGCGTCGCCACTCGGTTGGTCATCTCATCACCACTCGGCCGCCCCGCGCGTCCCCACTCGGTTGGTCACCTCATAATCACTCAGCCGCCCCGCGCGTCGCCAATCGGTTGGTCACCTCATAACCACTTGGGTCACCTCATAATCACTCGGCCGCCCCACACGTTGCCATCGGTTGGTCACCTCATCACCATTAGGCTGCCTCGTGAGTCGCCATCGGTCGGTCACCTCATAACCACTCGGCCTCTCCGCGCGTCGCCATCGGTTGGTCACCTCATCACTGTCGGCGTTATGGGACCGGGGGTCCCCAGACTTGCCTGCCTGCGGCCCATGGCGTGGTTGTGCTGGCAGGTCTATACGGCCCATCATCATCAACAAGGCATTCAAGACCCTCGCGAGGGGCCAAGCCTCGCGAGGCGGACGACACAAGACCTCCTCAGGAGCGGCCTCACCAGGCTGCCTCGCAAGGAGCGGAGATATCAAGGCAGGGCGAACCTCGCGAGGCTCTCGTGACATGAGCCATGACAATCGACACCAGGCGGGCGCCAGCGCGCGCAGCGTCCTTGTTTCCTCTTTGGTGCCAAGGGTGCAAGCGCAGGCGCGGAGTACCGAGGCATCAGTCAAAGGTTTCCATATCAGTGCAACGAGACCAAGACCTGAAGGACGGCAGGATGGAGGTCACCATGGAGCCCAGGACGGCGTCACCACCAGAACCTTTGGCAGGCGAAGACCACCTTTTGTCAGGATAGCTTGTACTAGTTGTCCCCTTTCAAATTGGCCGCCGTTGTTGGCTCCCTTCCCGCTCAATATTTAGGGAGAGGACCAGGGCCTATATAAGTAGGACTAGCCACCACCAAAAGAAGGGGGGATCTCATCGGATAATAGGCGAACCCTTAGCCACACCAAGCACAAGAACACCTCAACCTCAGGAGGTTGTTCTTCCCCTTGTACTGTTCTTCATCAGCCCAAGAGGCAATCCATCAGCACCACACTTGAGTAGGGTATTACACCACAACGGTGGCCCGGACCAGTATAAACCTTGTGTCTTTGTGTTGCGAGTGCGTCGAGTTCGTCCGCGAGACCTTAGCGAGCTAGGGCGTAGATCGGTAGGAGGGAAAGAACTACGCGTGCACCCCTGAGTTCGAACCTCAAGGGTTTGCCGGAACCTGTGACATTTGGCGCGCCAGGTAGAGGTGCGTCGTAGCTTCCCTTCCGTCGATCGGCGCTCCGTCGCTCCGTCGTCTCCATGGCGGACGCTCGCCGCGCTCGAGCTAAACGCCGGGCTGCACTCACTGCCCACATTGCTCAGACGGCTCCTATCGGCGAGCCACCTCGTCGTTCCACGTCACCTGCCGCCGACGCCGCCACCGGCCCGGCAGGGAATGAGCAGCAAGCGTCCTTGCTACATCCATCGGTGCGGCAGGACGGCCGCACCGCCACCCCATCGCCGACCCCGGCCGGCTCCTCGTCCCACGCACGTCGCGCTCCCATGGACGCGCAGGCCGGGCTCCTCATGGAGAATGAGCTCCTGCACTACTGCCCGATCGACGACCTCTACGAGGACTGGCTCGACCGCGTCGCCGAGCTCATATACGCCGCAGGGGGCTCCCCGGCGCCATCCCCCTCTCTGCCTCGTGCTCCTCCAGCCACGGGTGACGTGGCTCGAGGAGCGCCTCCACCACCTCTGCCCCAAGACGGTGCCTTGGCGCCAAGGCGCGTGGCCCCATGGTGCGATCCACCACGCCTGATGCCCGCGCGCGAAGAGAGAAGCTGCTAAGAGATTCCTCGGCCGCGAGAAGCTGCACCTGCGCTCGCCGTGCCGCCACTCCAAGCCCGCGCGCTACCCACGGTGGCGGCGCGTGGGACTCATCAAGTCCAAGCTCCACCTTCGAGATGGGCCCCGGCGACCACGGCCGGCTGCCGCGCCTTCACCCCCGAGCTGCGTTGCGTCGCCTGGTCGGGTAAGTTCAAGCCGGATCTGCCTCTTCGCTACGACGGTACTCCCGGCCCCGTGGAGTTCCTGCAACTTGATACGTCTCCAACGTATCTATAATTTATGATGTATTCATGCTATTATATTATCAACCTTGGATGTTTCATATGCATTTATATGCTATTTTATATGATTTTTGGGACTAACCTATTAACCTAGTGCCCAGTGCCAGTTTCTGTTTTTTCCTTGTTTTTGAGTTTTACAGAAAAGGAATATCAAACGGAGTCCAATTGACGTGCCAATTTTTGACGATTTTTTATGGACCAAAAGAAGACCCTGGAGTAAAAGAGTTGGGCCAGGAGAGTCCCGGGGCGTCCACGAGGGTGGGGGGCGCGCCCACCCCCCCCCCCCAGGCGTGTGGTCCTGCCTCGTGGACGCCTCGGGCACCTCCTTGACGTGAGACCGACGCCAAAAATACCTATAAATACAGAAACCTCGGAAAATTAACCTAGATCGGGAGTTCCACCGCCAGAAGCCTCTGTAGCCACCGAAAACCAATCTAGGCCCTCTCTGGCACCCTGCTGCAGGGGGCCGTCATCACCGGAGGGCGTGGAGGAGGATCCCGGAGGGGCCATCATCACCATGAAGGCCAAGGACCAGAGGGAGAACCTCTCCCCATCTAGGGGGGAGGCCATGGAGGAGGAAGCACAAGGGGGAGAACCTCTCCTCCTCTCTCTCGGTGGCACCGGAGTGCCATCGGGAGGGGAATCATCGCCGCGGTGATCGTCTTCATCAACATCACCATCATGATCATTACCCTCATCTCTTTTATGCGGTCTACTCTCCCGCACCCCGCTGTAATCCCTACTTGAACATGGTGCTTTATGCCACATATTATGATCCAATGATGTGTTGCCATCCTACGATGTTTTGAGTAGATATCTTTTGTCTTTGGGTTGATTGATGATCTAGATTGGTATGAGTTGTATGTTTTACTTTGATGTTGTCCTATGGTGCCCTCCGTGTCACGCAAGCATGAGGGGTTCCCGCTGTAGGGTGTTGCAATACGTTCATGATTCACTTATAGTGGGTTGGTGAGTGACTGAAACACAAACCCGAGTAATGGGGTTGTTGCGTATGGGAATTAAGAGGACTTGATGCTTTAATGCTATAGTTGGGTTTTACCTTAATGATCTTTAGTAGTTGCGGATGCTTGCTAGAATTCCAATCATAAGTGCATATGATCCAAGTAGAGAAAGTATGTTAGCTTATGCCTCTCCCTCATATGAAACTGCAATAGTGATTATCGGTCTTGTTAACGATTGCCTAGGACAATTTCGCACACCGATCCACCATTATTCCACACTCGTTATTTATAATAACATCACCTACTTTTATATTTTAGCTCTCCGATATCATACAAAGTTATCCTCTTCATACCCACAACCATAGTTTTATTTCTCGTTGCTAGTTGGAAGCAAACATTCGGTGTATGTAGAGTCGTATCAGTGCAAGGTAGGGCTTGAGAGAATATTGATCTTACCTTTAGCTCCTTGTGGGTTTGACACTCCATACTTATCACTTCCACCTTTGGAAATTGCTACGATGATTCCTTGCACTTGGTGATTATCACAACTCTATGAGCTGAGCATCGAAGCAGCCAACGACGACGAGAAAGTCATGGCGAACTGGTTTCCTATGGCTCTCAAGGATGGTGCCCGCTCCTGGCTCCTGAACCTGCCGCAAGGCTCGATCTCCTCCTGGGACGAGATGCGCGACTGCTTCGTCGCCAACTTCCAGGGCACTCGTGACCGCCCACCAGCCGCGGGTGACCTGCGCCGCATCAAGCAACAACCAGGAGAGACCCTCTAGAAGTACATCCAGCGCTTCAACAACACTCGCCTCAAGATCCCCAAGGTTACGGGCGAGGCCATCATCTCCGCGTCCTCTGATGGCATCCGCGTCATCAAGATGAAGGAGAAGCTCGCTATCCACGAGGAGCTGTGCACATCTCAGGAGTTGTTCAACCTGGCGACCAAGTGCACAAGAGCTGAGGAGGGGCGCCTCTCCCTCCTCGAGCTGCCAGCTGCGGGCACAGAGGAGAAGAAGGCCAAGGCCAAGGACGTGAAGCGCAAGAAAGCAGTTGTGCTCGCAGCGGAGCCGGACACCAAGCGAGGCAGGGACTGATGGAGTCATGTACCTAGGGTAGGGTCACAGACCTGATCTAAGTACCCTGCCCAAGGACACCCTTAGAAGAGATCACCTTCCAGTCGACCTACGAGGGACTCACTCGACTGACTTGAAGGACTCGACCACGAAGACTCACTCGACCACCAGAAGGTCAAGAGGCACTCTGCACTGCAACGGTCTGTAATTGAGTAGACTTTATGATAGTAAAGACACTTTATGTGGGGCGTTACCAGTAACGCCCCGGACTTAATGTACCTTAAACCCTTCATTACATGGGTTGGCTGGGGTCCTGGCGCACTCTATATAAGCCACCCCCCTCCACAGGCAGAAGGGTTCGGCACCCTGTAATCCATATACACATAATCCACTCGACCGCCTCCGGGCTCCGAGACGTAGGGCTTTTACTTCCTCCGAGAAGGGCCTGAACTCGTACATCTCTTGTGTTTACAACCTCTCCATAGCTAGGACCTTGCCTCTCCATACCTACCCCCCACTCTACTGTCAGATTTAGATCCACGACAGTTGGCGCCCACCGTGGGGCCGGTGTTTTAGCGATTTTGTGGAGAAGTTGCGATTCTTCCGAGTACTTTCATCATGGTAGCTGCTGGAGTTTTGGTCGAGGGTCGAGAGATTCGTCTCGGTGCTCTCACCTTCGTCGCCGACGACTCCGCCTGGCTCCAGGAGGCTCCACTCGACGTCGATGCGCTCCCCGTCCGCGGTGCGACGCATTTTCGCGCATGTGTCCGCGGCGTTCTGCTGCGGCAACCGTCGACCCCATATCGGTCGACTCCCCTATCGACCACCCTCCCGGTCTCCCGCCAGCGCAAGCGCTCGGGTCGGTCGAGGCTTCAGCGGTGGGTGAGACACGCGGTGGCTCGCCAGACGGCCACCACCCAAGTTGCGGCAATCGAGCCCGACGAATCTCTCTACGGCCTGTTCGATCTGTCGACTGGCTCCGTAGAGACTGCATCCGAATGCGATAGCAGTGATCCAGCGGCGGAAATCCTGATGGTCGACGGGCCTCGCAGCCCCCCTGGCTTCGCCCGTGATGGTGGGGCAGGCGACGGAGGCGACCCCGCACGAGACCACGAAGAGTACCAGCCCGAGCCACTCGACTCTCTGCAAAGAGAGGAACTTCGCCGCAGGAACATGGATGCCCTGCATACTCCCATCGCAGGAGAAACCCCCGAGGCTCGCGCCTTGGAGGAGGCACGTTTGGCCAATTTGGCCGAACGCGCTCGCCTGGAGAATCTTCAGCGAGCACTCGACGAGCGCGCGCGGCAACGAGTTCCCGACGCCAATCGACGTCAACTCTTCCCGCCGACTCAGGTATATCGAACCCCAATCCAGAATTTAGCAGCTGCGACCCGTATAGCAGAGTCCATCCAGCCCTCTCAGTCGGAAGCTGGCAGAGGCTTGATGCAGATCAGGGATCTGCTCCGGGCAGCAGGAGATCAGAATTCAGCCGTGTCGCAGTCGCGCAACAGAATTCACAGTCGATCCGTCGCTGCGAATACGGTTCAGTCGGCTCACAGTCCCAGATCGCCTCCGCGGCGTGAAGGGCGCGAGAATCGGCGAGACCAATATGGAGACCGACACGACCGAGATGATAGGCGTCGAGTGCCCACTTCCCCTCCGAGGGGTGGGTCTTACGCTCCTCGGCAGCAAGATGACAGACGTCAGCTCAGTGCGGGGCGAAGAGTTCCAGTCGACCCCAGAGAACCAGGCTTCGACGCGCGATCCATTATCGTGCAAGGCTTGGTCGACCGGAACAGAGCCCATCGAGGTGGACTCGACAGAGATGCGCCCACGAGCAGTCGAGTGCACGTTTCTGGTCCGGAATGTTTCAGCAGAGCTATCAGAGCCGCAGTGATTCCTCCCAATTTCAGGTTGGCAACAGGAGTCAGCAAGTTCACCGGTGAGTCTAAGCCTGAAACTTGGCTTGAGGACTACCGAGTGGCGGTTCAGATTGGTGGTGGGAATGACGAGGTGGCCATGAAGCATTTGCCCCTCATGTTGGAAGGTTCTGCCAGAGCGTGGTTGAATCAGTTACCTCCTAGCAGCATTTACACTTGGGAAGATCTGTCCCGAGTGTTCGTCAGAACGTTTGAAGGAACTTGCAAGCGACCGGCTGGATTGACGGAGCTGCAAGTCTGCGTGCAGAAGACCAATGAGACTCTCAGGGAGTATATTCAGAGATGGATCACTTTGCACCATACTGTGGAGAATGTGTCTGATCATCAGGCAGTCTGCGCCTTCAAGGATGGTGTCAAGAACAGAGAATTGAGTTTGAAATTTGGTCGAACCGGAGACATGACCTTGAGTCGGATGATGGAAATTGCTACCAAGTACGCCAACGGCGAAGAAGAAGACCGACTCCGAAGCGGCAAGCACAAGCCGAGCCAGTCGGAGAAGGGAAACACCAGTCGGAAACAGAAGCGGAAGGCTGAACCGGCAGCTCCTGGAGAGGCTCTGGCCGTGACTCATGGAAAGTTTAAAGGGAAACCAAAAGGATCCTGGAACCCTAAGAAGGTAAAGGATAAAGAAGGGAACGACGTGATGGATATGCCGTGTCACATCCACACGAAGAAAGACGAAGAGGGGAATATCATTTACCCAAAGCATACCACTCGCCAATGTCGACTCCTGATCCAGCAGTTTCAAGGAAAACAGTCTAAAGACAAGGAAAAGGAGTCGGACAAGGCCGAAGACAAGGAGGACAGTGAGGAAGGATATCCGCATGTCAACTCCACTCTGATGATCTTTGCAGATGTGGAAAGCAAGAGTCGATTGAAAGTCATTAACCGCGAGGTGAACATGGTTACCCCAGCAAAAGCAAATTATCTGAGATGGTCCCAAACACCCATCACATTCGACCAATCTGATCACCCGACTCATATTGCCACCCCTGGGAGGCAAGCTTTGGTGGTCGATCCAGTTGTCGAAGGCACTCGACTGACAAAAGTGCTGATGGACGGTGGTAGCGGGCTGAATTTGTTGTATGCAGACACACTGAAAGGAATGGGCATTCCGATGTCCCGACTGAGCACCAGTAACATGAGCTTTCATGGAGTTATACCAGGGAAGAAAGCCGAGTCACTCGGCCAAATAGCTCTGGACGTGGTGTTTGGTGATTCGAAACATTTTCGCAAAGAGAAGTTGACGTTTGAGGTCGTGGATTTTCAGAGTGCATATCATGCCATTTTGGGGAGACCAGCTTATGCACGGTTCATGGCTCGACCATGTTACGTGTACCTCAAATTGAAGATGCCCGGCCCCAAAGGAGTGATCACTGTCACCGGTGATCGGAAAAAGGCAGAAGAGTGCTTTCAGAAGGGCTCAAAGATTGCTGATTCCCAGGTGACAGCGGTCGAGTTTGAAGAATACAAGCAAAACGCAGATCCGAGTGATTTGCTGCGATCCAAGAAACCCGCCACAGAATCTGCATTTCAGTCGTCCGGTGAGACGAAGCCTGTTCACATTCACCCGACCGACCCCGATGCAGCCCCGACCCACATCTCCACAACACTCGACCCGAAATAGGAAGAAGCGCTCATCCAGTTCCTCCGTGAGAACTGGGACATTTTTGCATGGAAGCCCGCTGACATGCCAGGTGTTCCCAGGGGACTGGCTGAGCATCGCCTAAGAGTCGACTCATCAGCAAAACCAGTCAAAGAGCATCTTCGGCGGTCCGCCGTCCAGAAGAGAAAAGCCATTGGTGAGGAAGTGGCTCGACTGTTGGCGGCAGGATTTATCCGAGAGATATACCACTCCGAATGGCTCGCTAATGTCGTCATGGTTCCTAAGAAGGACAAATCGCTCCGAATGTGCATTGATTTCAAGCACATCAACCGGGCCTGCCCGAAAGATCATTTTCCTCTCCCTCGCATAGATCAAATTGTTGACTCGACCGCGGGATGCGAGAGATTGTCTTTTCTAGACGCCTACTCCGGGTACCACCAGATCCGTCTGTACGGACCCGACGAGGTAAAAACAGCTTTCATCACTCCATTCGGGTGCTTCTGCTATATCACCATGCCATTCGGCCTCAAGAATGCCGGAGCCACATTTATGCGAATGATTCAGAAGTGTCTACTCACTCAAATCAGTCGGAATGTGGAAGCGTATATGGATGATATCGTCGTCAAGTCACGAAAAGGTTCCGACCTGCTCGCTGACCTCGCCGAAACATTTGCCAACCTCAGAAGGTATGATATCAAGCTCAATCCATCAAAGTGCACATTCGGAGTTCCTGGTGGCAAGTTACTCGGTTTTCTCGTTTCCGAGCGAGGGATCGACGCTAATCCAGAAAAGATCGGCACTATTCTCCGAATGAAACGCCCTGTGCGAGTGCACGATGTCCAGAAGCTTACTGGATGCTTGGCCGCATTAAGTCGATTCATCTCACGACTCGGTGAAAAGGCATTGCCTCTTTACCGACTAATGAAGAAGGCAGACAAGTTCGAGTGGACTCCAGAAGCTGATGCAGCGTTTGCCGAGCTAAAAGCTCTGCTCTCCACCCAGCCGGTGCTTGCTGCTCCAATCAGCAAAGAGCCTCTGTTGCTTTATATCGCAGCCACAGGACAAGTCGTCAGTACAGTGCTTACGGTCGAGCGGGAAGAAGAAGGAAAAGCTTTCAAAGTTCAGCGCCCAGTGTATTATTTGTCTGAAGTCTTGACTCCATCCAAGCAGAGATATCCTCATTATCAGAAGCTTGTGTATGGAATATACATGACCACAAAGAAGGTTGCTCATTATTTCTCTGATCATTCCATCACAGTCGTCAGCGACGCTCCACTATCAGAGATTTTGCACAACAGAGATGCAACTGGTCGAGTGGCGAAATGGGCGATTGAACTTCTTCCCCTTGATATCAAGTTTGAGGCAAAGAAAGCCATTAAGTCCCAGGCAATAGCAGATTTCCTCGCCGAGTGGATTGAACAGCAGCAGCCGACTGAAGTTCACTCGGAGCATTGGACCATGTTTTTTGATGGCTCTAAGATGTTGAATGGTTCCGGTGCTGGGGTTGTCCTGGTTTCCCCCAGAGGAGATAAGCTCAGATATGTGCTCCAGATTCACTTTGATTCCTCCAACAATGAGGCAGAGTATGAGGCCCTCTTATACGGATTGCGCATGGCCATTTCACTCGGCGTCCGTCGCCTGATGGTCTATGGCGATTCAGATTTAGTGGTCAACCAAGTGATGAAGGAGTGGGACGTGAGAAGCCCAGCCATGACTGGATACTGCAGTGCAGTGAGGAAGCTGGAAAAGAAGTTCGAGGGGTTGGAGCTCCATCATATACCCCGACTGAAAAATCAAGCAGCTGATGATCTAGCAAAGATAGGTTCCAAGAGAGGAGCCATTCCGAGTGGTGTGTTCTTGGAGCATATACACACTCCGTCAGTCAAAGAAGATCCTTTCACCGAAGAAGCTCCACAGCCCAAGAGTGCCACAGATCCGACTGAGGTTGAAGTCCCAGCAGTGGTCGACTTGGTCATGGAGGTCTTGGTGGTCATTCCCGACTGGACAGTTCCGTATATCGCGTATATCCTGAGAAAAGAGCTTCCGGAGGATGAGGAAGAGGCTCGACAGATCGTCCGTCGATCTAAAGCCTTTACCGTAATCAAAGGACAGTTATATAGAGAAAGCGCGACTGGAGTTGGTCAGAAGTGCATAACACCAGAAGAAGGTCGAATCATCCTTAATGATATCCACTCGGGGACCTGTGGTCATCATGCGTCCTCTCGGACCATCGTGGCCAAAGCATACCGAGCCGGATTTTACTGGCCAAAGGCGAATGAGATGGCAAAGGAAATAGTGGATAAGTGCGAGGGATGTCAGTTCTACTCGAATATGTCGCACAAGCCTGCATCAGCTCTGAAGACCATTCCACTCGTCTGGCCTTTCGCAGTATGGGGGTTGGACATGGTCGGTCCTTTGAGAACAGGTCGAAGTGGCTTCACGCATGTACTGGTGGCAGTCGACAAGTTCACCAAGTGGATTGAGGCTAAACCAATCAAGAACCTTGACGCCGGTACTGTTGTTAGCTTCATCAGGGAACTGATATTCAGATATGGAGTCCCGCACAGCATCATTACGGATAATGGGTCGAACTTTGACTCGGAGGAATTCAGGGATTTCTGCAACTCTCAAGGCACACGAGTCGACTACGCTTCAGTCGCCCATCCGCAGACGAATGGACAAGCAGAGCGAGCCAATGGCCTGATTCTCAAGGGATTGAAACCCCGACTGATGCGTGATCTCAAGCATGCAGCTGGAGCGTGGGTCGACGAACTTCCCTCGGTGCTTTGGGGACTGCGGACCACACCTAATCGATCGACCGGAAGAACTCCATTCTTCTTGGTCTACGGAGCTGAAGCAGTCTTGCCGAGTGATCTTCTCCACAATGCTCCTCGAGTTGAGATCTACAACGAAGCAGAAGCTGAACAAGCGCGGCAGGACGCAGTCGACCTTTTAGAGGAAGAAAGGGAGATGGCTCTGATCCGATCGACCATCTACCAACAAGATTTGCGTCGTTTCCACGCCAGAAATGTGAGGGGTCAAGCCTTCCAGGAAGGAGATTTAGTTCTCCGAGTGGATCAGAAGAAACATCACAAGCTTGCTCCTTCTTGGGAAGGACCCTTCATCGTCACCAAAGTTCTCCACAACGGGGCGTACCGTCTTTACAACGTCGAACATAATATCGACGAGCCCCGAGCTTGGAACGCGGAACAACTCCGCCCATTTTACACTTAAGTTTATCACTCGGATGAGTTGCAATAAAGTACTCCTGTAGTTCATGGATTTCAAAATAATAGTGTCATAATTCCTCCATAATTTTTGTCACTTTTTATTTTGTCCAATAAAATTTTCCCCTCAGTGGGTGACTTAGCCGCGAATCCGTTTCGCCGAAGTTTGTAAAAATCCTTACCGAG
This sequence comes from Triticum aestivum, assembly GCF_018294505.1. Lineage (NCBI taxonomy): Eukaryota > Viridiplantae > Streptophyta > Magnoliopsida > Poales > Poaceae > Triticum > Triticum aestivum. Next base: position 250,291,796 of record NC_057812.1, read on the forward strand.
TGGTGAGCCAGACTCCCACTCGGAGGCTTAGCTGCGAATCCGTTTCGCCTAAGATTAAATAAAATCCTACCGAGTGGTAAGCCAGACTTCCACTCGGGGGCTTAGCTGCAGTCCAAGTACTCGCCTAAGTTATAAAAATCCTACCGAGTGGTAAGCCAGACTTCCACTCGGAGGCTTAGCTGCAGTCCAAGTACTCGCCTAAGTTATCAAAATCCTACCGAGTGGTAAGCCAGACTTCCACTCGGAGGCTTAGCTGCAGTCCAAGTACTCGCCTAAGTTATCAAAATCCTACCGAGTGGTAAGCCAGACTTCCACTCGGAGGCTTAGCCGCAGTCCAAGTACTCGCCTAAGATATAAAAATCCTACCGAGTGAAGAGCAAACCTCTCACTCGGGGGCTTAGCTGCAGCCCAGTGCTCGCCTAAGATATAAAAATCCTACCGAGTGAAGAGCAAACCTCTCACTCGGGGGCTTAGCTGCAACCCAATGCTCGCCTAAGATATAAAAATCCTACCGAGTGAAGAGCAAACCTCTCACTCGGGGGCTTAGCTGCAGCCAAGTACTCGCCTAAGTTATCAAAATCCTACCGAGTGGTAAGCCAGACTTCCACTCGGAGGCTTAGCCGCAGTCCAAGTACTCGCCTAAGATATGAAAATCCTACCGAGTGAAGAGCAAACCTCTCACTCGGGGGCTTAGCTGCAGCCCAGTGCTCGCCTAAGATATAAAAATCCTACCGAGTGAAGAGCAAACCTCTCACTCGGGGGCTTAGCTGCAGCCCAATGCTCGCCTAAGATATAAAAATCCTACCGAGTGAAGAGCAAACCTCTCACTTGGGGGCTTAGCTGCAGCCAAGTACTCGCCTAAGTTATCAAAATCCTACCGAGTGGTAAGCCAGACTTCCACTCGGAGGCTTAGCCGCAGTCCAAGTACTCGCCTAAGATATAAAAATCCTACCGAGTGAAGAGCAAACCTCTCACTCGGGGGCTTAGCTGCAGCCCAGTGCTCGCCTAAGATATAAAAATCCTACCGAGTGAAGAGCAAACCTCTCACTCGGGGGCTTAGCTGCAGCCCAGTGCTCGCCTAAGATATAAAAATCCTACCGAGTGAAGAGCAAACCTCTCACTCGGGGGCTTAGCTGCAGCCCAGTGCTCGCCTAAGATATAAAAATCCTACCGAGTGAAGAGCAAACCTCTCACTCGGGGGCTTAGCTGCAGCCCAGTGCTCGCCTAAGATATAAAAATCCTACCGAGTGAAGAGCAAACCTCTCACTCGGGGGCTTAGCTGCAGCCCAGTGCTCGCCTAAGATATAAAAATCCTACCGAGTGAAGAGCAAACCTCTCACTCGGGGGCTTAGCTGCAGCCCAGTGCTCGCCTAAGATATAAAAATCCTACCGAGTGAAGAGAAAACCTCTCACTCGGGGGCTTAGCTGCAGCCCAGTGCTCGCCTAAGATATAAAAATCCTACCGAGTGAAGAGCAAACCTCTCACTCGGGGGCTTAGCTGCAGCCCAGTGCTCGCCTAAGATATAAAAATCCTACCGAGTGAAGAGCAAACCTCTCACTCGGGGGCTTAGCTGCAGCCCAGTGCTCGCCTAAGATATAAAAATCCTACCGAGTGAAGAGCAAACCTCTCACTCGGGGGCTTAGCTGCAGCCCAGTGCTCGCCTAAGATATAAAAATCCTACCGAGTGAAGAGCAAACCCCTCACTCGGGGGCTTAGCTGCAGCCCAGCGCTCACCTAAGTGGATTAAGGAATAAGTCGACTGCAGTGAGCGTCTTGCTTTGAACCTGCAAAAGACATTTCAAGCCAAAAGCAATCATATTCAAACATCAAATTCAAGTTCGGAACGATACCTAAAGGAACCGAAAGTGCTCAGGCGCTAAGCCTGTTAAGGTTTATCGGTTACAACTCCACTCGGCATACCGAGGCAAATTTAAAGCGTCGAGCTTAAAAGAAGTTTTTTACCCCTCCTGTGGAGGGCTGGAAGGTGCAACAAACTCATCAAGATCAATTCCATCTGCGATCCGAGTGGCAGCAGCAATGAAAGTTTCCATAAAGGACCTGAAGTCGTGTTTCTTGGTGTTGGCCACCCGGAGGGCCGCCAGCTTGTCTTCTCGCGCATCTTTGCAGTGGACTCGGGCCAGACACAGAGCAACATCTGCACCGCACCGAGCCGAGGACTTTTTCCACTCCTGCACTCGACCAGGGACCGTGTTCAAGCGAGCCATCAGCGACTCGAGGTCGTTCTGGAGTGTCTCCCTGGGCCAGAGCGTTGAGTCGATGCGAGATGTGGCGACCTTCAGCCTTGCAAGATAGTCCACGACAGCTGCAACACGGGACTCCAGTCGGAAAACATTCATGGCAACTTCGTCGTTCACCGGAGAATTGACGGGGTCAAGGTTTGGTTCCAGCCGGCTAGTCTCTTCTTCAAAGTCTTGACAAAATTCTGCAAGGGCGATCACCGAGTCAAGGCAATGGTCGAATGGAAAAATCACAGTTGAAAATGATTGTTGAGCGTAAAGGTTTACCTTCAAGCATAAGGAACAGCTTCTTGGCAAGACCACTCAGGAAGGCCTCCAGATCATTTTTCTTCCCAAGAGCAGCTTTCAGATTGGTATTTTCTTGTTCAAGCTTGGTGACTGAAGCTAACTTCTCGTCAGCAAGCTTGATCTTCTCAGCTAGTTCAAGGTCTTTTTTCTGTTGGGCCTCCTTCACCTTACCTGCAAGTTACAGCAAGATCAGATTTTGAAACAAATAAAGGGAAAAAGCAGTCGTCGAGGTCTCACCAAACATACCTTTGGTCTCCTCCTTTGCCTTCGTCAGATTCTCCTGAGCCAGCTTCAAATCCAGCTCGAGCTGAATGTGCTTGTTTTCCAGCTCAGTGTAGCGAGCCGCGAGGTCACAGGATCTCTGCGAAGAATCAATCGACTAAATGTCAAAGATAATTCACTTCCGAGTGGAAAAGGAAAATCATGCGTTTCTAAGACTACAGCCGAATACAAGCATTCGACCGTAGTCTCGGGGACTACACCCAGTGGGTGCACTCAGCGTGCCCCCACTAATCCTATTGAAGACAGAGTCGACCAGTCGACCTCAAAAAAAAAACAAGATGTATTCTTTAAGACTGTAATCGACTGCAAGCAGTCGACCACAGTCTCGGGGACTACACCCAGTGGGTGCACTCAGCGTGCCCCCACCGGTTTGCGAAATCCAGTTCGCCATAGTCGAATGACGGAAAGACTGAACTTATAAAGCCTAAGGCCGACTGCCAGCAGTCGACCTTAGCCTTGGGGACTACACCCAGTGGGTGCACTCAGCGTGCCCCCACCGGTTTGCGAAATCCAGTCGCCATAGTCGAATGACGGAAAGACTGAACTTATAAAGCCTAAGGCCGACTGCCAGCAGTCGACCTTAGCCTTGGGGACTACACCCAGCGGGTGCACTCAGCGTGCCCCCGCTAACACGGAGTTTAAATCGACACACCCAGTGGGTGATTACTATAAATTCTGGAAAGAAAAGTTTTTGATAGCATATCCTAACAGAACAAGCGGTGGTCGACTGACCTGAACATTGCTTTGAAGGGCGGAACTGGCGTCGTAAGCTGCCTGGCTCGCATCCCGGATGGTCTTCAACTGCTCCATCATGATCCCTGCCTGGCGTATCGCCTCCTTCGCGGCGCCAGCTTGGTCCTCTGGGACGTGGTGCGTCGTGAAGAGGGAGGGCTGCAGAGCACTCGTCAGTGGATCTGCGAAGGACACAGTGTGTCGAGTGGTGTTCTCCTCCTCCGCGACCAGAGTCTCAGGCACCGTCACATCCTGGGGCACCCTGCCGGCAGACGCTTTCCTACTCCTTCTGTGCTTCAGCGGTTCCTCATCTTCATCATCATCAGGGAGAGTGATAACAACATTGGATGGAGCTACAGAAAAGAATCAGAATTAGAGATCATGAGTCAGTCGACTAGAAACGGTGTTAAGAGTATAGTACCAGGTTTTGAGGTTGCTGCGTCCTCCATCTCATGGTCGTCAGCCCGGGCTGAGGTCTCAGAAGTAGCAGCACTGCAACTCCAAAGAATCAGTCGACTAACTCCAGCGCCAACCAGAGATAAAGTTCGCACAAAACAAGAAGACTTAAGCAGCATGATTACCCTGATATGGTGGGGATGGACACCTTCATCTTCGGCAGGAGCTTGGTCGGCTTTGACGGGGCCGCCCTGGGCTGCTTCGACGCCTTTTCAGTCGGCGCCGGAGAGGTGGTCCGAGGGCGCTTGGTCGACTGTGTAACAGTCGCAACCCCCTTGCCACGTTCAGTCGCAGGGTCATGGACAAGCTTCGACCGCCTTTCCGAGCGCGGTGGTGCGACCTCCTCCTCCTCCTCTTCTTCGTCCTCATCATCATCATCATCGTCATCGTCATCATCATCATCCTCAGCGGCGTCCGAGTCCCACTCCTCCTCCTGGCTCTCGCCCCCGCTCGCTTCTCCCTCCTCAGTCGGAGCCTGTGCTCCATTGGGCATCGAGTACAGCTCAGTGAGGACCTGATAGACATCAAGACAAAGATCAGTCGACCGATCGGCAGAGAAAACAGAAATAAATGTGACAAGAATACAATGGGAAGTGGAGCAGACATACCTTGTTTGGATCACTATGGTGGTCGAGTGGAGGAATCCTTCTGGCTCCACGAGGGTTATCCTTGTTCCCAGTGACAGCGGCCATCCACCTTTCCACAGCGGCATCGTCGACTGCTTCTGGATTGACCCGAGTCTCATCCTCAGTCCCGCAGTACAACCACATGCAATGGCTCCGGAACTGAAGAGGCTGGATACGACGCCTAAGAAAAACCTCCAGGAGATCCATACCCGTCACTCCCTCCCGAACCAACTGAACTACACGCTCCATCAGCATCTTCATGTCAGCTTTCTCCTCCGGAATCACCTTCAGAGAGGAGGGCTTGTTCACTCGGCCCATGGTGAACTGAGGGAGTCCACTCGACTGCCCCGACGTCGGCTGATCCTGGCAGTAGAACCAGGTCGACTGCCAGCCTCTGACTAACTCGGGAAATGTCATGGCTGGGAAGGTGCTCTTGTTCCTCACCTGGATCCCCAGACCCCCACACATTTGGACAACTTGGGTTTTTTCGTCGCCTGGGCTCGCCTTCTTCACGGTCTGAGAGCGACACGTGAATATGTGCTTGAACAAACCCCAATGCGGTCGACAACCCAGAAAACTCTCACACATGGACACAAACGCGGCAAGATAGGTGATAGAATTCGGGGTGAAGTGGTGGAGTTGCGCTCCAAAGAAGTTCAAGAAACCACGGAAGAAAACGCTCGGCGGCAAAGAAAATCCGCGGTCGACATGGGTAGCCAGAAGCACGCACTCACCCTCTTCCGGCTGGGGCTGCCACTCTTTCCCCGGAAGCCTTGCAGCTCCATGAGGGATCAGGCCCTCGTTGGCCATGTCGAGGAGATCCGTCTCCGTGATGGTCGATTGGATCCAATCCCCCTGGACCCAGCCTTTCGGCAGGCGAGATCTAGACGAAGACCCGCCGCGACTGGTGGATCTCCCCTTCGCCTTCTCCGTCGCCGACGCCTTCTTCGCGCGTTCCAGCGCCCCGTCTTCTCCTTGACCATGGCTGCCGGCGAGACGCGCGAGGAGAAGTTGTGCGGAGGCGAGAGCGAGCGCGTTGGGCGGAGACGAAGGGAGCAGAGAGAGAATGCTGAGGCACTGCTCAAAAAACCCTCGCCGGGCGCGTTTATAAGATCCCTTCCGAGTGGATGACAGGTGGGCTAGGTCGATCTAATCATATCCTGAAACAGTTGCGCGGACGTGATACGTGGCGAAACAAGCGGCGCGGGGATCGAGGCGTCTATGCCCTATCCCATCCGAGCGCCGCGGTCCGCCCCGCTTCGCGCGCTTCCCCAAATTTCGTATCCCGCGGAATCCGCAAACGGCAGATCGGTCTGCCAGACGCGGGATTTCCTACGATCCGTCGCTCGGAAATCGGCGAAGTCCAAAAGATCACTCGACGAAGGAAAAGAATGGATCGAGTCGACTGAATAAAAGTTGCTCACTATCAACAAAGAGATTTTTTGGTTCAAAACAACGCACGACCAGTATGCGAAGGCTAATTGGAAACAACATCAACTCCTTCATCACTCAAGCCTCAATCCATTCGGGGGCTAATGATGGAGTCATGTACCTAGGGTAGGGTCACAGACCTGATCTAAGTACCCTGCCCAAGGACACCCTTAGAAGAGATCACCTTCCAGTCGACCTACGAGGGACTCACTCGACTGACTTGAAGGACTCGACCACGAAGACTCACTCGACCACCAGAAGGTCAAGAGGCACTCTGCACTGCAACGGTCTGTAATTAAGTAGACTTTATGATAGTAAAGACACTTTATGTGGGGCGTTACCAGTAACGCCCCGGACTTAATGTACCTTAAACCCTTCATTACGTGGGTTGGCTGGGTCCTGGCGCACTCTATATAAGCCACCCCCCCTCCACAGGCAGAGGGGTTCGGCACCCTCTAATCCATATACGCATAATCCACTCGACCGCCTCCGGGCTCCGAGACGTAGGGCTTTTACTTCCTCCGAGAAGGGCCTGAACTCGTACATCTCTTGTGTTTACAACCTCTCCATAGCTAGGACCTTGCCTCTCCATACCTACCCCCACTCTACTATCAGATTTAGATCCACGACAGGGACCAGCCGAGTCATCCAAGGGCAGCCGACCATTCTGCGCCTTCCACAACCTGAACACCCACAACACCAGTTACTGTCAAGAACTCAGAGCCATTCGCAAAGGACGCTTCGGTCGACGCCCTGAGCGCAGCGACCGTGGCTACGGCCGAGGAGGAGGAGGTGGAGGCGGACGCTGAGACGACTGTGGCCCGTGCCAGGAGTGGCGCGATAGGCCTCATGAGGACCGCTGGTAGGATCAACCTTGCGAGGGCGCCTGGAGGGACCAACCTCGTGAGGATCGTCCTCGGGGCAACGCCGGTCTTCCAAGAGCTGCGCGCAATCGCCTGCATCTTGGGCGGTGCACTGGCCCCAGCCTCACAGCGTAGCTTCAAACAGTTCACGCGTGAGGTGAATGCAGTCCTCCCCAAGCTCGAGGCCACGCGCCCGCTCAGGTGGTCCCAGTGCGCCATCACCTTCAGCTCGGCAGATCAGCTCAAATGCGCAGCCATCGCTGGCGCCCTCCCGATGCTTTGTTCACCAGTCATCAGGAACGTGCAAGTTACCAAGACCCTCATCGACGGCGGTGCAGGGCTCAACGTCATGTCCGTCGACATGTTCGACAACCTCCAAGTGCCATATGAGCAGCTTCAGCCTACCAAGCCTTTCTCAGGAGTGACCGACGGTTCCACCACACCGATAGGGTAGGTCCGCCTCCCTGTCACCTTTGGTGAATGCAAGAACTACCACACCGAGCTCATTGACTTTGATGTCGCGCACATCTGTCTGCCATACAACGCCATCCTCGGGTATCCATCCCTGGCCAAGTTCATGGCAGTGACACACCACGATTACAATGTCCTCAAGATGCCAGGAAGCAGCGGAATCATCATGGTCCCGTGCGAAGAGAGGGATGTGGTGTGCTCCCTCGAGCGCGCCTTTCAAGCTGCCGCAATCGACGACCCCGACAACAAGAGCGAGGATCCTCCCGAGGCCATCCCCAAGAAGAAGAAGCAGATGCGCCGTGTCGGACCTCGGGAGGGTGGCGTCGCGGCTGGAACCTCGTCAGGATCAGCACCCGCTCCAGGGGCGCCTTCCTCTGTCGCATAGGAAGGCGCGCCCAGCGCCCTCCTCGGGCAGGGCTCGGAGGCTCTCTTCTGGAGGGCCTCAGACCTTGCCAACATCACGAGGGAGGCGCTCGTGCACCACTTGGAGGCGTGCTTCGCGGCATGTTTCCCTCAGGAGAACACAGGGCAGAGAGCGCCCACCGCTCAGGAGTTCATCACAAAGACCACTCAGGAATTGCAAGACGCAAGGGCCATGTGCGGCGACCGCCGCTCATGTGGCGCAGCTCCCCATCCAGGCGAGGATATCGGGCTGCGCGTCTGCATTGACATACCAGGGCTCAACAGGGCCGCATCTCAGGAGCCTTTCTGGCCTTCGCATGTGGGCCATTGCAAGGGTCCACCACACAACTACGTTCGCATGCCCTTCGTCTTGCCGAGCATGTTGTCAGCCTATCAGCGCAACCTGTAGCTGCTGCTGGCGGCTCAGGAGACCAGGCACCACGCCGTCCTGGTAGAGACAGAGACGGTCCTCAGGGAACCACATGAGCCCCCAGAGCCTCCCGAGGCTCAGGGCCCCGGTGGCTCGTGAGGAGCCATTCCTTCGCCGCGTGCCTTCACTTGCACCAACTCTCCTTCGCCGATAGAACAAGGTGAAAATTTCCAAGTTCGTTTAGCTGGGAGCGCCCCTCGGGCTGCATTGTTCCCAGGCTGCGTGGGTTCGTCCCTGTGGCATGTATCCCTTTTTGCTTATGCCTTTAGTTTACCTTGTTGGGGGCGCCCCTCGGGCTGCATCATCCCCAAGCCGCTCGGGCCTGACCGGGTGGCACGTATCTTTCTGCATTTACCCAAGATGATTTGCCTTCCATGCTTAACCTACCTATGGCTACCACTTGCTTGATTGTTGCCCACTATGGGGGCCGCACGCCGGCATTCTTCTTCAGGGCCCTTTTGCGTTGTCTGACCATCTCGCAGGAGCAAGACGATAAACAAGGGCTGAGACCAGGCGCAACCCGCCTTGAGGTAGGACCTCATGAGTCCCATGCTGGCTCACGAGTGCCCAGGCACACCTCGCTAAACCCTACCATGCCAGCCACGTGTCAGGGTGGGGCTGTACATGCCTCGGGGGCTCTCCGCAGTAGGGAGTCCCCTCGCCCGCTCCAGAAGCAAACCAGCGGTTCGGCGCCCTTCTTCGTGTTAACTTGCATGGGCTTCCTGAGGATCATGGCGGGCGGTACCACAGACTCTCCTTCTTCTCTCATGCGATTCGCTTGCGCGTTAAAAGGGGGGCTCCTGAGCATCGCGTCTCAGAAGCTCTTACTGGCTCTCCAGCCCTCACCCCCTGGGCTTGACCACGGCATCGCGACCTGGCATACCAGCGGCAGCTGAGCTCGCTTGAGGGCCGGGACCTAAGGATGCAGAGCACCAAGAAGAGCATGGAGGGAAGGGGGAAACCCGCACGGGCCTGGCATGGCTACGCTACAGCGACCAACGCACGAGCCTGGGCGTGCCACGAGAAGTAGACTCCAGACAGACCAGATAAGTTCACACACGGAACCCACCTATCGCCACGACATGAGACCTTCGCAGCGGCTCCGTTGTGGGAATGTCACCTCCCTTTCTTGCCTCTTCATGGTTTCTTGGGCGCTAAAGGGGACCTCCTAAGCATCGCGCCTCAGGAGCTCTTACCGGACTTCGGGCCGCTCACCTCCTGGCCTTGACCACGGCATCGTGACCTGGCATACTAGCACTAGGTGGAGCCTGCCTGGAGACCGGGACCTGTCAGTGTAGAGCACCAAGCCGTCACGAGGATAGAAAGAGGAGACTGGGCCGAAGCGGGCCTTGCTCCTTCCGCTGCCCTGCTGTGGCGATACTCTCTTCCTTTCCCATTCTAAGGCAGCCGCTTGAGCGCTAAAGGGGGCCTCCTGAGCATCGCGCCTCAGGAGCTCTTACTGTACTTCGGGCCGTTCACCTTCTGGCCTTCATCACGGCATCGCGATCTGGCATACCAGCGACGGCTGTAGCCTGCCTGGGGACCGGGACCTGTCAGTGTAGAGCATCAAGCTGCCGCGGGATTGGAAAGGGGAGGTCGAGCCTCGGCAGGATACGCGCCCACGCAATTCCATAACAAGGACCATATATACGCAAAAGACATTACAGACCCTTTACACGCCCCCACGGGGTACTTCATGATTCTTCGCGGGGAACCAGAACAAGTACTAAGAGGAATCCTATCTGCACCCTCCCGTGGCGGACGCCATCATCAATAGTGGGCCATGGGAGGCCAGCGTCGACCCCATCCCGATCAGCAGCAGCGGCGGCTGGACGCCGCGGCCCTGCTCCGAGCACGGCGGGAGCTTAGCGGCACGTAGCTATTGTCGCTCGTCTCCGGAGACTTCAAGGGCTCAGGAGAGTCGCTGGACCACCACGAGTCGTCACTGTCGCTGGAGGAGCTGCAGGCAAGACCAGTGGAGGGCCCCGCGCCCACTGCAACGTCGTCCTGGTGACCTCCTTCAGGGCAGCACTCCAGGCGACGACCTTCCTCGTCGAAGACCTTGAAGAACAGCACGGAGGCGCCGTCATACTCGAAGTGGATAGCGAGGGCGCCCTCCGCGCGGCAGACCCGGGCAATCTCACCCCAGCCTCGGGTCATGAAGATCTTCCCAGAGGCGACGGTTCCAATCTTTGCTCTGGTTGCTGGGGCGTTGCAGTCAGCATGCTGCAGCCAAAGTTCGCAAACGCCCCTCGGCAGCACCTCGACGGCGAAGAACGGTGGGAGGCGTATCCAGGTGCTTGGTGGCATCGCCGCCCACAACACGAACTCACGCGACGAGTCCGTGGCATGGACCCCTGGGGCAACGACATGTGTCCCCGCGGTGCGGCGACCACAGCCGTGGCGCGGGCGGCGCCTCTTGTCGCTCCGCCCTCCTGAGCCCTCGGCTCGGGCGTACAAGGGTAGCGGATACCCTGGAAGAGGCCGCTCGCACCAGGGCCACGTCACCACCTGCATCGCTGCTTCGTCGCGATGGTGAACCGACCTCTTCTTCGGCGAAAGCGGCTCTGGATCATCGTGGGGGGGCCTTTCCTTTCTCTTCAGCGGAGAACCTTCGGATGGGCGCCATTGCTGCAAGCGATGTAGCAAGGAGGAAGAAGCAAGTGAACCAAGAAGAGATGGGCGACGGGGGCTCCGCCCTCCTCCCCATTTATAGCAGAAGAAGGCCAACCAACCGCCACAGGTAATGAAGATTTTCCTTACATGTCGCAGGGACTTGTCAAGTCGAGCAGTTGCCGAGGCAGCATGGGGAAGCGAAGACTCCCACGACCAATCAACCGCCACGCGTCAACCGAAGCCGTAGGCTATTGGGGCCCGCGGCGCTTCGCGCTTGATCCTTTGGCTTCGCCTCAAAGCCAAGCCCGAGCGTGCCTTGGGCCCGGGGGCTACTGTCGGCGTTCTGGGAATGGGGGTCCCCAGACTTGTGTGCCTGTGATGACCCACAAGTATAGGGGATCTATCGTAGTCCTTTCAATAAGTAAGAGTGTCGAACCCAACGAGGAGCTGAAGGAAATGATAAGCGGTTTTCAGCAAGGTATTCTCTGCAAGCACTGAAATTATAGGTAACAGATAGTTTTGTGATAAGATAATTGGTAACAAGCAACAAGTAACAAAAGTAAATAAAGTGCAGCAAGGTGGCCCAATCCTTTTTATAGCAAAGGACAAGCCTGGACAAACTCTTATATGATGTAAAGCGCTCCCGAGGACACATGGGAATATCGTCACGCTAGGTTTCATCACGATCATATAATTCGCGTTTGGTACTTTGATAATTTGGTAGGTGGGTGGACCGGTGCTTGGGTGCTGTCCTTACTTGGACAAGCATCCCACTTATGATTAACCTCTATTGCAAGCATCCGCAACTACAACAAAAGTGTTAAGGTAAACCTAACCATAGGATGAAACATATGGATCCAAATCAGCCACTTACGAAGAAACACATAAACTAGTGTTTAAGCTTCTGTCAATCTAGCAACCCATCATCTACTTATTACTTCCCAATGCCTTCCTCTAGGCCCAAATAATGGTGAAGTGTCATGTAGTCGACGTTCACATAACACCACTAGAGGAGAGACAACATACATCTCATCAAAATATCAAACGAATACCAAATTCACATGACTACTAATAGCAAGACTTCTCCCATGTCCTCGGGAACAAACGTAACTACTCACAAAGCATATTCATGTTCATAATCAGAGGGGTATTAATGTACATATAGGATCTGAACATATGATCTTCCACCAAATAAACCAACTAGCATCAACTACAAGGAGTAATCAAGACTACTAGCAACCCACAGGTACCAATCCCGGACTTAGAGACACGAATTGGATAAAAGAGATGAACTAGGGTTTGAGAGGAGATGGTGCTGGTGAAGATGTAGATGGAGATTGACCCCCTCCCGATGAGAGGATCGTTGGTGATGACGATGGCGATGATTTCCCCCTCCCGAAGGGAAGTTTCCCGGCAGAACAGCTCCGCCATATCCCTAGATTGGTTCCGCCAAGGTTCCGCCTCGTGGCGGCGGAGTCTCGCCCCGAAAGCTGGCTTATGATTTTTTCCTCATTGAAAGACTCCATATAGCACAAGATGGGCATTGGAGGGCCACCAGGGGGCCCATGAGGAAGGGGGCGCGCCCAGGGGGTAGGGAGCACCCCCACCCTTGTGGGCAGGGTGTGGTCCCCCTCCGAAACTTCTTGCGCTCAGTATTTTTTATATATTCTAAAAATGACTTCCACGAAGTTTCAGGACTTTTGGAGTTGTGCAGAATAGGTCTCTAATATTTGCTCCTTTTCCAACCCAGAATCCCAGCTGCCGGTATTCTCCCTCTTTATGTAAACCTTGTAAAATAAGAGAGAATATGCATAAGTATTGTGACATAATGTGTAATAACAACCCATAATGCAATAAATATCGATATAAAAGCATGATGCAAAATGGACGTATCAACTCCCCCAAGCTTATACCACGCTTGTCCTCAAGCGAAAGCCGAAATCGAAAAATATGTCCACATGTTTAGAGATAGAGATGTCAATAAAAATAAAATATGGACATGAGGGCATCATGATCATTCTTAGAACAGCAACTTATGTAATTCTTGTCATATGATCTCCTATGCTAGAGTAACAATTCAATCACAATTTCAAGTATGAACCATAAACTTCTTGAAAACTAACAAACTATAATTTCAGTCATTGGAGCAATTGCAATTTATCATAAAATAGGAAAGGGTCAATATAAGAGCTTTTCAGCAAGTCCACATACTCAACTATCATATAGTCTTTCACAATTGCTAACACTCAGGCAATACTTATGGGTATGGAGTTTTAATCGGACACAAAGAAAGATAGGAGCTTATAGTTTTGCCTCCCAATGTTTTACCTCAAGGGTAATGTCTACAATAATAGTTCATGAAAACTCACATCCAATTAGCCATATATACCAGGATCTTTCCAACACGTTGTGCTTGCCAAAAGATAAAATTTAAAAAGGAAGGGTGGAGATCACCATGACTCTTATGCAAGGTAGGAGATAAAAGTAAAAGATAGGCCCTTCGCTGAGGGAAGCAGAGGTTGTCATGCGCTTTTATGGTTGGATGCACAAAATCTTAATGTGAAAGAACGTCACTTTATATTGCCACTTGTGATATGGACCTTTATTATGCAGTCTGTCACTTTTATTTCTTCCACATCACACTATCGTATAAAGCTTATTTTCTCCCACACTAATAAGTCATACATATTTAGAGAGCAATTTTATTGCTTGCACCGATGACAACTTACTTGGAGGATCTTACTCAATCCATAGGTAGGTATGGTCGACTCTCATGGCCAAACTGGTTTAAGGGTGTTTGGAAGCAGAAGTAGTATCTCTACTTGGTGCAAAGAATTTGGCTAGCATGAGGGGGAAAGGCAAGCTCAATCATGTTGGATGATCCATGACAATATAATTTATCTCAGATGTAAGAAAACATAACCCATTACGTTGTCTTCCTTGTCCAATGTCAACTCTTTAGCATGTCATATTTTAATGAGTGCTCACAATCATAGAAGATGTCCAAGATAGTATATTTATATGTGAAGACCTCTCTTTCTTTATTACTTCTTATTAATTGCAACGATGACCAAAACTATGTTCGTCAACTCTCAACAACTTTTAATCATCATACTCTTTATATGTGAGCTCATTACTCTCCATAAGATCTCTTTTATTTCTTTTTATTCTTTCTCTTTTATTTTATTCACTCAAGATCATGGCAAAATAATTAAGCCCTTGACTCAACACTAATCTTTATTATATATAGCTCACGGACTCGATTGCATAGAAGGATCATAAAGCAAAACTCACAACTAGATCATACTAAGAACTTTTATTCTACTAGATCAGAATATTATCAAAAGGATCGAACTAAGAAAAGTGGTAAACATAAAAGTGATGATGATACGATACCGGGCACTCCCCCAAGCTTGGCAGTTGCCAAGGGGAGTTCCCATACCCATGTGGTTATGTCTCCTTTGTTGGTGAGGAAGTTGGTGGTTTTGTTGATGGCGTAGGCTTGTCGTCCTTCTTCCAAGGCATAGGCTCACCATCATAGAAGGATGATCAAGTCTCCTGAAACCTCAAATTTGCAGCCAAACTCATCCTCTTGAATCTATATTCATACTCACAGTTTTGATTTTGCAGGTCATAGATATGGGCTTGGAGGTGCTCGATTTTCTCATGAAGCTTGAAGATGGCCTCCCCAATGTCCTTGATGTCTAGCTTGTGGTTATTGGTGAACTACGTTGTCATAATGTGATTGGAATCGAGTCCATGCTCCACCATCTCCTGACACTTGAAAACTTCTTGCTCCAATGCCTCGAGCCTTGCCTCCGTGCTTCCGGTCTTCCTTGGTCCCTCAACATCGCGGATGTGCAACAACCCCTCACGCATCTCAATGGTTTGAGGGTGTTGCAGCACTTCCGCGAGGTAGGGGTTGATGACCTTCTCGAAGAACTGGTCCTTGGGGGCACTTGAAGATGACATGATGACCTAGATCTGTTAGAAAAATAGCTCGAAACAAAGACAGGAGATTTTTGCGTGATACAGTGGTCAAAACCTTCAGGAGGTTATATAATGAATTTTTACCGACCAAAATATATGTCGTGTAAGAAAAGGAGTCTGGAGAGCACATGAGGTGCCCACATACCTCTTGTCCTTCTCGGACTGCTTCTTATTTTTCTATTTTTCTAAATATTCCAAAACGAAAGAAAATTTCCATTAGAACTATTTTGGAATCAGTTTACTTACTGTACCACATACCTCTTCCTTTTCGGAGTCTGAAACGTTTCGGAAAGTGCCCCTTATGTATTCCTCCGGGGTTACGGTTTCAATAACATTGGTTTCAACATTTATAGGATTACCTGAGATATAATATTTGATTCCTTGACCATTCACCACCTTCAGATTTGTGCCTTCGAAGTTGTTGATTTTTATGGCACCGGAACGATAGACCTCCTCGATAACGTAAGGACCTTCCCATCTAGAGAGAAGTTTTCCTGCAAAAAATCTTAAACGAGAGTTGTATAGCAATACATAATCACCCACATTAAACTTGAGCTTTTGTATTCTTTTGTCATTCCATCATTTAACTTTTTCTTTAAATAATTTGGCATTCTCGTAGGCTTGGGTTCTCCATTCATCGAGTGAACTAATGTCAAATAACCTCTTCTCACTGGCAAGTTTGAAATCATAATTGAGTTCTTTAATAGCCCAATAAGCCTTATGTTCTAGTTCAAGAGGTAAGTGACATGCTTTTCCATAATCAAATAACCTCTTCTCACTGGCAAGTTTGAAATCATAATTGAGTTCTTTAATAGCCCAATAAGCCTTATGTTCTAGTTCAAGAGGTAAGTGACATGCTTTTCCATAAACCATTTTATACGGAGACATACCCATAGGATTTTTATATGCAGTTCTATAGGCCCATAATGCATCATCAAGTTTCTTGGACCAATTCTTTTTAGATCTATTAACAGTCTTTTGCAGAATTAATTTGAGTTCTCTATTACTCAATTCTACTTGACCACTAGACTGTGGGTGATAAGGAGATGCAATTCTATGATTACCATCATATTTAGCAAGCATTTTACGGAAAGCACCATGAATAAAATGTGAACCACCAACAGTCATTAAGTATCAAGGGACTCCAAACCTCGGAAAAATAACTTCTTTAAGCATTTTAATAGAGGTGTTATGATCAGAACTACTAGTTGGAATAGCTTCTACCCACTTAGTAACGTAATCAACAACAACTAAAATATGTGTATATCCATTAGAGGCAGGAAAAGGTCCCATATAATCAAAGCCCCAAACATCAAATGGTTTAATAACTAGTGAACAATTCATAGGCAATTCTTGACGTCTACTAATATTACCAATTCTTTGACATTCATCACAAGATAAGACAAACTTACGGGCATCCTTGAAGAGAGTAGGCCAATAAAAACCGGATTGCAATACCTTATGTGCAGTTCTATCTCCAGCGTGGTGTCCTCCATAAGCTTCGGAATGACACTTGCATAGGATCTGTTCCTGTTCATGCTCAGGTACACAACGCCTAATAACACCATCTACTCCTTCTTTATAAAGATGTGGGTCATCCCAAAAGTAATGTCTCAAATCATATAAGAACTTTTTCTTTTGCTGGTATGTGAAACTAGGTGGTATAAATTTAGCAACAATATAATTAGCATAATCAGCATACCATGGAGTGGTGTGAGAAGCATTTATACATTTAATTGTTCATCAGGAAAGCTATCATCAATAGGTAGTGGGTCATCAAGCACATTTTCTAACCTAGACAAGTTGTCTGCAACGGGGTTCTCAGCTCCCTTTCTATCAATAATATGCAAATCAAATTCTTGTAGCAAGAGAAACCATCAAATTCTCTAAGCATTTTCTAGAGTTTTACTAGCATATTGAATAACATTTAATTTCTAATCAACTCTTTGCCCTAGAATAGCACCTACAGCATAATCACTGACATCACACATAATTTCAAAGGGTAAATTCCAATCATGTGGCTGAACAATAGGTGCAGAGATTAATGCTTTCTTAAGTATTTCAAATGTTTCTACGCAATCATCATCGAAAACAAATGGTATATCTTTTTGTAATAAATTAGTCAGAGGCCGAGAAATTTTTGAGAAGTCCTTAATGAACCTCCTATAAAAATCGGCATGACCAAGGAAACTTCTTATACCTTTGATGTCCTTGGGACACGGCATCTTTTCAATAGCATCAACTTTGGCTTTATCAACTTCAATGCCTCTTTCAGAAATTTTGTGCCGCAAGACAATACCTTCATTAACCATAAAGTGGCATTTCTCCAAATTCAAGACAAGGTTAGTTTCTTCACATCTTTGCAAAACTCGATCAAGGTTGCTTAAGCAATCATCAAAATAGGATCCATAAATGGAGAAATCATCCATGAATACCTCACATATCTTTTCACAAAAATCAGAAAATATAGCCATCATGCATCTTTGAAAGGTAGCAAGTGCATTACATAAACCAAAAGGCATACGGCTATAAGCAAAAGTACTGAAAGGGCAAGTAAAAGTGGTCTTAGATTGATCAACAACTGACACAGGTATTTGGGAGAAACCGGAATAACCATCTAGAAAGCAAAAATGTGTATGTTTGGATAATCTTTCTAGCATTTGATCGATAAAAGGTAAGGGGCAATGATCTTTTTAGTAGCTTTATTTAATTTATGGAAATCAATTACCATCCTATAACCTGTAATAATTCTTTGCGGGATCAACTCATCTTTATCATTAGGAACGACAGTAATACCTCCCTTCTTAGGGACGCAATGGACATGACTTACCCACTGACTATCAGCAACGGGATAAATTATACCTGCCTCAAGGAGCTTTAGTATTTCCTTTCTTACCACTTCCTTCATCTTAGGATTCAGCCGTCGTTGATGATCATGAACTAGTTTGGCATCTTTCTCCAAATTTATTTTGTGTTGACACAGAGTGGGACTAATGCCCTTAAGATCATCGAGAGTATATCCAATAGCAGTACGGTGCTTCTTTAGAGTTTTCAATAATCTCTCTTCTTCATGCTCTGAAAGGTTAGCACTAATAATAACAAGATATATCTTTTTCTCATCAAGATAAGCATATTTAAGAGTATCAGGTAACGGATTGAGCTCAAACACGTGATCACCCTTGGGTGGAGGAGGATCCCCTAGGATTTCGACAGGCAAATTGTGTTTTAGGATGGGTTCCCGTTTAAATAATACTTCATCTATTTCCCTTCTTTCATTCATAATCATATCATTTTCATGGTCTAGCAAGTACTGTTCTAAAGGATCACTAGTAGGCACGGCAATAGAAGCAAGACCAATAATTTCATCTTTACTAGGCAATTCCTCTTCACGGTGTTATCTACGAAATTTAGAGAAATTAAATTCATGAGACATATCACCTAAACCAATAGTAACAACATCCTTTTCGCAATCTATCTTAGCATTAACTGTGTTCAAGAAGGGTCTACCAAAAATAATGGGACAAAAGCTATCTTGTGGGGAACCAAGAACAAGAAAATCAGCAGGATATTTAGTTTTCCCACACAAGACTTCAACATATCTAACAATTCCCATTAGTGAAATAGTATCTTTATTGGCAAGTTTAATTGTGACATCAATATCTTCTAACTCAGCAGGTGCAATATCATGCATAATTTCTCTGTATAAGTCATGAGGTATAGCACTAGCACTGGCACCCATATCACACAAGCCATGATAACAATGATCTCCTATTTTAACAGAAATAACAGGCATGCCTACCACAGGTCTATGTTTATCTTTAGCACAAGGTTTAGCAATTCTAGCAGTCTCATCACAGAAATGAATAACATGCCCATCAATATTATCAGACAAGAGATCTTTAACAATAGCAATATTAGCTTCAATTTTAATTTGTTCAGGAGGTGTATAGGTTCTAATATTGCTTTTACGAACCACAGTTGAAGCTTTAGCATGATCTTTTATCCTAACAGGGTGGTTTCTCAACATAAGCAGTAGGAACAATAGGATCATTGTAAGTGACAGTCTTTTCTTCAACTTTAATAGGTGCAACTACTTTTACTTCTATGGGAGGATGATATTTAAACCACTTCTCCCTAGGGATATCAACATGAGTAGCAAAAGATTCACAGAAAGAAGCTACTATTTCAGAGTCAAATCCATATTTAGTGCTAAATTTATAGAAAACATCGGTATCCATAAAAGATTTAACACAATCAAACTTAGGTGTCATACCTGACTCCTTACCTTCGTCGAGGTCCCAATCTTTAGAGTTATGTTTAATTATTTCCAATAAATCCCATTTGAATTCAATAGTCTTCATCATAAAAGAGCCAGCACAAGAAGTATCGAGCATGGTGCGATTGTTATCAGAAAGCCAAGCATATAAATTTTGGATAATCATTTCTCTTGAGAGCTCATGATTGGGGCATGAATATAACATTGACTTAAGCCTCCCCCAAGCATGAGCGATGCTTTCTCCTTCGCGAGGCCAAAAATTATATATATAATTGCAATCACGATGAACAAGATGCATAGGATAAAACTTCTGATGAAATTCCAATTTCAATCGTTTGTAGTTCCATGATCCCATATCATCACATAGCCTATACCATGTCAATGCATCTCCCTTCAAAGATAAAGGGAAGACCTTTCTCTTAATAACATCATCGGGCACACCTGCAAGCTTAAATAATCCACAAACTTTCTCCACACATATTAGGTGCTCATCAGGATGCATTGTTCCGTCTCCTGCAAAAGGATTAGCTAGCAGTTTTTCTATCATACCCGAAGGAATCTCAAAGTAGACATTTTCATTTTCAGTAGGTTCAATAGGTTGAGGAGCAAGTCTTTGCTCTACTGGTCGGGGTGAAGATACCTCGAACAAGCCCCTCAGAGGATTACTTTCCATGGCAACAAGTGACAGTAAATTTCAGCACACTATATACATTTTTCCTTACCAAATTCCACGTACCAAAGGCGCTTCACTCCCCGGCAACGGCGCCAGAAAAGAGTCTTGATGACCCACAAGTATAGGGGATCTATCGTAGTCCTTTCGATAAGTAAGAGTGTCAAACCCAACGAGGAGCAAAAGGAAATGATAAGCGGTTTTCAGCAAGGTATTCTCTCTAAGCACTGAAATTATAGGTAACAGATAGTTTTGTGATAAGATAATTGGTAACGAGCAACAAGTAACAAAAGTAAAATAAGGTGCAGCATGATGGCCCAATCCCTTTTGTAGAAAAGGACAAGCCTGGACAAGTTCTTATATAGAGAAAAGTGCTCCCGAGGACACATGGGAATTATCGTCAAGTTAGGTTTCATCATGATCATATGATTCATGTTCGGTACTTTGATAATTTGGTATGTGGGTGGACCGGTGCTTGGGTGTTGTCCTTACTTGGACAAGCATCCCACTTATGATTAACCTCCATTGCAAGCATCCGCAACTACAACAAAAGTATTAAGGTAAACCTAACCATAGCATGAAACATATGGATCCAAATCAGCCCCTTACTAAGCAACGCATAAACTAGGGTTTAAGCTTCTGTCACTCTAGCAACCCATCATCTACTTATTACTTACCAATGCCTTCCTATAGGCCCAAATAATGGTGAAGTGTCATGTAGTCTACGTTCACATAACACCACTGGAGGAGAGACAACATACATCTCATCAAAATATCGAATGAATACCAAATTCACATGACTACTAATAGCAAGACTTCTCCCATGTCCTCAGGAACAAACGTAACTACTCACAAAGCATATTCATGTTCATAATCAGAGGGGTATTAATGTGCATATAGGATCTCAACATATGATCTTCCACCAAGTAAACCAACTAGCATCAACTACAAGGAGTAATCAACACTACTAGCAACCCACAGGTACCAATCCCAGATTTAGAGACAAGAATTGGATACAAGAGATGAACTAGGGTTTGAGAGGAGATGGTGCTGGTGAAGATGTAGATGGAGATTGACCCCCTCCCGATGAGAGGATCGTTGGTGATGACGATGGCGATGATTTCCCCCTCCCGGAGGGAAGTTTCCCCGGCAGAACAGCTCCGCCAGAGCCCTAGATTGGTTCCGCGAAGGTTCCGCCTCGTGGCGGCGGAGTCTCGTCCCGAAAGCTGGCTTATGATTTTTTTCCTCATTGAAAGACTCCACATAGCAGAAGATGGGCATCGGAGGGCCACCAAGGGGCCCATGAGGAAGGGGGCGCGCCCAGGGGGTAGGGCGCGCCCCCACCCTCATGGGCAGGGTGTGGCCCCCCTCCGAAACTTCTTGCGCTCAGTATTTTTTACATATTCTGAAAATGACTTCCGTGAAGTTTCATGACTTTTGGAGCTGTGCAGAATAGGTCTCTAATATTTGCTCCTTTTCCAGCCCAGAATCCCAGCTGCCGACATTCTCCCTCTTTATGTAAACCTTGTAAAATAAGAGAGAATAGGCATAAGTATCACAGCCCATAATGCAATAAATATCGATATAAGAGCATGATGCAAAATGGACGTATCACCTGCGGCCCATGGCGTGGCTCTGCTGGCAGGTCTGTATGGCCCATCATCATCAACAAGGCATTCAAGACCCTCACGAGGGGCCAAGCCTCGCGAGGCGGACGATGCAAGACCTCCTCAGGAGCGGCCTCACCAGGCTGCCTCGCGAGGAGCAGAGATATCAAGGCGGAGTGAATCTCGCAAGGCTCTCGTGACGTGAGCCATGACGATCGACACCAGGCGGGCGCGAGCGCGCGCAGCGTCCTTGTTTCCTCTTTGGTGCCAAGGGAGCAAGCGCAGGCGCGGAGTACGGAGGCATTAGGCAAAGGTTTCCATATCAGTGCAACAAGACCAAGACCAGAAGGACGGCAGGAGGGAGGTCACCATGGAGCCCAGGATGATGTCACCACTATAACCTTTGGCAGGCGAAGACCACCTTTTGTCAGGATAGCTTGTACGAGCTGTCCCCTTTCAAATTGGCCGCCATTGTTGGCTCCCTTCCCGCTCAATATTCAGGGAGAGGACCAGGGCCTATATAAGTAGGACTAGCCACCACCAAAAGAAGGAGGGGTCTCATCGGATAATAGGCGAACCCTTAGCCACACCAAGCACAAGAACACTTCAACCTCAGGAGGTTGTTCTTCCCCTTGTACTGTTCTTCATCAGCCCAAGAGGCAATCCACCACCACCACACTGGAGTAGGGTATTACACCACAACGGTGGCCAGAACCAGTATAAACCTCGTGTCTTTGTGTTGCGACTGCATCGAGTTTGTCCGCGAGACCCTAGCGAGCTAGGGCGTAGATCGGTAGGAGGGAAAGAACTTCGCGCGCACCCCAGAGTTCGAACCTCAAGGGTTTGCCGGAACCCGTGATCCGACAATCACCACTTGACCGCCCCGCGCATCGCCACTCGGTTGGTCACCTCATCACCACTCGGCCGCCCCGCGAGTCGCCTCTCGGTTGGTCACATCATCACCACTCGCCCGCCTCGCACGTCGCCACTCGGTTGGTCACGTCATCACAACTCGGCCGCCCCACGCGTCGACATTGGTTGGTCACCTCATCACCACTCCGCCGCCTCGCGCGTCGCCATCGGTTGGTCACCTCACAACCACTCGGCCGCCCCACGCGTCGCCATCAGTTGGTCACCTCATCATCACTTGGCCGTCCCGCGCGTCGCCACTGGGTTGGTCACCTCATCACCACTTGGCCGCCCCGCGCGTCGCCACTCGGTTGGTCACCTCATAACCACTCGGTCGCCCCGCGCGTCGCCAATCGGTTGGTCACCTCATAACCACTCGGCCGCCCCGCACGTCGCCATCGGTTGGTCACCTCATCACCACTCGGCCGCCCCACGCGTCGCCACTCGGTTGGTCACCTCATCACCACTCGGCCGCCCACATGTCGCTAATCGGTTGGTCACCTCATAACCACTAGGCCACTTCACGCGTCGCCATCGGTTGGTCACCCCATCACCACTCGGCCGCCCCACGCGTCGCCACTCGGTTGGTCACCTCATCACCACTCGGCCGTCCTGCGCGTAGCCACTCGGTTGGTCACCTCATCACCACTCGGCCGCCTGCGCGTCTCCACTCGGT
Source organism: Triticum aestivum (assembly GCF_018294505.1). Classification (NCBI taxonomy): domain Eukaryota; kingdom Viridiplantae; phylum Streptophyta; class Magnoliopsida; order Poales; family Poaceae; genus Triticum; species Triticum aestivum. Next base: position 250,314,780 of record NC_057812.1, read on the forward strand.
TGGTCTCCTCATAACCACTCGGCCGCCCTGGGCATCGCCAATCAGTTGGTCACCTCATAACCACTCGGTCGTCCCGCGCGTCGCCATCGGTTGGTCACCTCATCACAATTCGGCCGCCCCGCGCGTCGCCCCACTCGGTTGGTCACCTCATCACCACTCGGCCGCCCCGCGTGTCCCCACTCAGTTGGTCACCTCATAACCACTCCGCTGCCCCGCGTGTCGTCAATCGGTTGGTCACCTCATAACCACTCGGCCGCACCGCACGTCGCCAATCAGTTGGTCACCTCATAACCACTCGGCCGCCCCGCGCGTCGCCACTCGGTTGGTCACCTCATAACCACTCGGCTGCCCCGCGCGTCGCCACTCGGTTAGTTACCTCATCACCACTCGGCCGCCCCGCGCGTCGCCATTCGGTTGGTCACCTCATCACCACTCAGCCGCCCCGCGCGTCGACACTCGGTTGGTTGCCTCATCACCGCTCGGCCACTCGCGCGCCTTCAGACAGCTAAGTCATTTTACATTCCGAAATTTCCGTCTTCCCGAGTATCCCGTAATTCACACATCACGTTCACTCGGAGGCCACGCCAGCAAGTGTACCTCTACGCTCGACTGCTTATTTTCACATACTTTCTTAGTACCGGTTATGTGACTCACGAGTCCAACTTCCATTTTTTCGCATACATCATTCATGAACACCATGTATCGTTCTTCATTTCTAGTTTGCATCGGTCCTCCGGGGCTGCAACTCAGTCAAAACACTACACTTCCGTTTTATTTGAGCCAGTATTCCAATGAGTTCAGTCGGATCCGCCGCTTCAACGAGTTCAAACAGATCCTTCGCTCTTTTAGACTCTTGCTGGTTAACCAGCAAGCCCCTTGCACTCCCAGCGGGTGTCTATGGGTGTTATTGATACGTCCATTTTGCATCATGCTTTTATATCGATATTTATTGCATTATGGGCTGTTATTACACATTATGTCATAATACTTATGCCTATTCTCTCTTATTTTACAAGGTTTACATAAAGAGGGAGAATGCCGGCAGTTGGGATTCTAGGCTGGAAAAGGAGCAAATATTAGAGACCTATTCTGCACAGCTCCAAAAGTCCTGAAACTTCACGGAAGTCAATTTTAGAATATATAAAAAATACTGAGCGCAAGAAGTTCACCAGGGGGGCCACACCCTGCCCACGAGGGTTGGGGGCGCGCCCTGCCCCCTGGGCGCGCCCCCTACCTCGTGGGCCCCTTGGTGGCCCTCCGATGCCCATCTTCTGCTATATGGAGTCTTTCGATGAGGAAAAAATCATAAGCCATCTTTCCGGACGAGACTCCGCCGCCACGAGGCGGAACCTTGGTTGAACCAATCTAGGGCTCCGGCGGAGTTGTTCTGCTGGGGAAAGTTCCCTCCGGGAGGGGGAAATCATCGCCATCGTCATCACCAACGCTTCCTCTCATCGGGAGAGGGCAATCTCCATCAACATCTTCACCAGCACCATCTCCTCTCAAACCCTAGTTCATCTCTTGTATCCAATTCTTGTCTCCAAGTCTGGGATTGGTACCTGTGGGTTGCTAGTAGTGTTAATTACTCCTTGTAGTTGATGCTAGTTGGTTTATTTGGTGGAAGATCATATGTTCAGATCCTATATGCACATTAATACCCCTCTGATTATGAACATGAATATGCTTTGTGAGTAGTTACGTTTGTTCCTGAGGACATGGGAGAAGTCTTGCTATTAGTAGTCATGTGAATTTGGTATTCGTTCGATATTTTGATGAGATGTATGTTGTCTCTCCTCTAGTGGTGTTATGTGAACGTCGACTACATAACACTTCACCATTATTTGGGCCTAGAGGAAGGCATTGGGAAGTAATAAGTAGATGATGGGTTGCTAGAGTGACAGAAGCTTAAACCCTAGTTTATGCGTTGCTTTGTAAGGGGCTGATTTGGATCCATATGTTTCATGCTATGGTTAGGTTTACCTTAATACTTTTGTTGTAGTTGTAGATGCTTGCAATAGAGGTTAATTATAAGTGGGATGCTTGTCCAAGTAAGGACAACACCCAAGCACCGGTCCACCCACATACCAAATTGTCAAAGTACCGAACGCGAATCATATGGTCGTGATGAAACCTAGCTTGACGATATTCCCATGTGTCCTCGGGAGCGCTTTACATCATATAAGAGTTTGTCCATGCTTGTCCTTTGCTACAAAAAGGATTGGGCCACCTTGCTGCAATTTATTTACTTTTCTTACTTGTTGCTCGTTACCAATTATCCTATCACAAAATTATCTGTTACCTATTATTTCAGTGCTTGCAGAGAATACCTTGCTGAAAACCGCTTATCATTTCCTTCTGCTCCTCGTTGGGTTCGGCATTCTTACTTATCGAAAGGACTATGATAGATCCCCTATACTTGTGGGTAATCAAGATTATTTTCTGGCGCCGTTGCCGGGGAATGAAGCGCCTTTGGTAGTTGGAATTTGGTAAGGAAAAATTTATATAGTGTGCTGAAATTTACTGTCACTTGTTACTATGGAAAGTAATCCTCTGAGGGGCTTGTTCGAGGTATGTTCACCCCAACAAGTAGAGCAAAGAGTTGATCCTCAACCTATTGAACCTACTGAAAATGAAAATGTCAGCTTTGAAATTCCTTCGGGTATGATAGAAAAACTGTTAGCTAATCCTTTTGCAAGAGATGGAACAAAGCATCCTGATGAGCACCTAATATATGTGGATGAAGTTTGTGGATTATTTAAGCTTGCGGGTGTGCCCGGAGATGTTATTAAGAAGAAGGTCTTCCATTTATCTTTGAAGGGAGATGCATCGACATGGTATAGGCTATGTGATGATACGAGGTCATGGAACTACAAACGATTGAAATTGGAATTTCATCAGAAGTTTTATCCTATGCATCTTGTTCATCGTGATCGCAATTATATATATAATTTTTGGCCTCGCGAAGGAGAAAGCATCGCTCAAGCTTGGCGGAGGCTTAAATCAATGTTATATTCATGCCCCAATTATGAGCTCTCAAGAGAAATTATTATTCAAAATTTATATGCTCGGCTTTGTGATAACAATCGCACCATGCTCGATACTTCTTGTGTTGGCTCTTTTATGACGAAGACTATTGAATTCAAATGGGATCTATTGCAAAGAATTAAACGCAACTCTGAAGATTGGGACCTCGACAAATATAAGGAGTCAGGTATGACACCTAAGTTTGATTGTGTTAAATCTTTTATGGATGCCGATGTTTTCCATAAATTTAGCACCAAATATGGACTTGACTCTGAAATAGTAGCTTATTTCTGTGAATCTTTTGCTACTCATGTTGATCTCCCTAGGGAGAAGTGGTTTAAATATCATCCTCCCATAGAAGTAAAAGTAGTTGCACCTATTAAAGTTGAAGAAAAGACTGTCACTTATAATGATCCTATTGTTCCTACTGCTTATGTTGGGAAACCACCTTTTCCTGTTAGGATAAAAGATCATGCTAAAGCTTTAACTGTGGTTCGTAAAAGCAATATTAGAACTTATACACCTCCTGAGCAAGTTAAAGTTGAACCTAATATTTCTATTGTTAAAGATCTCTTGTCTGATAATATTGATAGGCATGTTATTTATTTCTGTGATGAAACTGCTATAATTGCTAAACCTTGTGCTAAAGATAAACCTAGACCTGTGGCAGGCATGCCTGTTATTTCTGTTAAAATAGGAGATCATTGTTATTATGGCTTATGTGATATGGGTGCTACTGCTAGTGCAATACCTATTGACCTATACAAAGAAATTATGCATGACATTGCACCCGCTGAGTTAGAAGATATTGATGTCACAATTAAACTTGCCAATAGAGATACTATTTCACCAATGGGAATTGTTAGAGATGTTGAAGTCTTGTGTGGGAAAACTAAATATCCAGCTGATTTTCTTGTTCTTGGTTCCCCACAAGATAGCTTTTGTCCCATTATTTTTGGTAGACCCTTCTTGAACATAGTTAATGCTAAGATAGATTGCAAAAAGGATGTTGTTACTACTGGTTTAGGTGATATGTCTCATGAATTTAACTTTTCTAAATTTCGTAGACAACACCGTGAAGAGGAATTGCCTAGTAAAGATGAAATTATTGGACTTGCTTTTATTGCCGTACCTCCTAGTGATCCTTTAGAACAATATTTGCTAGACCATGAAAATGGTATGTTTATGAATGAAAGAAGGGGAATCGATGAAGTATTCTTTAAATAGGAACCCATACTGAAACACAATTTGTCTGTTGAAATCCTAGGGGATCCTCCTCCATCCAAGGGTGATCCCGAGTTTGAGCTTAAACCTTTACCTGATACTCTTAAATATGCTTATCTTGATGAGAAAAAGATATATCCTGTTATTATTAGTGCTAACCTTTCAGAGCATGAAGAAGAGAGATTATTGAAAACTCTGAAGAAGCACCGTGCTGCTATTAGATATACTCTCGATGATCTTAAGGGCATTAGTCCCACTCTGTGTCAACACAAAATAAATTTCGAGGAAGATGCCAAACCAGTTCGTGATCATCAACGATGGCTGAATCCTAAGATGAAGGAAGTGGTAAGAAAGGAAATACTAAAGCTCCTTGAGGCGGGTATAATTTATCCCGTTGCTGATAGTCAGTGGGTAAGTCCTGTCCATTGCGTCCTTAAGAAGGGAGGTATTACTGTCGTTCCTAATGATAAAGATGAGTTGATCCCGCAAAGAATTATTACAGGTTATAGGATGGTAATTGATTTCCATAAGTTAAATAAAGCTACTAAAAAGATCATTGCCCCTTACCTTTTATCGATCAAATGCTAGAAAGATTATCCAAACATACACATTTTTGCTTTCTAGATGGTTATTCTGGTTTCTCTCAAATACCTGTGTCAGCCAATGATCAATCAAAGACTACTTTTACTTGCCCTTTTGGTACTTTTGCTTATAGACGTATGCCTTTTGGTTTATGTAATGCACCAGCTACCTTTCAAAGATGCATGATGGCTATATTCTCTGACTTTTGTGAAAAGATTTGTGAGGTGTTCATGGACGATTTTTCCGTCTATGGATCCTCTTTTGATGATTGCTTAAGCAACCTTGATCGAGTTTTGCAGAGATGTGAAGAAACTAATCTTGTCTTGAATTGGGAAAAGTGCCACTTTATGGTTAATGAAGGTATTGTCTTGGGGCATAAAGTTTCTGAAAGAGGCATCGAAGTTGATAAAGCCAAGCTTGATGCTATTGAAAAGATGCCATGTCCCAAGGACATCAAAGGTATAAGAAGTTTCCTTGGTCATGCCAGTTTTTATAGGAGGTTCATTAAGGACTTCTCAAAAATTCCTTGGCCTCTGACTAATTTATTACAAAAAGATATACCATCTATTTTCGATGATGAGTGCATACAAGCATTTTAAATACTTAAGAAAACATTAATCTCTGCACCTATTGTTCAGCCACCTGATTGGAATTTACCCTTTGAAATTCTGTGTGATGCCAGTGATTATGCTGTAGGTGTTGTTCTAGGGCAAAGAGTTGATAAGAAATTAAATGTTATTCAATATGCTAGTAAAACTCTAGACAATGCTTAGAGAAATTATGCTACTACTGAAAAAGAATTCTTAGCAGTTGTATTTGCTTGTGATAAGTTCAGACCTTATATTGTTGATTCTAAAGTAACTATTCACACTGATCATGCTGCTATTAAATATCTTATGGAAAAGAAAGATGCTAAACCTAGACTTATTAGATGGGTTCTCTTGCTACAAGAATTTGATTTGCATATTATTGATAGAAAGGGAGCTGAGAACCCCATTGCAGACAACTTGTCTAGGTTAGAAAATGTGCTTGATGACCCACTACTATTGATGATAGCTTTCCTGATGAACAATTAAATGTCATAAATGCTTCTCACACTGCTCCATGGTATGCTGATTATGCTAATTATATTGTTGCTAAATTTATACCACCTAGTTTCACATACCAGCAAAAGAAAAAGTTCTTCTATGATTTGAGACATTACTTTTGGGACGACCCACATCTTTATAAAGAAGGAGTAGATGGTGTTATTAGGCGTTGTGTACCTGAGCATGAACAGGAATAGATCCTATGCAAGTGTCACTCCGAGGCTTATGGAGGACACCACGCTGGAGGCAGAACTGCACATAAGGTATTGCAATCCGGTTTTTATTGGCCTACTCTCTTCAAGGATGCCCGTAAGTTTGTCTTATCTTGTGATGAATGTCAAAGAATTGGTAATATTAGTAGACGTCAAGAAATGCCTATGAATTATTCACTTGTTATTGAACCATTTGATGTTTGGGGCTTTGATTATATGGGACCTTTTCCTGCCTCTAATGGATATACACATATTTTAGTTGCTGTTGATTACGTTACTAAGTGGGTAGAAGCTATTCCAACTAGTAGTGCTGATCATAACACCTCTATTAAGATGCTTAAAGAAGTTATTTTTCCAAGGTTTGGAGTCCCTAGATATTTAATGACTGATGGTGGTTCACATTTTATTCATGGTGCTTTCCGTAAAATGCTTGCTAAATATGATGTTAATCATAGAATTGCATCTCCTTATCACCCACAGTCTAGTGGTCAAGTAGAATTGAGTAATAGAGAAGCTCAAATTAATTTTGCAAAAGACTGTTAATAGATCTAGAAAGAATTGGTCCAAGGAACTTGATGATGCATTATGGGCCTATAGAACTGCATATAAAAATCCTATGGGTATGTCTCCGTATAAAATGGTTTATGGAAAAGCATGTCACTTACCTCTCGAACTAGAACATAAGGCTTATTGGGCTATTAAAGAGCTCAATTATGATTTCAAACTTGCCTGTGAGAAGAGGTTATTTGAAATTAGCTCACGTGATGAATGGAGAACCCAAGCCTATGAGAATGCCAAATTGTTCAAAGAAAAAGTTAAAAGATGGCATGACAAAAGAATACAAAAGCCTGAGTTTAATGTAGGTGATTATGTATTGCTATACAACTCTCATTTAAGATTTTTTGCAGGAAAACTTCTCTCTAAATGGGAAGGTCCTTACATTATCAAGGAGGTCTATCGTTCCGGTGCTATAAAAATCAACAACTTCAAAGGCACAAATCCGAAGGTGGTGAACGGTTAAAGAATTAAACATTATATCTCAGGTAATCCTATAGATGTTGAAACCAATGTTATTGAAACCGTAACCCCGGAGGAATACATAAGGGACACTTTCCGGAACGTTTCAGACCCTGAAAAGGAATAGGTATGTGGTACGGTAAGTAAACTGACTCCAAAACAGTTCTAATGGCAATTTTCTTCCGTTTTGGAATATTTAGAAAAATGGAAAAATAGAAAAATAAGAAGCAGTCCGAGAAGGACACGAGGGCTCCACGAGGGTGGAGGGCGCGCCCCCTACCTCGTGGTCACCTCGTGTGCTCTCTGGACTCCGTTTTCTTACACGATACGTATTTTGGTCGGTAAAAATTAATTATATAACTTCCCGAAGGTTTTGACTCCTGTATCACGCAAATATCTCATGTCTTTGTTTCGAGCTGTCCTGCTGCAGATTAAGTAACATCTCGTCCCAGGATTCGGAAGGAGAAAGCTATGTGGCTGACTACCTTGCAGATCCTAAGGTCTATGGGGATGTGGAGTATTGTGGTTGGACTACGGAAGAAGAAGAGGACTATGAACCCAAGGGAAGGGAGGAGACGAGCTCAGAAGAAGATGAAGTACCATTACCTCAACCTGGGGACATGCATGTGGAGTTCAAAAAGTCAAGCCTCCCGAATAGAGTAAAGAAACCTAAGATCGAGTTTATCCCTTTTCGCCTCTTGCAGGAAAACAAGCAGGAACTATGCAAAAAGATACTGAGCTTGGAGCAGGAGATCGAGGACCTAAGGGAGCAAAACTCTGTCCTCAAGCGCAAATTAAGGAAGAAGCTTACGCCATCAACAAAACCATCACCTTCTTCACCAACAAAGAAGAACTGAGTATCTGGTATGGGCACTCCCCTTGGCAACTGCCAAGCATGGGGAGTGCCCCGGTATCGTATCACCATCTCTTTTATCTTTACCGTTTTTCTTAGTTCGATCCTTTTGATAATATTTTGATCTACTAGAATAAAAGTTCTTAGTATGATCTAGTTGTGAGTTTTGCTTTATGATCCTTCTATGTAATCGAGTCCGTGAGCTATATATAATAAAGATTAGTGTTGAGTCAAGGGCTTGATTATTTTTCCATGATCTTGAGTGAATAAAAGAAAAGAGAAAGAATAAAAAAGAATAAAAGAGATCATATGGATCTTATGGAGAGTAATGAGCTCACATAGAAAGAGTATGATGAATAAAAGTTGTTGAGAGTTGACAAACATAGTTTTGGTCATCGTTGCAATTAATAGGAAGTAATAAACAAAGAGAGGTCTTCACATATAAATATACTATCTTGGACATCTTTTATGATTGTGAGCACTCATTAAAATATGACATGCTAAAGAGTTAACGTTGGACAAGGAAGACAATATAATGGGTTATGTTTTCTTACATCTGAGATAAATTATATTGTCATGGATCATCCAACATGATTGAGCTTGCCTTTCCCCCTCATGCTATCCAAATTCTTTGCACCAAGTAGAGATACTACTTGTGCTTCCAAACACCCTTAAACCAGTTTTGCCATGAGAGTCCACCATACCTACCTATGGATTGAATAAGATCCTTCAAGTAAGTTGTCATCGGTGCAAGCAATAAAAATTGCTCTCTAAATATGTATGACTTATTAGTGTGGGAGAAAATAAGGTTTATACGATCGTGTGATATGGAAGAAATAAAAGCGACGGACTGCATAATAAAGGTCCATATCACAAGTGGCAATATAAAGTGACATTCTTTCGCATTAAGATTTTGTGCATCCAACCATAAAAGCGCATGACAACCTATGCTTCCCTCTGCGAAGGGCCTATCTTTTACTTTTATCTCCTACCTTGCATAAGAGTCATGGTGATCTTCACCTTTCCTTTTTACATTTTATCTTTCGGCAAGCACAACATGTTGGAAAGATCCTGGTATATATGGCTAATTGGATGTGAGTTTTCATGAACTATTATTGTTGACATTACCCTTGAGGTAAAACATTGGGACACAAACTATAAGCCCCTATCTTTCTCTGTGTCCGATTAAAACTCCATACCCATAAGTATTACGTGAGTGTTAGCAATTGTGAAAGACTATATGATAGTTGAGTATGTGGACTTGCTGAAAAGCTCTTATATATTGACTCTTTCCTATGTTATGATAAATTGCAATTGCTCCAATGACTGAGATTACAGTTTGTTAGTTTTCAAAGAAGTTTATGATTCATACTTGAAATTGTGATTGAATTATTACTCTAGCATAAGAGATCATATGACAAGAATTATATAAGTTGTTGCTCTAAGAATGATCATGATGCCCTCATGTCCGTATTTTATTTTTATCGACACCTCTATCTCTAAACGTGTGGACATATCTTTCGATTTTGGCTTTCGCTTCAGGACAAGCGAGGTCTAAGCTTGGGGGAGTTGATACGTCCATTTTGCATCATGCTTTTATACCGATATTTATTGCATTATGGGCTGTTATTACACAGTATGTCACAATACTTATGCCTATTCTCTTATTTTACAAGGTTTACATAAAGAGGGAGAATGTCGGCAGCTGGGATTCTGGGCTGGAAAACGAGCAAATATTAGAGACCTATTCTGCACAGCTCCAAAAGTCCTAAAACTTCACGGAAGTCAATTTTAGAATATATAAAAAATATTGAGTGCAAGAAGTTCACCAGGGGGCCACACCCTGCCCACGAGGGTGGGGGCGCGCCCTACCCCCTGGGCGCGCCCCCGACCTCGTGGCCCCCCTGGTGGCCCTCCGATGCCCATCTTCTGCTATATGGAGTATTTCGATGAGGAAAAAATCATAAGCCATCTTTCCAGACGAGACTCCGCCGCCATGAGGCGGAACCTTGGCGGAACCAATCTAGGGCTCCGGCGGAGCTGTTCTGCCGGGGAAACTTCCCTCCGGGAGGGGGAAATCATCGCCATCATCATCACCAACGCTCCTCTCATCAGGAGAGGGCAATCTCCATCAACATCTTCACCAGCACCATCTCCTCTCAAACCCTAGTTCATCTCTTGTATCCAATTCTTGTCTCCAAGTCTGGGATTGGTACATGTGGGTTGCTAGTAGTGTTGATTACTCCTTGTAGTTGATCCTAGTTGGTTTATTTGGTGGAAGATCATATGTTCAGATCCTATATGCACATTAATACCCCTCTGATTATGAACATGAATATGCTTTGTGAGTAGTTACGTTTGTTCCGGAGGACATGGGAGAAGTCTTGCTATTAGTAGTCATATGAATTTGGTATTTGTTCGATATTTTGATGAGATGTATGTTGTCTCTCCTCTAGTGGTGTTATGTGAACGTCGACTACATAACACTTCACCATTATTTGGGCCTAGAGGAAGGCATTGGGAAGTAATAAGTAGATGATGGGTTGCTAGAGTGACAGAAGGTTAAACCCTAGTTTATGCGTTACTTCGTAAGGGGTTGGTTTGGATCCATATGTTTCATGCTATGGTTAGGTTTACCTTAATACTTTTGTTGTAGTTGCGGATGCTTGCAATAGAGGTTAATCATAAGTGGGATGCTTGTCCAAGTAAGGACAGCACCCAAGCACCGGTCCACCCACATACCAAATTATCAAAGTACCGAACGCAAATCATATGATCATGATGACACCTAGCTTGACGATATTCCCATGTGTCCTCGGGAGCGCTTTACATCATATAAGAGTTTGTCCAGGCTTGTCCTTAGCTACAAAAAGGATTAGCCCACCTTGCTACACTTTATTTACTTTCGTTACTTGTTGCTCGTTACCAATTATCTTATCACAAAACTATCTCTTACCTATTATTTCAGTGCTTGCAGAGAATACCTTGCTGAAAACCGCTTATCATTTCCTTCTGCTCCTCGTTGGGTTCGACACTCTTACTTATCGAAAGGACTACGATAGATCCCCTATACTTGTGGGTCATCAGTTATTCACACAAATCATTTCAGCACATATCAAATTTCCTCAAGAAATTATTTGGTTGGATTGTGCCATTCTTCACACAAGTTACGTGATCACTCGATGACCCTATGTGCCAACTTCATCGCTGCTCGGACTCGGTCACTGTACCGGTCCTAGCGTACCACAACACTGACCTTGTCGCTCTGTTGACTTCAAACACATCCGGCCAACCCCTCTGTGGAATACTCTTTATTGTATCAATGATATAGACCTCGTCAGGCATGAGATAGACAATTTCCTTTTATAATTAAACTTCACACTTCACTCCTTTGCGAGTTTGCTTCTTTCGAGCATCACTCGGAAGCTTCTCCTCACTTTTACCCAAGTCCGACTTGATGAATTACGAATTATCCATTCGAAATTATATTTCTCGTATTCCGGCATGTCCGTTGTCGAATCCTATAGTATGCTCGGGGGCTACGCCACACTCGGGGCTGCAGCTCATTCGGAATGACACTCTCCTGAGTGGTCGAGTACTTCATCACCAGTCAGATCCTTCACTTCAACAACTGCATTCGATCCGCCACTTTGACAAGTTTTATAATCACCCAGATGCTTTGCACGCCATCTTCATTCCTACTCAGACTCAGTTGTGAGGCCGGTCTTGTTGTGTCGCAACCACACTACACTAACCTCGTCGCTACATCAACTTCGGAAGTATCTGGCTAACTCCTTCAAGGACCATTTCTGCCACTTGGCTGGACATGAAGTCCTTCACTCGGCCACCTCGCACATCATCACTCGGCCTCCCTGCGCGTCACCACTCAGTTGTCCATGTCTTCACCACTCGGCCTCCCCGCGCGTCGCCACTCGGTTGTGCGCGTCTTCGCCACTCGGCCACCCTACGCGTCGCTGATACGTCTCCAATGTATCTCTAATTTTTAATTGTTCCATGCTATTATATTATCAATCTTGGATGTTTTATATTCATTTATATGGCATTTTATATGATTTTTGGGACTAACCTATTAACCTAGAGCCCAGTGCCAGTTTCTGTTTTTTCCTTGTTTTTGAGTATCGCAGAAAAGGAAAACCAAATAGAGTCAATTGACCTGAAATTTCAGGGAGCTTATTTTTGGACCAGAAGAAGCCCACGGAGTATCGGAGATGGGCCAGAAGAGTCCCGAGGCACCCATGAGGGTGGAGGGCGCGCCCTACCCCCTGGGCGCGCCCCCCTACTTCGTGGCTGCCTCGGAGACCCACCTGACTTGTTCCCGACGCCAAAACCTCTTATATATACCCAAACTTCCAGAACATAACCTGGATCGGGAGTTCCACCGCCGCAAGCCTCTGTAGCCACCGAAAACCAATCTAGACCCGTTCCGGCACCCTGCCGGAGGGGGGAATCCCTCTCCGGTGGCCATCTTCATTATCCCGGCACTCTTCATGACGAGGAGGGAGTAGTTCACCCTTGGGGCTGAGGGTACGCACTAGTAGTTATGTGTTTGATCTCTCTCTCTCTCTCTCTCTCTCTCTCGTGTTCTTGATTCAGTACGATCTTGATGTATCACGAGCTTTGCTATTATAGTTGGATCTTATGATGTTTCTCCCCCTCTATCTCCTTGTGATGAATTGAGTTTTCCCTTTGAAGTTATCTTATCGGATTGAGTCTTTAAGGATTTGAGAACACTTGATGTGTGTCTTGCATGTGTTTATCTGTGGTGACAATGGGATATTCACGTGATCTACTTGATGTATGTTTTGGTGATCAACTTGCGAGTTCCGTGACCTCGTGAACTTATGCATAGGGGTTGGCACACGTTTTCGTCTTGACTCTCCGGTAGAAACTTTGGGGCATTCTTTGAAGTTCTTTGTGTTGGTTGAATAGATAAATCTGAGATTGTGTGATGCATATCGTATAATCATACCAACGGATACTTGAGGTGACATTGGAGTATCTAGGTGACATTAGGGTTTTGGTTGATTTGTTTCTTAAGGTGTTATTCTAGTACGAACTCTAGGATATATTGAACGGAAAGAATAGCTTCATTTTATTTTACTACGGACTCTTGAATAGATCGATCAGAAAGGATAACTTTGAGGTGGTTTCGTACCCTACAATAATCTCTTCGTTTGTTCTCCGCTATTAGTGACTTTGGAGTGACTCTTTGTTGCATGTTGATGGATAGTTATATCATCCAATTATGTTATTATTGTTGAGAGAACTTGCACTAGTGAAAGTATGAACCCTAGGCCTTGTTTCCTAGCAATGCAATACCGTTTACGCTCACTTTTATCACTTGCTACCTGGCTGTTTTATATTTTCAGATTACAAGAACCTATATCTACCATCCATATTGCACTTGTATCACCATCTTTGTGCCGAACTAGTGCACCTATACAATTTACCATTATATTGGGTGTGTTGGGGACACAAGAGACTCTTTGCTATTTGGTTGTAGGGTTGCTTGAGAGAGACCATCTTCATCCTATGCCTCCCACGGATTGATAAACCTTAGGTTATCCACTTGTGGGAATTGCTACTGTCCTACAAACCTCTACACTTGGAGGCCCAAAAACGTCTACAAGAAGAAGGTTGTGTAGTAGACATCAAGCTCTTTTCTAGCGCCGTTGCCGGGGAGGTTAGCGCTTGAAGGTATATCTTTAGATCTTGCAATCGAATCTTTTAGTTTCTTGTTTTATCACTATTTTAGTCTATAAACAAAAAATATAAAAATGGAATTAAGGTTGCTTCATATGCTTCATCTTTTTAATGTCTTTCGTGAAAATAAGGATTCCGATAATTGTGCCAAAGTGTTAGAAGAAGAATGTATTAAAATGTTTGGCACTAAATCTTTGGATGATGAGCATGATTGCAATGTTGTTAGTATGAATTCTTTGAATACCCATGATGCTAATGATATGCAAAGCCACAAGCTTGGGGATGATATGTTTGATGAAGATGATATTTTTAGTCCCCCAAGTTTTGATGAGCAAATTTATTATGATGAAAGCATCCCTCCTATCTATGATGATTATTGTGATGACACGTATGCTATAAAGAATTATGATATCCATGAAACTTGTCATGATGATTTTAACTTTCAATTAGATTATGCTTCACATGATAGTTATTTTGTTGAGTTTGTTCCCACTACTATTCATGAGAAGAAATTTGCTTATGTGAAGAGTAATAAAATTCTATGCTTGTAGATCATGAAAAGAATGCTTTGGGTGATGGTTATATTGTTGAATTCATTCATGATTCTACTGAAAATTATTATGAGGGAGGAATATATGCTTATAGGAATTGCAATATTATCAAGTTTCCTCTCTATGTGCTTAAAGTTTTGAAGTTTTGCTTGCTTTACCTTCCTATGCAAGTTGATTCTTGTTCCCATAAATTGTTTGCTCACAAAATACCTATGCATAGGAAGTGGGTTGGACTTAAATATGCTAGTCATATTTTTCACTATGCTCTCTTTATGTTTTAATTTTTATCTTTTATGTGAGCATCATTGAAATCATCATGCCTAGCTAGGGGCGTTAAACGATAGCGCTTGTTGGGAGGCAACCCAATTTATTTTTGTTCCTTACTTTTTGTTCCTGTTTAGTAATAAATAATTAATCTAGCTTCTGTTATGATTGCGTTTTTTAATTTTTAATTAGTGTTTGTGCCAAGTAAAGCCTTTAGGATCTTCTTGGGTGATTGTTATTTGATCTTGCTGTAAAAACAGAAAGTATGCGCTCACGAGAATAATTTTCCTTTTTTACCAGAGTGCGATAAAATACCAATTCCAACTGCAGTATATCAATATACAATTTTCCCACGACTTCCTAATTTATCAGGACTTATGGAGTTACAGAAGTATTCGAAACCTCCAGGTTGCTTCAGACTGTTCTGTTTTTGACAGATTCTGTTTTCATTGTGTTGTTTGCTTATTTTGATGAATCTATGAGTAGTATCGGAGGGTATGAACCATAGAGAATTTGGAATACAGTAGATATTACACAAATATGAATTTAGAATGAGTTCACAACAATACAAAATTGGTGATTTATTTTCTTATACTAACGGAGCTTACGAGTTTTCTGTTAAGTTTTGTGTTGTGAAGTTTTCAAGTTTTGGGTAAAGATTCGATGGACTATGGAATAAGGAGTGGCAAGAGCATAAGCTTGGGGATGCCAAAGTCACCCCAAGGTAATATTCAAGGACAACCAAGAGCCTAAGCTTGGGGATGCCCCGGATGGCATCCCCTCTTTCGTCTTCGTTCATCGGTAACTTTACTTGAGGCTATATTTTTATTCACCACATGATATGTGTTTTGCTTGGAGCGTCATTTTATTTTATTTTATTTTGCTTGCTGTTTGAATAAAATACCAAGATCTGAAATTCTTAAATGTTAGAGAGTCTTCACATAGTTGCATAATTATTCACTACTCATTTATCTTCACTTATATCTTTCGGAGTAGTTTGTCGTTTGCTCTAGTACTTCACTTATATCTTTTTAGAGCATGGCAGTAGTTTTATTTTATAGAAATATTGATCTCTCATGCTTCACTTATATTATTTTGAGAGTCTTTAGAACAGCATGGTAGTTTGCTTTGCTTATGAAACTAGTCCGAATATGATGGGCATACGATATGGGTATAATAAAAACTTTCATATAGAGTGCATCGAATACTATGAGAAGTTTGATACTTGATGATTGTTTTGAGATATAAAGGTGGTAATGTTAGAGTCATGCTAGTTGGTAATAATGAAATTGATAAATACTTGTGTTAAAGTTGGCAAGTCCCGTAGCATGCACGTATGGTAAACGTTGTGTGACAAATTTGAAGCATGGGGTGTTCTTTGAGTGCTTTCCTTATGAATGGCGGTCGGGGACGAGCGGTGGTCTTTTCCTACCAATCTATCTCTCTAGGGGCATGCGTAGTAGTACTTTACTTCGAGGGCTAATAAACTTTTGCAATAAGTATATGAGTTCTTTATGACTAATGTGAGTCCATGGATCATACGCACTCTTACCTTTCCGCAATTTGCTACCCTCTACAGTACCATGCATTGCCCTTTCTCACCTCGAGAGTTGGTGCAAACTTCGCCGGTGCATCCAAACCCCATGATATGATACGCTCTATCACACATAAGCCTCCTTATATCTTCCTCAAAACAGTTACCATACCTACCTATTATGGCATTTCCATAGCCATTCCGAGATATATTGCCATGCAACTTTCAACTGTTTTGTTTATTATGACACGCTCCATCATTGTCATATTGCTTTGCATGATCATGTAGTTGACATCGTATTTGTGGAAAAGCTACCATTCATAATTTTCCATACATGTCACTCTTGATTCATTGCACATCCCGGTACACCGCCGGAGGCATTCACATAGAGTCATATTTTGTTCTAAGTATCGAGTTGTAATTCTTGAGTTGTAAGTAAATAAAAGTATCATCATTATTAGAGCATTGCCCCAGTGAGGAAAGGATGATGGAGACTATGATTCCCCCACAAGTCGGGATGAGACTCCAGACAAAAAATAAAAAAAGGAAAGGAAAAGAGGCCAAAAAAGAGAGAAAAGGCCCAAATAAAAAAATGAGAGAAAAAGAGAGAAGGGGCAATGCTACTATCCTTTTTCCACACTTGTGCTTCAAAGTAGCACCATGATCTTCATGATAGAGAGTCTCTTATGTTGTCACTTTCATATACTAGTGGGAATTTTTCATTATAGAACTTGGCTTGTATATTCCAATGATGGGCTTCCTCAAAATGCTCTAGGTCTTCGTGAGCAAGCAAGTTGGATGCACACCCACTTAGTTTCTTTTTGAGCTTTCATACACTTATAGCTCTAGTGCATCCGTTGCATGGCAATCCCTACTCACTCACATTGATATCTTGAAAGTGCAACTATCCCTGGGTGGTTTTGGTAATTCCTAACAACATATAGCCCATTGAGCTAATGCTATTTCAAGATAAGTATTTTAGGAAAGCTCAATGTTTGGCATGACACGGATTAGAAAGTGGACCCCTCAAAATACTAAGAACACATGTTGGCTCAAGCTCAAGACTCTACATTTTACTTTTAGTGATCCAAGATCACATTGAGTCCATAGGAAAAGCCAATACTATTAAAAGGGGATGAGGTGTTGCTTAATGAGTTACTTGCTCAAAATGCTTAGTGATATACTCCAAAACCCTCAACTACTTTCTCATATCCACATATGTCCCAAACCAAAAGTCAAACTCGGCCCCACCGAAATTTCCTACCCGGCGCCACCGAGTTCACTTGGCATAGCCACTGCCACAAACCCTAGTCATTTCAGTCTCACCGATAGGGATCTCGGTCTCACTGAGATGGGATTACAACCTCTCCGTTTCCCTTTGTAACGTTTCGATCCAACCGAGATGAGCGATCTGTCCCACCGAGATTGCAATGCAAACTCTCTGTTTACCCATCGAAACGTTTCGGTCTAATCGAGATGAGCGAATCAGTCCCACCGAGTTTGCCTGACCAACTCTCTGTTTTCCTATTACCAAAATCGGTCCCACCGAGTTTGTGTACTCGGTCTCACCGAGATTACGTTATGCCCTAACCCTAATGGAATCGGTTCCACCGAGTTGACATGTCGGTCCCATCGAAAATCCTAATGTTCACATTTTGAACTAAATCGGTCTAACCGAGTTTCATGATTCGGTCCCACCGAGTTCGGTGATTTGTGTGTAACGGTTAGATTTTCTGTGGAGGCTATATATACCCCTCCACCCACTCTTCATTTGTGGAGAGAGCCGTTAGAACATGCCTACACTTCCAACATACATTTTCTGAGAGAGAATCACCTACACTTGTGTTGAGGTCAAGATATTCCATTCCAACCACATAAATCTTGATCTCTAGCCTTCCCCAAGTTGCTATCCACTTAGACCCTCTTTCCACCAAATCCAATCCTATGAGAGAGAGATGAGTGTTGGGGAGACTATCATTTGAAGCACAAGAGAAAGGAGTTCATCATCACCACACCATCTATTACCTTTTGGATAGTGGTGTCTCCTAGATTGGCTAGGTGTCACTTGGCCTCCATCAAGATTGTGGAGTTGAACCAAGGAGTTGAGATCGCCTACTTCGTGAAGATCTACCCTAGTGAGGCAAGTCCTTCATGGGCGATGTTCTTGGTGGGATAGACAAGGTTGCTTCTTCGTGGACCCTTCGTGGGTGGATCCCTCCGTGGACTCGTGCAACTATTACCCTTCGTGGGTTGAAGTCTCCATCAACATGGATGTACGATAGCACCACCTATCGGAACCACGCCAAAAATCTCCGTGTCTACATTGTGTTTGCTCCCTCAAACTCCTCCCTTTATCTTCATATGCAATTGTTTTACATTCCGCTGCTATACTCTTAGAATTGCATGTGTAGCTTAATTACTTGACTTGTGCTAAGTTGTTAAAATCTGCCAAGACTTAAATTGGGAAAAGGCTAGATTTTTATTTGGCCAAGTAATCTAATCACCCCCTAGACATACTTTCAATCCTAAAAGTGGTATCAGAGCTTTGGTCTCCATTTGATTTGATTTCCATAGCTTTTGGTGATCATAGCCTTGGTTTCACAACCTATGAGAGTATGGCATCTAGCGAGGGAAATTACCACCGTAGAGGTCCTTACTTTGATGGTACTAATTTTGCTTGTTGGAAGCATAAGACGAAAATGCATATTCTTGGGCATAACCCCGCCGTTTGGGCTATTGTGTGTACTGGCCTGCAAGGTGAATTCTTTGATGGGAGAGAACCAAACCGTGAAGCTACCGTGGAAGAGTTGAAGATGCTGCAATACAATGCTCAAGCTTGTGGTATTCTCTTCAACGGATTGTGCCCCTAAGAATTCAACAAAATTAGCCGTCTTGAGAATGCAACAGAAATTTGGGATACTTTGATTGATATGCACGAAGGTACCGACTCCATCAAGGAATCCAAATTGGATGTGCTTCAAAGTCAACTTAACAAGTTCAAAATGAAGGATGGTGAAGGTGTCACTGAAATGTACTCTAGGCTTGCTCTCATCACAAATGAGATTGCCGGTTTAGGAAGTGAAGAGATGACCGACAGATTCATCATCAAGAAGATCCTAAGAGCCTTTGATGGAAAATATGATACCGTGTGCACATCGATCCAAATGATGCCAAATAACAAAGATCTCAAGCCAACGGAAGTCATTGGAAGAATTGTTGCTCATGAGATGTCACTTAAGGATAAGGAAGGGCTCCACAACAAGTTAAGTGGTGCTTACAAAGCCTCGTGTGATGCTCCCACATCATCAAGTGAGAAATAAACCTTCAATGAAGAATTGAGCCTAATGGTGAAGAACTTCAACAAGTTCTACAAGAGTAGAAGCAAGGAAAGAAGTTCCAAGTCAAGGTCCTACAATGACAAAATATCTTCAAGTCGTGAACGTAATTGCTACAATTGTGGAAGACCTGTACACTACTCCAATGGGTGTACGGCTCCCTACAAAAGAAGAGAAGATTCTCCCAAAAGAAGAAGTAGAAGAGAAGAATCACCAGCTAGAGAGAGAAGGAGTAGGGATGATCGCTATGAGCGAAGACCCTCTCGGAAAAGCAAGGATTCGGAAAGAAAGGACAAGTCATCAAAGAGATACACAATACGAAGACATCAAGCTCATGTTGGTGAATGGGTATCCGGCCCCGACCCCGACAATCACTCCGAAAGAAGTTACCTCTCCAACTCCGAATACACTCAAGATGAAGTTGTTGCCGGTCTAGCACTTGTGTCAACCAACTCCTACGACATATTTGACTCACCAAATGAAGGAATTGGAAGATGCTTCATGGCTAAAGGCCCAAAGGTATCACACCCTGAGTATGTTGATTTCAATAGTGATGAAGATGATTTGGTAGGTGATTATGATTTACTTGTTGAAAACTCTAGTTATGAAAACTATGATGAACTTGCTATTAATCATGCTAATCAAGATAAAACGAATGACAATTATAAGAAGGAGATTGAGCATCTAACTAAAGAACTAAACACTCTTAAGTTAGCTCATGAAACTACCTTGGAAGATCATCGAGAACTTTTAAAGACTCATGAGAAGCTACGCTTTGAAAAGCTCAACCTTGAGCAAGAGCATGAGTTCTTAAAGGCAATCAATGATGATCTTCACAAGAAAAGTTCTTCTTACATTTCCAAGTGTTTACTCTTGTCTACTTACATGCCACAAGTTAAATCTAGCAACAAGAACAAGAACGATTCTTCTTCTAGTAGTAACAATAATCATGCTAAAACCAATGTTGTTGCTTCTAATAGTTCTCTTGATTCCACTAATGATTCTCTTAGCCAAGTTACACTTGAGCAAGAAAACAACTTATTGAAGGAATTATAGAGAAAGGTGTTTACAAGAGTCTTGCCAGAAGTAAGCAATTTGAGGAAATTGTACGCAAGCAAGGAAGATACCGGAAGAATCAATGTCTTGTTTTTGAACGAAAGTTCAATGCCAATGGAGTTGAGTGGGAAGAAGATCAATACCCCAAGACGAAGTTTGTTCCTCAACAAGAGAAGTATGATCCTACTTCTTCTCAAGGAACACAAGCTCAAGATGATCTTCCACCACAAGACCACAAGCTAAAGGGCAAGGACAAGCTTCAAGAGGAGATTGATGCATTTGAAGAAGCCCCTAAGGCATTGGTCAAGTGGGTTCCCAAGACTACATCAAGCTCTACTTCATCAAGTACGACTACAACTCCAAGGATTCCCATCAAGATGGTGTGGATCCCGAAGAAGAAGAACTAGAGAGTTCTTGAGGGTGACTCCGCCAACATACTTCACTCATATCATTTTGGCAAGGACAAGTGCAAACAACTTCCATATCTTGCACTAGTTCAAGGAGTCACAAACCCTCTTGTTGGCAAGACAAGGGACAAGGTAACCTAATGCATTCATGGACATCATCTCATGTGAATATAACTCTATGTCTATGGATATCCTTGTTTGTTCCTTATGGGACTAACCCGTATAGGTATTGAAAGTGCAACTCACTCCAAAGGATTGCTCCGAATGATCTACATCAACTTTGAGCACCGACATCTTCAACACCTACATGAAGTCATCATTGACAAAACCCAAGGTTAGTTCATCCCTCCTAGGGGGGATATCACATCTAGGGGAGCTTTACTCTAATCAATTGAGCTAAAGCAACTCTAACAATGTGAACCCCACTTGTGCTTAAACGATGAGTATGACCTACGATCAAATGTTCTCATTTGACTCCTCAGTCAATATACTCATATATAGATGACCTAGTCATTGCCAAATTGCTTGATAGATGCTAGAGTGATTGTGCATGATTTGCCACATATTTCGTTTGCCATATTATTGTGTGAGCATGTTGGTTGCATATTTTACTCATTCGAGGACATCCATTTGTTGCCTTGATTGTTTGGCTTTCTATCTTTTGCCAAATGGATGGACAAGAATGCCTAAGGACTTCCTCTAGCTATCTATGCTTTTCTCGTCTCAAACTCTATTCATGCTACATCACAAAGTTTGATCAAGTCAGATTCGAACCACTCTGTGTGAGGAGCACTCGGAGTCCCCGATTTGTCAGACTTAAACTTCCAAAACCTCTTTGTGCATTTCGGTATGACCGAGTCATCCCTTTCGGTCACACCGAGATCACTAAGTTGATCTAGGTTTTCAATCTCGATGGAACCGATTTGAACTTTTCTGTCACACCGAGTTACAGTAACCGCTTGCGATTCTGTATCTCGGTGCCACCGAGTTGTTCCACTCGGTCACACCGATAGGGTCGGGATATATATACCCACGGGTGAGATTTTGGAAATTTCTTCAAACTCCTCAGCCTACGCGTGTGTCCTGCTCTACCTCCTTGGGTCTTCGGATCGTCTCCGCGCCGCCAGTGACCTCCTGCCGCTGGTTTCCATCGCCGTCAATGGAAATCTGCTCCGCCGTTGTTGCCATAGCGAACTCCCGCTGAACTAGGGTATCGATTCGACCCTTGTGCTATTCTTTTACCTCTGATTCATAGCACATTGTTTTGCCATGATCCTTACCACATATGCAAACACTCTATCCACTTAAAAACCCCTTTAGGTTAGATTTGATTTGAAAATTTAGGGTTAGGTCTCCTCCGAACTCATCTCGGACCGACCGAGTTGTAGAAATCGGTCTCACCGATTTGGCTTAGGCCATAGCACTTGCAATTTTCGGTCTGACCGAAAACTGCAAATCGGTGTGACTGAGTTCGATTCTCTGTGAAATCCTAGCAATCTCGGTGCCACCAAACTATGACTCGGTCTGACCGAGTTCACTAGTTTAGGTTCCAAAAGCTGCTTCGGTATCACCGAGTTTACAAATCGGTAGCTCCGAAATGCTTTCTGTGGAGAACTAAAACTAAGTTTTTTTAAGTCATCTGCTTTGCAAAAAAGACTCTACACTTTGTGATGCTCATCCACTCTATCTCATCTACATCTATTCATAGGGTCTGCTGTCAGTGACTTTGCAGAGATATCTGATCAGAGTGACAGTCAGAACAGGTCTGAGGAACATGTGCGGCTAAGTGAGGGTTTAGATCCCTCGAGCACTTCTGATGATGGCAGCAGGAGCACTCCCAGCAACTTGCCAAAGGCAGCCACTAGATTAGGGATGGCAATTTTATCCATGGATCTGGATACCCATGGATACCCGACCCGGTTGGGCAAGGGTATGGAGCACATTTCCGCCCATGGGTCTGTGGATATGGATACCCACGAACAGCCGGGTCGGGCATGATTATAGTTTGTGCTCCATGGATATCCAATGGATACTCGTATGACATGTGGGGTCATATGACAGTGACAGTAGAAAGAGCGAATCAATGGGAAATGGCAGGAAATATGCAACTTGTGCCATGAGCTATATGCTATAGAATCAACCTCTGGTATGTCACACTTAAGCACTCATCGTATTTCTTGTTACCTACTTATGCATGTTGCTTATGTTGTCATTTCTGAGTGAATGATGATGAGTTGATTTGATATTTGGGAAGGCTTCATGCTGACTTTTCTATGCCCATGGAGCTCCATGGGTATGTGGGTATCCAGCGGGTTTGGGCATGGGCGCCCATGGATAATTTGGTGGATGGGCAGAGGGTAGGAAGATGGGTCATGGGTTGGATTTGGACCAGCTTCACCCGCCCCAAACCCGAACCATTGCCATCCCTACACCGGATCTAAGAAGAAGAGAACTTCAGAATCTGAGGATGAGGATTATGTTGCCACTGAGGAGGAAGTAAGCTCCAAGAAGAAGGTGCTGAAAAAGGAGTATGGCACATCTGCTACAGTTAAGCCAGGAATGAATAAGAAGGCTCCAGAAAAGAGAATTCCTATGTCTAAGGCCAGAGCCTCTACTCAAGAGATAATGGAGTTCACTCTTGAACCCAAAGAAGGTGGAGAAGGCAAGAAAAGGAAGGAGAGGGTCAAGAAGACCATTGCCAGAGTCATTGGCAAGCCCTCCATGATGAGAGATCCCTCTAAAGAAGAGGAAGAGGAAGAGGATCCTGCACCAGCACCCAAAGCTCAGAAGCTTATGGGAGATGCTATAAAGTCAGGGGATGCTCCATCAAAACCCAAGACAACTCCCAAAGCTCCAGCTCAGAAGCCCAGTAAGCCCAAGAGGAACACCAGAAGTATACTTGCTGAAGAAAAGAACAAGGCCCAAGTGCCTCATGCTGAAGAAGAAGATGATGAGTCTCTTATTTTGAGAAAATTGAAGCCCAAGATTCCAGACCGCAATGATGCTCATCCAGTCGCTGAGAACATGCACATCAGGAAAGATTCAGGACTGAGACTGTGGAGAGAGTATGATCCTTATGCTGTGAGGAGGAGGACTGCAGTTGACTACCGGTTTCATATAAAGGAACAACAAGACTTTTATGAAACTATTTTGCTTGACAAGAAGCCCATTGTCTGCGACATGAGATGGGTTGATTGGGAATACATCCAGGAGAATGAAGATCACTTTCCAGGAGTTTATGATAGCTTCAAAGCATGTGGAGTAGATGAGTTTGTTGGACAGAAGCTCACAAAATGGAATGATGAGTTGATCATGCAGTTTTACTCCACTGCTCACTTTTACCCAGATGGGAAGATCATATGGATGTCAGAAGGTACTAGGTACCAATCCATAGTTGAAGAATGGGAAAACTGATAAATGCCCCAGAAGAACATGAAGATGACTTGGATGTGTATGCCAAGAAGAAGAAGGACCACAACACTATGGCTAACATGTAAAAGGAGATCCCAGATAAAGCTTTGGAGACTCACAAGCTTGGATCTGTACACTTCTTGTTGTCTGGTCTGCCTACTATCAACTGGATCCTAAGGCACACTCTGCTACCCAAGTCAGGAGATCACAAGATGATCAGAGGGCACTCTATCAACCTGCTACAGCTTTTTGATGTCCCTCGGAAGTTCAAGGTCATGAGTCTGATTGTAGAGACAATCAAGAGGACTGCTGCTGACCAGAAGAGAAGCTGTGGGTATGCTCCACACATTCAGGAGCTCATCAACTCCAAGATAGGCACAAGAACATATTTGTTGGATAAGGAGCATCTACCCAGTATCCTGATTTTGAAAATAATACTGTTGTGATGAATGAGGAGGAACCATCATCAGTTCAAGCACAGGAGAAGAGAGCCAAAGCAAAGGCTGAGAAAGCTTCCAAGATGCCAAGTGTTGAAGAGGCATCTCAAGTTTTCCTGAAGGGCAAGCAAGATCAACTTGCATATCTGATCCAGTCTACACTGAGGATTGAGAAGGGCTTGGCCACCCTGACTCAAAACTAGGAGAGCTTGGAGAGCATCATAGAAATGAAATTTTATGATCTTGATCTGAAGGTAACTGAGATTCAAACAACAATTGAGCATCTTCAGGAGGAAGCAGAAGAGAAGAGAGGCAAGGCAACCACAGATGCATTTCAGCGAGTGCCAAGGAGTCAGAGGTCTGCTGCTGTGCCAGTGATAGATTCTAGAGCTACAACATCAGCACCAGCAGCTACAGCTCCAGTGCCACCTCCAGCAGCCACTCCACCAGCTCCAACTACATCAACAGATGCCTTCGTCCTTGGAGTTCTCTCTACACCACCTCCCGAAGACCAAGCCTGAGAGACGCATAGCACTATGCATATTTGAACTTTTTGGTAACTTGTTGCCAAAGGGGGGGGATATGTATAGATCATAGGCTTCGAGAGAGTGTTTTGCGTATTTGACTTTGGTTGAACTTTTTATTGTGTGAGATACTTTATGTCCTTGTGTGAGATACTTGTGTGATCATGTGATTGATCATTTGCTACCTTAATGCTTGTTTAGATGATACTATATTTTATATCCATATATGATCATTCACTTGCTTGGTGATGAGTGCATGCTTTTATTTTCTATCATTTTGAGCGCTCCACCAAGATGTATGTGACATGGAAGAGCAACCCATGATCCTAATCGATTGTGCATTTGCATTCAAAAGCAAATTTTAAATAATGCACAAATTTAAGGGGAGCTCTTGCTTATCACATACTTCTCGACGATGTTTTTCAATCTTATTATCATCTGTCAAAGATTTGATCTATATTTTGTCATCAATTACCAAAAAGGGGGAGATTGAAAGTGCAACTATCCCTGGGTGGTTTTGGTAATTCCTAACAACATATAGCCCATTGAGCTAATGCTATTTTAAGATAAATATTCCAGGAAAGCTCAATGTTTGGCATGGCATGGATTAGAAAGTGGACCCCTCAAAATACTAAGAACACATGTTGGCTCAAGCTCAAGACTCTACATTTTACTTTTAGTGATCCAAGATCACATTGAGTCCATAGGAAAAGCCAATACTATTAAAAGGGGATGAGGTGTTGTGATAAAAGAAATAATTTATGAAGTGTGAATGCTAGCAAGTGCATAAGTTTCATCAATGATAGTTCCAGTCACTTTTTCTAGCATCATTATATATCATAACAGTAGCTCATTTTCATAAAGCTTTTCATGATCAAGTAACAAGCTATTCACATGTTAAAGTATAGATCATAAACTTTCTTGAAACTAACAAACTATATTCTCAGTCATCAAACAATTGCAATTCATCTTATTTTTAGGAAGGGTCTATGTCAGAGCTTTGATTTAGCAAACTCCACATACTCAACTATCATTTAATCTTTCACAATTGCTAACACTCACGTGATATTTATGGGTTCAAAGTTTTAATCGGGCACAGAGAAAGATAGGGGCTTATAGATTCCCCTCCCAACCTTTTACCTCAAGGGTAATGTCAACAATAATAGTTCATGATAACTTACATCCAATTGGATATATATATATTAGGATCTTTCCAACACAATGTGCTTGCCAAAGGATAAAATGTAAAAATAAAAGGTGAAGATCACCATGACTCTTGCATAAGGGTAGAAGATAAAAGTAAAAGATAAGCCCTTCGCAGAGGGAAGCAGAGGTTGTCATGCGCTTTTTTGGTTGGATGCACAAAATCTTAATGCAAAAGAATGTCACTTTATATTGCCACTTGTGATATGGACCTTTATTATGCAGTCTGTCGCTTTTATTTTTTCCACATCACAAGATCGTATAAAGCTTATTTTCTCCACATTACTAGATCATACATATTTAGAGGGCAATTTTTATTGCATGCACCGATGACAACTTACTTGAAGGATCTTACTCAATCCATAGGTAGGTATGGTGGACTCTCATGGCAAAACTAGTTTAAGGGATGCTTGGAAGCACAAGTAGTATCTCTACTTGTTGCAAAGAATTTGGCTAGCATGAGGGGGAAAAGCAAGATCAACATGTTGGATGATCCAAGACAATATACTTTATTTCGGATATAAGAAAACATAACCCATTACGTTGTCTTCCTTGTCCGACATCAACCTTTTAGCATGTCATATTTTAATGAGTTTTCACAATTACAAAAGATGTCCAAGATAGTATATTTATATGTGAAATCTCTCTTCCTTCAATATTCTTTCATGAATTGTTCAAGTGACCAATTCTACGTTTGGTAACTTTCAATAAGTTTACTACCTATACTTATTCTGTGTGAAGTCATTACTCCCCATGGTATTAGCATATGAAACATATATAAATTCAGATTTATGATATTCAATTCATTTAACCATTTACTCATAGGATATATGTGAAGCACGTGAGTAAATGACAAACTACTCCAAAAAGATAGAAGTGAAGGACACTGAGTAGTCAAATAATTAACTAGCCATGGGAGGATTCTTTTTCATTCAAGATTTCAGATCCAATGATTTTATTCAAACAGCAAGTAAATTTGAAAATATGCTCCAAGCAAAACACATCATGTGACAAATAAAAATATAGCTTCGAGTAAGGTATACCGATAGTTTTTGAAGACGAAAGAGGGGATGCCTTCCGGGGCATCCCCAAGCTTAGGCATTTGAGTATTTCTTGAATATTACCTTGGGGTGCCTTGGGCATCCCCAAGCTTAGGCTCTTTCCACTCCTTATTCTCCTCATATCGATATCTCACCCAAATCTTGAAAACTTCAATCACACAAAACTTAATGGAACTTCGTGAGATAGGTTAGTATGATAAAGAGTAAACCATTCACTTTGGTACTGTCAAAGACAAGACTCATAATTGTTCTCACACAATTCCTACTGTACCATATCATTTATACAATTTATATTGAGAAATATAAGTCATAGAAACCAGAAAACAAGCAAAGTATGCAATGAAAACAGAATCTGTCAGAAACAGAACAATCTGTAATGATCTGAACACTAACCATACTTCTGCTACTCAAAAAATTATGAAATAAATTGGTGGACGTGAGGAATTTGCCTATTAATCTTATGCAAAAAGAGTCAGCACCAAAGCACTCTTCTGTAAAAAAAAGTGGCAGCTAAACTCGTGAGCGCAAAGTTTCTGGTTTTTTACAGTAAGATCACATTAACTTTCACCCAAGTCTTCCTAAAGGTCTTACTTGGCACTTTATTGAAACAAAAGCTATAAAACATGATTACTACAGTAGCTCAATCATGTAAACACACAAAAACAGTAAGGGTAAATATTGGGTTGTCTCCCAACAAGCGCTTTTCTTTAATGCCTTCTAGCTAGGCATGATGATTTCAATGATGCTCACATAAAAGATAAGAATTGAAACATAAAGAGAGCATCATGAAGAATATGACTAGCACATTTAAACCTATCCCACTTCCTATGACTAGGTATTTTGTGAGCACACGATTTATGGGAACAAGAATCAACTAGCATAGGAAGGCAAAACAAGTATAACTTCAAAACTTTAAGCACATAGAGAGGAAAACTTGATATTATTGCACTCCTACAAGCATGTATTCCTCCCTCATAATAATTTTCAGTAGCAACATGAATTATTTAAACAATATTACCATCACATAAAGCATTGTTTTCATGATTTACGAGCATACATTTTTTACTACTCTCCACATAAGCAAAATTCTCCCCATTCGGAATAGCGGGATCACTAGTTCCTAAAGTTGACACTCTTCCAAACCCGCTTTAGATGATAGTATTATTCATACTCCAAAAGATATAAGTGAAGTTCATGGAGCATTCTACAATTAATATAAACTAACCAATGTCCAAGCTTAAAATGTATGAGTGAAGCACACGAAGCATTCTATAAAACCATACTCAAAAGATTTAAGTGAAGCACAAAGAGCAATTCTATAAGATCATACTTAAAAGATATAAGTGAAGCACATGAAGCATTCTATAAATAAATGAAGGGCTTCCTCATACTAGCATGGTTCATAAAGGAAGAACAAGAAAACACAAAGGACACAAATCATGTGAACGAAACAAAAAACCGAGGTATATCGATAATTGTTGAAGAAGAAAGATGGGATGCCAACCGGGGAATCCCCAAGCTTAGATGCTTGAGTATCCTTATAATATTTACTTGGGCTGCCTTGGGCATCCCCAAGCTTGAGCTCTTGCCCCTCTTTATTCTTCTCATATTGATAGCTCCTCGATCTTCGAACACTTCATCCACACAAAACTTTAACAAAAACTTTGTGAGATCTGTTAGTATAATAAAGCAAATCACTACCTTTAGGTACTGTTTCAAACTCATTACAATTTCATATTAGAACTATATATACTGTATTCCAACTTCACCATGGTTCATACCCCGGGATACTACCCATGGATTCATCAAAATAAGCAAACAACACACGAAAAACAGAATCTGTCTAAAATAGGAAAGTCTGTAGTAATCTGAAGGTATAGTAAACTTATGTAACTCCAAAAATTATGAAATAAATTTGAAAAATTGAAAACTTTATACAGAAGTAATGTGCAAATGGTTTCATACCCATTTGACTTTCCAGTAAAAAATGTAAAATCACGCGCTACAGCCAAAGTTTCTGTTTTTGTTCTGCACATAGTAAACAAGCAATCTAATCATCCCAAAACCAAAGCTTGGCACATTATTTTTATAATACAATGGATATATATATAAGGGGATAATTATTTACAGAGAAACTTCCATGAAAAATTCTACATTGTTTTCGTGAGCATGAACACAAGTGCTCAAGGTCGACCCTCACTTCTTCAATGCATAACTTTCCAATCACTTATCTTTTTGAAAAACTTTTTAGGCATGAGAGGCAAGTAATTTTTTTTGGTATTTTCATTATTTAAAAAAAATTGTATGTTTCACCCACAACTAAACAGAAACAAAAATGAAAAAAAATCTACTTAGTGAAGAAAGCAAACAAGTTGGCCCTCCCCGCATGCCCACGTCAAGCTGAAATTATCAAGAAAATTCTCTCAGACTATGCAATGTCCATTTGTCTTAAGATCAACTTCAACAAGTCCACTCTTATCCCTATAAACCTTGATGATACCTCAACTGCTGAGCTCGCTGCAATCTTTGGCTGCTCGGTTGGCGCCATGCCGTTTACATACCTTGGTCTTCCAATGGGTACCTCCAAACCTACGGTACAAGACCTCATGCCTCTCGTTTGCAGTACTGAATGACGCCTTACCGCCACGATTTCCATGATGTCATACAGGGGGAAGCTTTCATGGCTTAATGCAACCGTCACGTCCCTGCTTATTTATGCCATGTGTACCCTAAAGTTACACCCCCAAATAGTCGAGATGCTGGACAAGATCCGTCGCCGCTGCCTTTGGAATAAGAAGACCGAACACAGAGATAAATGCAACTCTCTAGCCGCTTGGAATTTGGTCTGCAAGCCCAAGAAATATGGAGGCCTCGGCATGATCAACCTGAAACTTCAAATGAAGCTTTACTCATGAAATTCCTTCACAAGTTCTATAACAAGAAGGATGTCCCGTGGGTGCACCTGCTTTGGGACACTTACTACGTGGGTAAAATTCCGCATGCGTTGGACGCGGTGGGCTCGGTCTGGTGGCGAGACGTGCTTAAACTTACACCTAAATACCGCGGCGTTTCACGTGTCCAAGTGGTTGATGGGACAACTGCTCTCATTTGGAAAGATCTATGGCTTGACGACACCCTTGAGACATCACACCCTTGGGCCTTTTCCTTCACCTTGCATGAAGATGCGTCCATTAAGGACTTCTTGGAGAGCACGTCACTGCATGACCTCTTCCACCTGCCGCTCTCTCCTGAAGCTCTTTCAGAAGTCCGTGATATGCAAACCCTAACCACACACATGCGCCCTTCCACGACTACCACGGACATTTGGCACTATACCTGGGGACAAACTGAGTTTAAGTCTGCTGATTACTATAAATTCTGCTTTAGGCTGGCCCCAAGACATCCAACTTTCAGGCTACTGTGGAAATCTAAAAGTACCATGAAAATTAAAGTCTTTGGTTGGCTGCTGCTTCTTGATCGTCTGAATACAAGGAACATGCTGAAGCGTCGCCACTACAACATTGGTGAGGTCTTTGATTGCCTTCTTTGTGGTCAACATATTGAAGAAACAGTGGACCACACGATCTTCACCTGCCCGTTTAGTAAGGCTTGCTGGAAAAAGATCGGCATTGCATGGCCGGGGTTTGATTCCAAGCTTGATATGATTGCACAAACTAGTGAGTCTAACCGAAGACCTCTCTTCATGGAAATTTTCCTCATAGCAGCTTGGAGTTTGTGGAAGGAACGCAACAATAAACACTTTAGAGGGGTCAGCCCCAGCACTGGCTCCTGGTTGGCACGATTCAAGGGTGATTTTGACCTCCTCCAATACAGGGTGAAGGAGGCGCAAAAATCTTTTGTAACTACTTTTTGTGACTCGCTAGCCTAAACCCCATCCCTAACCTTTCTGTAGTAAACCTTGTTTTGGTACCCATCTTAAACTCCACCCCATCAGGGGTGAAAAGGGATGGCAGGCCTCTGCTATGTACTTTACTCTGTAACACACATGTAACTACCCACAAAGGAAGGAATATATACAACCAGTAGGAGCCTCTCCTACTGTCTTTTCAAAAAAAAGAAAGCAAACAAGCATACACGAGAATATCAACCCCACGCTATTGCTCCCCGGTAATGGCGCCAGAAAAGATCTTGATAATCCCCAAGTGTAGGGAATCATCGTAGCAATTTTCAAAGGTGGAAGTGATAAGTATGGAGTGTAGAACCCACAAGGAGCTAAAGGTAAGATCAATATTCTCTCAAGCCCTATCTACCACTGATACGACTCTACATACACCGAACGTTTGCTTCCAACTAGCAATGAGAAATAAAACTACGTTGTGGATATGAAGTGGATAACTTTGTATGATATCGGAGAGCTAAAATATAAAAGTATGTGCTGTTATCATAAAGTTAGAATATATTACTAAATATTATAAATAGCGAGTGTGGAATAATGGTGGATCGGTGTGCAGAATTGTCCTATGCAATCATTAACAAGACTGGTAATCACTATTGCAGTTTCATATGAGGGAGAGGCATAAGCTAACATACTTTCTCTACTTGGATCATATGCACTTATGATTGTAACTCTAGCAAGCATCCTCAACTACTAAAGATCATTAAGGTAAAACCCAACCATAGCATTAAAGCATCAAGTCCTCTTTATTCCCATACACAACAACCCCCTTACTCGGGTTTGTGTTTCAGTCACTCACCAACCCACTATAAGCGAATCATGAATGTATTACAACACCCTACAGCGAGAACCCCTCAGGCTTGCACGACATGGAGGGCACCATAGGACAGCATCAAAGTAAAACATACAACTCATACCAATCTAGATCATCAATCAACCCAAAGACAAAAGATATCTACTCAAAACATCATAGGATGGCAACACCTCATTGGATCATAATATGTGGCATAAAGCACCATGTTCAAGTAGGTATTACAGCGGGTTGCGGGAGAGTGGACCACGTAAAAGAGATGAGGATGGTGATGTTGATGAAGACGATCACCGCGGCGATGATTCCCCTCCCGATGGCACTCCGGTGCCACCGAGAGAGAGGAGGAGAGATTCTCCCCCTTGTGGTTCCTCCTCCATGGCCTCCCCCCTAGATGGGGAGAGGTTCCCCCTCTGGTCCTTGGCCTTCATGGTGATGATGGCCCCTCCGAGATCCTCCTCCATGCCCTCCGGTGATGATGGCCCCCTCCGGCAGGGTCCAGAGAGGGCCTAGATTGGTTTTCGGTGGCTACGGAGGCTTCTGGCGGCGGAACTCCCTTTCTAGGTTAATTTTCCGAGGTTTCTGTATTTATAGGAATTTTTGGCGTCGATCTCACGTCAAGGAGGTGCCCGAGGCGTCCAGGAGGCAGCCCCATGCGCCTGGGGGGGCGTGCCCCCAACCCTCGTGGATGCCCCAGGACTCTCGTGGCCCAACTCTTTTACTCCGGGGTCTTCTTTTGGTCCATAAAAAATCGTCAAAAATTGGCACGTCAATTGGACTCCGTTTGATATTCCTTTTCTATAAAACTCAAAAACAAGGAAAAAACAAAAACTGGCACTGGGCACTAGATTAATAGGTTAGTCCCAAAAATCATATAAAATAGCATATAAATGCATATAAAACATCCAAGGTTGATAATATAATAGCATGAATACTTCATAAATTATAGATACGTTGGAGACGTATCATATTGCTTAATGAGTTACTTGCTCAAAATGCTTAGTGATATGCTCCAAAACCCTCAACTACTTTCTCATATCCACATATGTCCCAAACCAAAAGTCAAACTCGGCCCCACCGAAATTTCCTACCCGGCGCCACCGAGTTCACTTGACATAGCCACTGCCACAAACCCTAGTCATTTCGGTCTCACCGATAGGGATCTCGGTCTCACCGAGATGGGATTGCAACCTCTTTGTTTCCCTTCGTAACGTTTCGGTCCAACCGAGATGAGAGATCGGTCCCACCAAGATTGCAATGCAAACTCTCTGTTTCCCCTTCGTAACGTTTTGGTCTAACCAAGATGAGCGAATCAGTCCCACCGAGTTTGCCTGACCAACTCTCTGTTTGCCTATTACCAAAATCGGTCCCACCGAGTTTGTGTAATCGGTCTCACCGAGATTACGTTATGCCCTAACCCTAATGGAATCGGTTCCACCGAGTTGACATGTTGGTCCCACCGAAAATCCTAACGTTCACATTTTGAACTAAATCGGTCTGATCGAGTTTCATGATTCGGTCCCACCGAGTTCGGTGATTTGTGTGTAACGGTTAGATTTTGTGTGGAGGCTATATATACCCCTCCGCCCACTCTTCATTCATGGAGAGAGCCATCAGAACATGCCTACACTTCCACATACATTTTCTGAGAGAGAATCACCTACACTTGTGTTGAGGTCAAGATATTCCATTCCAACCACATAAATCTTGATCTCTTGCCTTCCCCAAGTTGCTATCCACTCAGACCCTCTTTCCACCAAATCCAATCCTATGAGAGAGAGCTGAGTGTTGGGGAGACTATCATTTGAAGCACAAGAGCAAGGAGTTCATCATCAACACACCATCTATTACCCTTTGGAGAGTGGTGTCTCCTAGATTGGCTAGGTGTCACTTGGGAGCCTCCGTCAAGATTGTGGAGTTGAACCAAGGAGTTTGTACGGGCAAGGAGATCGCCTACTTCGTGAAGATCTACCCTAGTGAGGCAAGTCCTTCATGGGCAATGGCCATGGTGGGATAGACAAGGTTGCTTCTTCGTGGACCCTTCGTGGGTGGAGCCCTCCGTGGACTCGCGCAACTGTTACCCTTCGTGGGTTGAAGTCTCCATCAACGTGGATGTACGATAGCACCACCTATCGGAACCATGCCAAAAATCTTTGTGTCTACATTGTGTTTGCTCCCTGAAACTCCTCCCTTTACCTTCATATGCAATTGTTTTACATTCCGCTGCTATACTCTTAGAATTGCATGTGTAGGTTAATTACTTGACTTGTGCTAAGTTGTTAAAATCTGCCAAGACTTAAAATTGGGAAAAGGCTAGATTTTTATTTGGTCAAGTAGTCTAATCACCCCCTCTAGACATACTTTCGATCATACATATCTATTGGTGGGCATCTCCATAGCCCGTTGATACGCCTAGTTGATGTGAGACTGTCTTCTCCTTTTTTCTTCTCCACAACCACCATTCTATTCCACCCATAGTGCTATGTCCGTTGCTCACGCTCATGTATTGCGTGAAGATTGAAAAAGTTTGAGAACATCAAAAGTATGAAACAATTGCTTGGCTTGTCATCGGGGTTGTGCATGATTTAGATATTTTGTGTGATGAAGATAGAGCGTAACCAGACTATATGATTTTGTAGGGATAGCTTTCTTTGGCCATGTTATTTTGAGAAGACATGATTACTTTGTTAGCACGCTTGAAGTATTACTATTTTTATGTCAATATTAGACTTTTATCTTGAATCTTTTGGATCTGAACATTCATGCCACAATAAAGAGAATTACATTGATAACTATGTTAGGCAGCATTCCACATCAAAAATTCTGTTTTTATCATTTACCTACTCGAGGACGAGCAGGAATTAAGCTTGGGGATGCTTGATACGTCTCCAATGTATCTATAATTTTTGATTGTTCCATGCTATTATATTATAATCTTGGATGTTTTATATGCATTTATATGATATTTTATATGATTTTTGGGACTAACGTATTAACCTAGAGCCCAGTACTAGTTTATGTTTTTCCTTCTTTTTGAGTATCGCAGAAAAGGAAAACCAAACGGAGTCCAATTGACCTGAAATTTCACGGAGATTACTTTTGGACCAGAAGAATCCCACGGAGTATCGGAGATGGGCCAGAAGAGTCCCGAAGCACCCATGAGGGTGGGGGCGCGCCCTACCCCCCCTGGGCGCGCCCCCTACCTCGTGGCCGCCTCGGAGACCCCCCTGACTTGTTCCCGATGCCAAAACCTCTTATATATCCCCAAACTTCCAGAACATAACCTAGATCGGGAGTTCCACCGCCACAAGCCTGTGTAGCCACCGAAAACCAATCTAGACTCGTTCCGGCACCCTACCGGAGGGGGGAATCCCTCTCCGGTGGCCATCTTCATTATCCCGACGCTCTCCATGACGAGGAGGGAGTAGTTCACCCTCGGGGCTGAGGGTATGTACCAGTAGCTATGTGTTCGATCTCTCTCTCTCTCGTGTTCTTGATTCGGCACGATCTTGATGTATCACGAGCTTTGTTATTATAGTTGGATCTTATGATGTTTCTCCCCCTCTATCTCCTTGTGATGAATTGAGTTTTCCCTTTGAAGTTATCTTATCGGATTGAGTCTTTAAGGATTTGAGAACACTTGATGTATGTCTTGCATGTGTTTATCTGTGGTGACAATGGGATATTCACGTGATCTACTTGATGTATGTTTTGGTGATCAACTTGCGAGTTTCGTGACCTCGTGAACTTATGCATAGGGGTTGGCACACGTTTTCGTCTTGACTCTTCGGTAGAAACTTGGGGGCACTCTTTGAAGTTCTTTGTGTTGGTTGAATAGATGAATCTGAGATTGTGTGATGCATATCGTATAATCATACCCACGGATACTTGAGGTAACATTGGAGTATCTAGGTGACATTAGGGTTTTGGTTGATTTGTGTCTTAAGGTGTTATTCTAGTACGGACTCTAGGATAGATTGAACGGAAAGAATAGCTTCATTTTATTTTACTACGGACTCTTGAATAGATCGATCAGAAAGGATAACTTTGAGGTGGTTTTGTACCCTACAATAATCTCTTCGTTTGTTCTCCACTATTACTGACTTTGGAGTGACTCTTTGTTGCATGTTGAGGGATAGTTATATGATCCAATTATGTTGTTATTGTAGAGAGAACTTGCACTAGTGAAAGTATAAACCCTAGGCCTTGTTTCCTAGCATTGCAATACCGTTTACGCTCACTTTTATCACTTGCTACCTGGCTGTTTTTATATTTTCAGATTACAAAAACCTATATCTACCATCCATATTGCACTTGTATCACCATCTCTTCACCGAACTAGCGCACCTATACAATTTACCATTGTATTGGGTGTGTTGGGGACACAAGAGACCCTTTGTTATTTGGTTGCAGGGTTGCTTTAGAGAGACCATCTTCATCCTACGCCTCCCATGGATTGATAAACCTTAGGCCATCCACTTGAGGGAAATTTGCTACTGTCCTACAAACCTCTGCACTTGGAGGCCCAACAACGTCTACAAGAAGAAGGTTGTGTAGTAGACAGCAGTCGCCAGTCGATTGTGCATGTCTTCACTGCTCGGCTGCCCTGTGCGTCACCACTCGGTCATGCACGTATTCACCACTCGGATGCCCCGTGCTTCGTCAGTCGGCCGCCCCGCGCATCTTCACTCGGTTGTACACATCCTCGCCCCTCGGCCGCCCCGCGCGTCACCAATAGGTGGACATGTCTTCACCACTACACCCCCAACACGGGAACGACTAAGTTACTCATATGATCAAACCTCATATCACACTCTGTAGCGAGCTTACCTCTTTCGAGCATCACTCGGGGACTACGCATAGCCGTTGGTGATACGTCTCCAACGTATCTATAATTTTTGATTGTTCCATGCTATTATATTATCTGTTTTGGATGTTTAACGGGCTTTAATTTAACTTTTTATATTATTTTTGCGACTGGCCTACTAACCAAAGGCCCAGTGCAAATTGTTGTTTTTTGCCTATTTTAGTGTTTCGCAGAAAAGGAATATCAAACAGAATCCAAACGGAATGAAACCTTCGGGAGAGTTATTTTTGGAACAAACGTGATCCAGGAGACTTGGAGTGGACGTCAAGAAAGAAGCGAGGAGGCCACAAGACAGGAGGGCGCGCCCAAGGGGGTAGGCGTGCCCCCACCCTCGTGGGCCCCTCGCAGCTCCACCGACGTACTTCTTCCTCCTATATATACCCATATACCCCGAAAACATCTAGGAGCACCACGAAACCCTATTTCCACCACCGCAACCTTCTGTACCCTTGAGATCCCATCTTGGGGCCTTTTTCGGCGCTCCGCCGGAGGGGGAATCGATCACGGAGGGCTTCTACATCAACACCATAGCCTCTCCGATGATGTGTGAGTAGTTTACCACAGACCTTCGGGTCCATAGTTATTAGCTAGATGGCTTCTTCTCTCTCTTTGGATCTCAATACAAAGTTCTCCTCGATTCTCTTGGAGATCTATTCGATGTAATTCTTTTTGCGGTGTGTTTGTCGAGATCCGATGATTTGTGGGTTTATGATCAAGATTATCTATGAACAATATTTGATTCTTCTCTGAAATCTTTTATGCATGATTTAATATCTTTGCAAGTCTCTTCGAATTATCAGCTTGGTTTGGCCTACTAGATTGATCTTTCTTGCAATGGGAGAAGTGCTTAGCTTTGGGTTAAATCTTGCGGTGTCCTTTCCCAGTGACAGCAGGGGAAGCAAGGCACGTATTGTATTGTTGCCATCGAGGATAAAAAGATAGGGTTTATATCATATTGCTTGAGTTTATCCCTCTACATCATGTCATCTTGCCTAATGCGTTACTCTGTTCTTATGAACTTAATACTCTAGATGCATGCTGGATAGCGGGTCCCCGGGTCTATCTTCCACCATATTATTTTCCTATCAACTTGCTATTTCTATTACCGTTTATTTTGCAATATTTATTTTCCAATCTATATCATAAAAATACCAAAAATATTTATCTTATTATCTCTATCAGATCTCACTTTCGTAAGTGACCGTGAAGGGATTGACAACCCCTTTATCGCGTTTGTTGCGAGGTTCTTGTTTGTTTGTGCAGGTACTAGGCGACTTGTGTGTTACCTCCTACTGGATTGATACCTTGGTTCTCAAAAACTGAGGGAATTACATACAGTACTGTGTTGCATCAGCCTTTCCTCTTCAAGGGAAAACCAACACATGCTCAAGAGGTAGCATTGGCCATGCCACCCTCAGGGGTTACACCCATTCAATCAACCCATTGATCACATGAGGAATATCTTTCTTACCATACATGCTCGGTCTGCCAAAAATCTATAAGGGTAGTACTGTCCACTCGGACGATCGCCCAAATCATTACCTGAAGTCATCTTCAGGACCGCAAAAGGGTGAAAACAACGCTCCTCTACGGATACACTTGGCCCTATCCTAGGATCCAAGGTGTCAGTTTCACAAACTTGGACTCAGAGATGGCATGTGCTGGTGTTCCCCCGGGATAATGAGTGGCCTCTCTCCGAAGAGTCAGCCCACACACTAGCCTCATCACTCGGGTTTCATGGCACGTCCATGTCAGACCATTAGTCTATTTCCTCTGGGAGACATACGAGTGCCACCAAGTTTTTCCTTGCAGTCAACATACCCCGATCAGTCGGGAAGCACGTCCACTCGGACAAATACCCCTTTCATGCAAAAGGGTGAAAATGAAGCTCTCTATGGATACAATGTACTCTTACAAATACCCCTTTCACACAAAATCTAACGGTCAATATAAGAAGTACTACTGGTATGATTACTCCCTAGAGTGTCCAGCTTTTTTTAAAGTCGGCAGTTTCAAAGCCGAATTCATTCACCATGCCGAGAGCACGAAGATTCACCTGCTTGACCGAGTTACAAGCTTAATTTATTCCGTGCCAAGTGCATGAAGATTAGTCCGACTGACTCAGCTCCAGGATGAGCCTATTTACCATGTCAAGCGTCTGAAGATGCATCCGATTGACTCAATTTCAGACTAAAAGATATTTACTGTGTCGACTACGTGGATGTTTACCAGGAGACTTAAACCCTCTGCCTGACTCATCTTGTTCGACAAAGGCTCGGGGACTACACCCAGTGGGTGCACTCAGCGTGCCCCCACTGGAAGAGAACTCAGAAAGAAACATTTTGCTCGATGCAAGACCATCTCCAGATCACTCAAGTGCTACTCCACTTCTGAGTCGAGGAAGGGCAAGCTAGACCAGTACCAGATCATCAAGTAATACTCGACCTCCGAGTCGGAGAGGAACAAGTTCTATCAGTACCGGCTAAGAAGATTTTTAGTTCTCTCAGACCCTCACCGACTACCCGCAGTCGACGACTGTCTCGGGGACTACACCCAGTGGGTGCACTAAGCGTGCCCCCACTGGAGTAATCTCCACTTGGTACGGCCTGACTGGTCCGAGTGGCGAACAACAAACAAACAAACAAGTTCTAAGGCTCCCATCGGCTACCAAAAAAATTGCTATAAGGTGTGTTTAACGCTCCTCCATGGACCTGTTTTGAGCCTTCTTCTTGGACTCAAAGCGTGAAACTCACAAGTTTGGATCTAGAACCGACTCGTATTGACGTTCCCCTAGGATAAGAATGGCATCTCTCCGAGAGAACAGTCAATGCGTCAATCCTGTTGACCGGATTTAATGACACACACACACATACTCTGATCACGAGTTAACCTCTTCCTAGAGATGAACGAATGTCACCAAGTTGCTCCTCGCGGACACTTATCCCACGTCAGTCAGGAAGGGAAATGCTAGAATCCATTGATATTTTGTTCAAACCTTGGTTGTCTGAAAGCGCTATGATGGGTACCGATTATTTCTGTAATCACTCGGGCCAAATTGCGTCTTTCACAAACTCGTTCTTCAAAATCACAACCGATTCGGGGGCTAATGTTGGAGACACACATAACAGGTAGGCCCACAAAGGGTCAAAGATCATAAAGCATGGGGTCCACATATCAGATGGGCCTAGAGCGTCACTCAGACAATCGACAAACCATCCACTCCAGCCATGACTTCGCGATGCATTGACCGTTACAACTGTGTGTGGGTGTGTGTGTGTGTGTGGGGGGGGGTGTCCGTCGGCTTGCCATCGGACTCTTCTCCAGTCTCACCGTCTGCGTCGCTACCGTTGTGACTGCGGGGGGGGGGGGGGGGGTGTTGAGTATAATGTTTATTTAGGAAACATAGGATAGTGTAGGATTTGTTTCTGCCTTGACTTGTACTCCAATGTACTCCTATATATATGCCCATGAGGCTCAAGCAATAAAACAACGATTCCACCAATCCCTCTCGATCTCTTCTAACATATACAGTAGAAGAAATATTGAAAGGGAAGATGGTGGTGGAAAAGATATGGGAAAGACACGAGCCTGCTATTACGTCGCAGGTGCATCCGTGGCCTACACCGCCACACGATATGGATGCTTTGTCTGTTGATGGAGCTTTTTTGGAGAAAAATTATACGGTGGTGGTGGGGACGATTCTTCGAAGACATGACGGCTTAGTTGTCTTCTCTGCTTATCGATATCTATTCACTATAGGGACGCTTTGGAGACTGAGGTTCATGCATTGATGATTGGTATGACGCTCGCTCGTCAGCACATAGAACTATCAGTCACGGTTCATTCTGATGCGTCATCTGCTATATCATGTCTTTTCAATTCTAGTTTAGATCGTTCAGTTTATGGTTATTTAGTAGCTGAGATTAAATCCCTTATGATCGTTAGAGTGTTTATTCCCTAGAAATTACATATGTCTCAAAATAGCGTTGCAGATTGCCTGGCAAGATATAGTCGCTCTGAGTGAGCTACACAGTTGGCTCTGTAAAATACCCTTATGTACCGAAGAACTCTTGCTGGAGGATTGTAAGAACATCTCCAGCCGTTCGACCCCCAGGGGCTTGAAATAGCATCGCCTAGGGGCGAACCGGCGATGAATTCGGCATGGGGGCGGTAAGTTTTCCAGCCGCCGCACCAAGGTCGCCCCAGACGTCATTTTTAAAAAACCATACTCGGCCAAAATTCGGTCGAACACGACACGGAATTGGGTGAAATTTAGGTGTTCCATTGTTTTTTACATAATGGAAACATAATTTAAAAACAATATGAAAACAACAACTACTACTACGTCGCGCCGCCCACACGCCGAAGAGCTTGCCAAAAGTGTTGTAGTCGCCGCCGCCGTCATCATCGTCCTCCTCCTTCTTCACGCCGCCGTCGACCTTGCTACACCTGTCACCTTGGAGGACGGGTTTGGTTGGCGGTGGTGCCTCGTCGTCGCTATCCATGAGCACTTTGGTGAGCCGAAAGCCGTCCACAATTGGATTGAGAACCAGGGCGGCTGGTGCCCGGGCTGTCCGGAATTTTGGTTCGTCACTAGCATTGAAGGTTATGGCCGTGTCGTTCCAAGGGTGTATTGCTGATTTGGCAGACTTCGGCGAGGTCGTGGAGGGCCCTTTTGCACCGATTGTTTGAAGCGAAAGTCTCAAAGACCGTCAATACCCTGAGGTCGTCGCCTTCCGGGGGTTGTTGCTCTATGGTATTTTTGGTGAGGATATCCTCGCCAATCTTGGCCACTTACCGGAGTATCCAACATGCTCTAAGGCCGTGGGTAGGTATGGTATCCGGTGCTGTGTGTATTTTGCATGGCCTATCGAGCCATCCCTCTAGAACAGTGCTGCGCCCCGTAATGGGTTTAGATTTCTTTATTGCTGTGTCAGACGCCCCGTGAGGGTGCATCCTTTTTGCCCGGACGAAGGGTTGCATGGAAACTGGTGGTTCCCAGTGAGTTGCCTGAGTTTTCCAGGTACTTTCCATTGCGCGGTACTTCTGTACTATGGTTGCCAAGTCCGCGAAGTGTAACACGTGATGGCGGTTGATGGCGTTGAGGATTCCTTCGTCCATACAATTACTGCGGAATATTGAGAGCGCGTCTTCGTCGCGGCAATCTTTAATCTTGTCCTTGACAAGGAGGAATATGTCCCAAAAGTGATGGACTGTTTCCTGAGACTGCTGCCGTAGATATGTGAGATCGCGTATATCTGGGTGGGTGGGTGGATTTAAATCCGAATCCTGACCCAATTTGGGATCCGGAGTTTGAGAAATTTCCGACTTGATAGTTCGGGCTCTGGGAGATCGATCGATTTTTCAGGTCTACCGTCTGATTCCGGGCTTGGAGAGCAAGGCATGCCGTTCCGCGGACAGGTATCCGGCTCTTGGAGCTCGGAGATCCGAACATAGTTCGTCCTTAGTATAGAGGGAGACTTGTTGTTTTGCTCCTCTACTAGCGCTATCTAATGGGTGATCGGTGGAGATTTGATTTCTCTCTGATCGGGTTTAAGCCCAATCCGATCGTAGTCTGTAGCGACCCCCAAGGCGGCGATGCGATCCAGGAGTTCGTTCGAGGACGACAATTCCGTTGGATCCATCCGTTTGGAGTATTCGGAGTCAATTCGAAGGCGATTTTCGATGACCCGAGAAGTCATCGTCGGCTCACCGGCCGAACGGGCGGTCATGATGAAGCCACCCAGCCGGAGGGTTTGGCCTGGGGCCAGAGCTCCTTCGGCGGTGATATTGTCCTTGATCACAAGGTGAGCCATCAACCCTGACTTCGACGTCACAGTGGAACTCTCAATGAAAGCACCAATGTCGGTGTCAAAATCGGCGGATCTCGGGTAGGGGGTCCCGAACTATGCGTCTAAGGTTGATGGTAACAGGAGACAGGGGACACGATGTTTACCCAAGTTCGGGCCCTGTTGATGGAGGTAAAACCCTACATCCTGCTTGATTCATATCGATGAGTATATGGGTTACAAGAGTTGATCTACCACGAGATCGTAATGGCTAAAACCCTAGAAGTCTAGCCTATGTGATTATGATTGTTTCTACAGACTAAAACCCTCTGATTTATATAGACATTGGAGGATACTAGGGTTATACAAAGTCGGTTACAGAGAAAGGAATCTTCATATTCGAACGCCAAGCTTGCCATCCACGCCAAGGAGAGTCCCATCAGGAGACGGGTGAAAGTCTTCGGTCTTGTATCTTCATAGCCCATCAGTCTGGCCCATGTCCAACAGGCCGGACGCCCGAGGACCCCTTAGTCCAGGACTCCCTCAACGATGACGCCATGCTCGTCGTGGCCGTGGCTCCGAGCAGCAATCTCCTCGAAGGCGCGGCGCTGGCGCTCCATCTCCAGCGGGACGTAGTCCTCCCGCGCCCACTTGAGGGCGGCCTCGTCGTTGGCGGCCATGTCCACGCGATCCTTCTTCACGGTCCCGGCTCCGTCTTCGGCTTGACGAGGCGGGAGGAGGGAGCAGAGGGGCCCCGTCCTCGCCGGGCTCGGGCTTGACGTTGGCGAGCGCCAATGAACTGGAAGAGCGAGAGGAGGAGGAGGAAGAGGACCCGCCCGTCATGCGCCTCAGCAACCAAGGGCTGCCGCTCCGGTGGGGGTCCGGGGACGGGGCCACCGGGTACTCGAGCGGCGGCTCGTTGCCGCCCTCGAGGTGCTCGAGGACGGCGTGGAGCATGCGCCCGAGGCGCCCCACCATAGGCGACGGCTGTCGGTGTTGTGGCGCCCCCTCACCGGCGCGTTGTTGGTGGAGGCGAGCTGCTCCTCGTGGCGGCATTGGAAGTACGCCGCCCAGTACGTGTGATTGCTGGCGGCATACTCCGGGAGGCCCCGCACCTCCTCCGGCAGGGAGGCCCGAATACGCGCGATCTCGGCATGGAAGCGGTCGGCTTCGGTCGGCTGCAGGGGGACGGGGACGCCTCCGGCACTGAGCCTCCACCGCCCCGGCACGCGCATGTCAGGCAGCACCGGGTAGTTCGCCTCCTACAGAAGGTAGGCCTCCCACTCGTGCAGGTGGCGGAGGCCGAAGTCGTTGGCTACCGCTCCATCGCCGGGGAATCGCTCTCCCATTGGCTATAGTC
Source organism: Triticum aestivum (assembly GCF_018294505.1). Classification (NCBI taxonomy): domain Eukaryota; kingdom Viridiplantae; phylum Streptophyta; class Magnoliopsida; order Poales; family Poaceae; genus Triticum; species Triticum aestivum. The sequence continues at coordinate 250,359,027 of NC_057812.1, forward strand.
AATGTTGGGGATATCGCTTATCGGGAACTTATCGGTCGACCCATGATAAGGGGTAAATCGGCCAGTTTATCGACATATCGGTCGATTTATCGCCATATCGGCTGATTTATCGGCCAATTTATCTTATCCGTCTGACAGCGGTAAGCGATAAATCGGCCGATTTATCGGCATACCGGAAGATATCTTGAACAGTGGCTATAGTAGACGCGGTGGATGTAGACGGGGAGAGAGAGAGACGAGATGGGGGTGTCGGCGGCAAGAGAGGGACTGCGGGCGAAGGAGAGTGTGTCCACCGGCGAGGGAGGGGCGGCTTTTATAGCCGGCGAGCGGGCGACAGACGTGTGTACGCGTGGCGGGAGGGGGCGGGGCACGTGTCGCGGCGGCATCACTGCGCCGCCTGTGAGGAATCAATGGAAGGCTACCGCCGGTCAGCCTTCGCATTGATTCCCCGCGGGAAACCGAAGCGATGAGGACGACAAACACGCGCGGGTGGGTCGCTGACTCGGTGGGCTCGCCAGGTTTTCGCGCCAAAACTGTTTTCTCCAGCGCCCCGGGCGCCCCCAGCACGTCGGGTTCGGCCTGGGTTCGCCAGCGTTAAATTCGGCCCTAATTGACGGAAAATGGGCTTCTGGGGGCGCGACTGAGCCGATTTTTCAACGCTAGCGATAAAAAAGGCCTTGGGGGGCTTGTTGGGGACTTGGCTGGAGATGTTATAACTCTATCTTATTGGAATAAATTAGTATTGATCTCGCAAAAAAAATTACTGAAGAAAGAATGAATGGGTGTTTGTTTCGAGGGACTTTTGGTAGAAAAAGTCTCTTTAACCAAACAGGAGGGACTACTAGGGATTAAAAGTTGCCTTTGGGGACTAAATGAAGAAGACTCTCGAGGAGAGTCTTTTTTAGGACTTTTCCAACAATGCCCCTCCATGCACCCATTGGCCCGCCATCCCATGGTGTTGTTTGGTTGTTATTTTTCTGTATACTAGGGGTAACATGGTCATTTAATAACCTCTAAGAAGGGATTAAGGACTTTTTAGTCCCTGGAAACAAACAGAGAGGGACTTTTTAGAGACTAAGAACTTTTTAGTTGGGACTAGAAATTTTTTTAGGACTAAGAGGGTGTTTGTTTCCAGGGACTTAAAAAAGTCCCTATAAGTCCCACCTAAACCAAACACAAGGGATTTATTGGGACTTATTGTGGTGATTTGGGACTTATCAAATAAGACTCTCAGGGAGGAGCTTATTGGGACTTATCCCGAGCCGGACCTACCCCGCGTCGCTTCAGACTCGTTCCCCGCACGCCGCCTGCCTCTCGGTCCAATTGCCGCCGCCGCCCGGCCTCTCGCCCCGTCGCCGCCCCGCCTCTCGCCCCGTCGCCGCCCGGCCTCTCGCCCCGTTGCCGCCGCCGCCCGGCCTCTCGCCCCGTCGCCGCCCCGCCTCTCGCCCCGTCGCCGCCCCGCCTCGGTTCGCTCTGCCTCGGTTCTGTCTGCCTCAGTTCGTTGCAGCGGTGCCTCCAATCGCCGGACAAGCCCTCTCCTGAGCCTCGTTGCAGCGGTGCAACATGGACTTATAAGTCCCTGTAAACAAACAGGTAGGGACTTATGACTTATAAGTTGAGACTTAAAAAAGTCCTAAGACTTATGAAACAAATAGGGCATAAGACTTTTTAGTTGAGACTAGAAAAAGTCGTAGGACTTATACATCAAACAGGGCCTGAATACACTTGTTGCCCAAAGACGCCTGCCACCACACATGGCCTGGTTACGCAATCGGAAGTGAACCTCACTATCGATACTGCTGCTTTGGGGATCTTCGGTGCGGCGAAGCAAGGCTAGCAAGAGGAGGACGGAAGAGGATACAGCCCACGCTCCATTCCTCTTCCTCCTGGCAAAATATCCGCACGAGTCCTACCGCGTGCGGCGGCCGGAAGGAATTCGCTCGGATTGAGCGCTCCACCGCTGGGATCCCGCCGTTGTTCGCGCGAGAATCCACCTCTACCGGGTCTGCGATCCTCGCATCGCGGCTTCCCGTCACATCTTGACCGAGGAATTTCTGTGGAGCCGCCGTGGAGTCACCGGAGGCTTCTTCTGCGGTGTCCAGGGCGGCTGGGTCCTGTCGCGTTCGGGGTTGATGCGCGGCGTCTCCGGCGCCACTGCTGCGACGTTCGGCGAGACTGGTGCTTCAGATCGCGGAGCCGGCCCGGGGTTGTCCTTCCACTTGCTGTGGCTGTGGTTGGGGATCGGTGGTGGGGAGTAAAGCCTGGGGAGTGAGCAGATGGAAGAGGACTGTACTTTACTATTTTCGCTACCACTTGGATTTCGCTCCAGTTAGAGAGTAGATTAGCCTTATCTTGCTTGCCGATCAGAGCTTATAGTGGTCTTGTCGTGTTCGCCGGAGCAGGTTCTTGGTGGTTTTGGGGAGCAGTCGCTTAATTGCTGCAAGCAGAAGCATAATCGGGAGTTGGTTTGTCTGAGGAACCAGTCTGTGTGTGGTAACTTGAGCCGTGGAATCGCGCAAATCCAGCTTTGCAGGGTTGCTGCAGCTGGATATGGTGCATGCGAAGAATCTGGAGAGCTTGTTCGATTGCTTTGCGTCACACAATGTCTCGGTGCTTCCCATTCCCGCCTCCCGGGTATGAGGCAAAGCCCAGGAGTGAGCATAAGGATCTGCTAAAGAAGGTTCATGCTTTTACCTTTAAAATCACTTGCAAATAAGGCTGCACTTTATGCTTCACACAACTAGGCGGTGCTAGACTAACTATACAGTCGGTGAGAGGATGAACATGCCTGAAATGAGAAGGGACTTGTCCTGCTGTTTGCGGGTTAAGATGTACTGAATCATCTTCATCTATTGCAAATAGAGAGTGGATGTTGATATATTCTTGTTAGTGAGGTTATTTTCTTGTGTAGAGACTGTTTGCCATTTTGTGTGCGTGTTTTTGAAATATTGTCTGTATCTAGCAGGAGTCACAGCTACAGTATTTAGATTATTTTCTTGTTCTTTGCTTACAAGGAAGGTGGCCATAAGTTCGTATGTAGTGAAGCAACTTATATAGCATTCCATGATACTATGGAACTAGCTCACATATTTGCAAAATGTTCGAGGCTTAATTAATTATAAAGAGGGGGAGAACATTTGCTTATTTAAAGATTAGAAAAGCCTATATATTTTTTATTGCTAGCAGACATGTTCCTTTTACTGTCACAAAATATAAAACAGGAAAAGACCAGCCCTACAGTATTTCTCTTTATATTTGCCCCTTTGTAATCTAGGTTGGGAATTTGGGATGGGTGGTTATTTTTTAGAGCAACACTATTTCCTGCCTTAGAAGGACAGCCTATCCTCACGATAGTTCATATCCTTCAGTTATGCTGGATCATTAAGATATTCACTAACTAATCTTTATACCGTGAATCCGTGATCTACAAAATACCCATATGTTCAAATTTCATGTTGCCCTTGCTGAAATTGTTTCTCTAGCCTCTACTACTATGAAAATGGCTACCCTGCTAATATGGCAAGACTTGGATATCCACTTTTTACTATCTTATAATGCTTTGTACTAACTATTAATGCACGTTCCTACTATTCTTGTATTACCTAGAGTACATGGGTATAAAGTGTAAATGTTTTCTTGGAGACGTTGGTCTACTTGAAGTATGCTTTCCTTGTGATCCATCTCTAGAATTATTCGTCCACACGGAACTTAAATCCTGGCTTAGATCAATGCAATATATCCTCGATCATCAAGCTTGGTGTAACATATATGGCTGATTATCTGTGCATGTAACATGATGGTGTTTGATAGAAAACAGCAGTGAGGTCTTGATTTTATTATTGTTTGTATTGGATATGTACTCTTTTACCTTTATTTGGTTTAATTGTATTAATATTCAACCTGTGGCACCATTTCTACATTTACTGTTATTAACAATTAATCTGTGGCAACTTTTTTCAGGAAAATCACAAGGCAAAGAAGCACAAAAAGGAAAAGACGGATGGGGGCAAAAGAGAAAGAAAAGAAAAGGATCGTGCTTATAGGAAAGATAAGCACAAGAAGAAACACAAAAGAGAGAAGCACAAAGATAGGAGAGAGAAGAAAGAAAGAGATAAAGACAAAAGACAAAATTTGGAACTGGGAACCCAGAAGAAGGATGATCTTGACAATAGAAGACCCAAACAGACAGTGCATAATGAAGCAGTCAAATATAGCAAACATAAAGATGAGTTGGCTACCCAGATCACAGGCCAAGAAGGTCATGCAAACCGCACCAGGAGTAATACTGGCAAGTTGCTTCCTCGAAGCATCGAGTCCTTTGGTGTTGTAGGTTCTAAAGAGAAGGAACGAACTTCTTTCAGTAGAGTGAATGGGAAATCCAGGCAAATTGCTCAGCACAATCATGCCAGTGAAAAGGGAAAGAATAAAACTGGAATCTTGAGTGGTACCAGCCTTCAACTTGGGTCAGCTGAAAAACGTTCTACCAGAATACATGGTAGTAGTGGAGTGGGCCTGCAACAGGATAGCTCTAAAGGTATATTTGTTACTACCACAGCCTCTCAACAGAAGTGCAGAATTACGCCAAGTGCAAATGCTGCGCAGAGAACTGAACAAGTGGACCAACATCCAGATGGTTCTTCTCATTCTGCATATGGAAAAAGTGACAGCGTGAGCACCAAGTGGATGGCAGAGAATAAAAATGGGAATGCCGACAATTTTCATTTCGGGATGGATAAGCAATCGGCAAGAGGCAAAAGTGGAGCAGATCAAGGGATTGCAAAGATTAAGGAGGCAAAAGCTAATCATCAGAAGAGTGTTAAAGATGGAGATAAAAGGCATGGTGTAAATCAGAAGGTTGTTAAAGACACAGATAGAGATTGCAATGTAAGGAAAAGAAAGGCTAAAGATGGTAATGAAGGCAAAACCAGGGAGAAAAGAAGTGCTATAGATGAACAGAAACACAGAGAGCTTGACGGAGATGGGGCAAGCAAGAACTATATTCATGATCTAATGGACTTGGCTCATCTTAATGGGAACAAGTTCACTTCTGATGATTTCAAGAAAAGGAAAGGCTTAAACGCTAACAGTTCTCTACATGGTGAGTTTCTTTACTCATTATGGCGGGGCTGATTTTATATGTGTGTGTTCTCCTTGGAAGCATACGCTTAGATTTAGATAGCCTTGTAGCTATGATTTTGATTTTATTTTAGGCTCACTTCCATAATGTTGGCAGATCATCAAAGTATGCCAATGACTAAGATGCCAAGGACGTCTCCTGCCAATCATCTTTGTGTGAATGGGGAAATGTTGAAGCATTCTCAAGGAACTGCGCCTACATTACCAGTGGGCACAAACCCTCGTGAGGCAGGCATGCTTGAAGATAGCAAGGAATGCATCAAAAATGGCATGACCGGCCTCCTCAACCTAGAGGAACACAATTCTGCAGTCTCTCCATCCAGCTATGGCAGCAGTGAAGTCTCTCTGACGCCAGCTCACCCTGATACCAAGTATCTGAGCCATGTGTACTCCGTACCAGCGGCCGACGACCCCTCAGAGTACATTGATCAAGACTGGCTGTTTTCGGGAGACCGTGTTCACCAGAAAACAACGATGCTTGAGGCCGCAAAAGCACCCCAGGTCTGGGCTGAAGCACAGCTGATCGATTCTGCTGATGTAGTTGCTCTGCCTTATGTTGTTCCTTTGTAATGTGAAACTCCTCCTTCATAGTTTTGGGCTATGATCAGGAAGCGCAGAAGATAGGATTCACTTATTCGTTTTGCTGTCATGCCAGCATGGTTTTGTTGGCGAGATTTCTGGCCACTAAACTGCTAGTGACACTAGTTGAGGTTTTATTGTCTGTAAGGTTGTGCTGCATATCAGATGATACGACGGCCAACGGGCACACTTGAGATTCTGTACATGAAGCGTTTTGATTCAGCGACAAGTGTTGCTCCTGCTGTACCGCCAGACAGTTTGGCGTTTTTCTTTCTTTTGCGAAAAGACAGTTTTGGCGTTGTATTCGTGAATCTTTCACGAAAGAAATGTTTAGAGGCCAAGGAACTCGAAACACGAAAAATGAAGTGTCTCTAAGATCCTGTTATTGTGCTTGAACAAGAGCTTGTTCTGAGTTTTGTGGCCTGTGTTTGTTTGAGTATCCGTTCATTTTTTTTTGAAACTAGGCAAAAGATTTACCATTTTCATTGATTGAGAGAGAAGTTTTAGAGGTTAAGGTGCAAGGCTGAATTACAACAATCACTCTCGCGGCATTATGTTATTCAAATGCCTCGCTCCTTTAATCCTAGCAACGGCGACTCCCACCGGATTGTTACGAAAGATTCGTGCATTCCTCTCTTTTCATAACTCCCAAGAGATGAGCAGCATCAAGAAAGCAAGCGGCCTTCGCGATTGGGTCTTCTTGTTAGCATTGTGGCTCCACCACTCTTTTATGGAAGTCGCATCACTCCAATTGGAAGGATGCACATCATGGAGACCAAGCCAATCTTTGATCATACGCCAAACTCTGATAGTGTATCGGCATTGGAATAGAAGGTAGGTTGTTGACTCCTGAACTTGCTTGCATAGTGGACAAAGATTACAGTTTTGCCACCCACGACGCTGAAGCCTGTCTGCCGTCCAAATCCTATTGTTGATTGCCAGCCATGCGAAGAACTTGCATTTAGGAGATGCCCAAATCTTCCAAACGGTCGGAATCATGGTCGTGTCAGTATGGCCATAAAGCTGCGCTTTGTAGGCCGCCGCCGCCGAGTAGTGGCCGTTAGTAGTGAACTTCCAAGTGATAGTGTCGGGCATGTCAACGTTAAGGTGGACATGGGAGACCCTCTCCCAGAGGGTGACAAACTCAAAGAGATGTTCGACGGTGATGCCCTGAGTAATGTCCACCTAGGAAGTCTAAAAATTGTCGTGCAGAGCCAATCAAACCGAGCAATTCTTCTTCTTCAACAAGCCATATATTTTAGGCACTATGTCCTTGGGCCTAATCCCATCGAGCCAAGGGGACTCCCAAAACTTGGCACGCATGCCATCCCCAATTTGGACCTTGGTAGCTGCGGCAAAGATATCTCGGTCATTGTCATCACAAGGGGTTCCCAAGCCAACCCATGGCTTGTCTGGATGAAGCCACTCATCCTACAGCCATCGAAGGCGAAGGGCAGTGGAAAATTTGTCAAGATTTAGGATTCCAAGCCCTCCATGCATCTTGGACTTGCACACTTGCTTCCAGTTTATCTTACATTTTCCACCGATGACCTTCTCACAACCTGCCCAAAGGAAAGCACATCTGAGGGCATCAATTTTCTGCTTGACCTCCACCGGTAAATCTAGCGTCATCATGTAGTAGATAGCAATCGATGTGTCGTATTAGTTTGGCAGTGCCATGGGCATGGTTTATGCTCTGCAGTTTGAGATTCCGAGTTTGCTATTTTAGCATCAAACTGATTGCTAACTCTCTTGTAACAATTCGGTTTAGCCGATGCTAGGTGCCGTCCAACTGGTCGCCCTGCATCCTTTGGATCAGCTGCCCTCCTGACACACAGGATTGCACGGGGTTGTCTCTCTCGCCCTGTTCCTCCCGCGGTTCGTGGTCACGAGCAAGGGGAAAAACAGATACGCCACCACGCGCACACCTAGCTTCACGTCCCACGGCGTCTACGCACCACTCGCCGTCGTGCACCGGCACTCGACGTGCTGGGACATAGCCTAGATGTAGCTAAGCTAAACCTGCTCCCAGACGCCACAATATGCAGCTCTGATGGACCATGGTTCCTGCTCCGCTCGTTTTCGCTACCCCAATCTTTGGCCTGCTCACGGCTCCCGTCGCCGCCACTCGCCATCGTTGGTTCGTCGTGTTTCAACAAAGTCGCCACTGGTTGTAGCTTTTGCGCTTTGCGGATGCAGCAAAAAAAAGTATTCGTCGTGCTTGTGGTCGCCACCGAGGAATATGTTGGTTCCAACAAAATTTGACACCGGTCCTAGCTTTCATTGCGGCGGGTTGTAGCATTTCTAGCCACAGTGAGAGGATTTTCAGCAGTAACATCGAGTCCAAGTCAGTAAATTTGCCTATGTGGCAATGAGTTAATGAGAAGAGAGATAGTTTAAGTAACTTAGCTAGTTACTCATACTAGAAGTAACATCACACATACCAATACAATATGAGTTTATAACCTAATAAATAAAGCTTTGCATAACACCATACTTATGTTACTACCCATTACGAAGGTAGTAACATAGTCTAGGGATATGTGTATGTTACTAGTGTATATTACTCTCCACTGTGGCTAGTCCACGCTTGAGGCGCTGGTTCCAGCAAATTTGGTTGCGGTTTCAATAAATGAAGTTGCTGGTTCCAGTAAACGCAGCCGGCGAAAGCCCTTGTCGTTCCAGCTTCCTTCCATGCCGGTTCCAGCACATGGCACCCATGGATACAACATCTCCCGTGGCTGTTTCCAGCACACAAAAAGGCAGTCGATGCAACATTGCTTCCGCGGTCAATTCCGACGTCTTGCAGCACCTGCAGACGGTGAGTGCAACTGTTGTATTCTGACTGCAACTACACAACCCTCAATGCGATTACTCGTGGCGAGAAAGGGATTGTGATGCGGAGCATCCTGTACATCACCATGTCAAGAGCCCGTTCGGCGAGTGACACGTGTGACATCTACTTCACATACACAAAGGTGAATCATCTCCTTTACACGTGCTCACTTGACCCCTTCGAGGATGGTATACTACTTGACACTTCTCCCATGTGCATGCATAGATATTGTCGGAGCTTCACGGATGTTGAGGAGGAGTGCAAGCGCCAAGGAACAACCACATGATCCGCGAGGGAAGCCTGGAAGCGACGACGAAAGAAGACGGAGTTGCTGAAGCTATAGTGGCCGGATATCCGGGCCAGAGGCCGGACATCCGGTGCCTAGGCAGCCACGCAGGAGCTACCCAACAGACAGCCAAAAACATCAGTGGCTGGACATCCGACGCTTCAACAACGGCCAGACATCCGGCATCCTACCTAGAAATCCGGCAACGTCTATCCAGAGAAGGACTGGAACGACATGTCCCAGGCCGGACATCCGGCCTCCCACGAACGGCCGGACATCCGGCCTCCCGCGAACGGCCGGACATCCGGCCCCCGACCCGAACATCCGGCGCCTGCGTGCGTGCAGAGTCAGGCCAGAGGCCCATGTATCCCCTCCCCACTTGCCCCTTCGTGGCTTAGACTATATATACTCCTTCCCCATCTCTAGTTAGGGTTAGCAAATATGATAGCTCATTCGTATGTGAGCTTTGCTCCTACCTACCTCTACTCTTGAGAGAGAGAGAGAGAGAGACTACCACTCCCATGGAGTTCACGACCTCCATGTGAGAAGATCCTGCGGGATATCATCAAGACCCCTCACGGGAAGATCCGTCTAGGATATCATCAAGACCTCCTCTTGGTGGTGAACTCTATCTTGTATCTTTCCTTCTGTTGTTCATGTACCTTGTGGATCTTGTGTGTTTGATTGTCTAGTGGATGTGTGATTGGACTTGTTCTTGACTATTTCCCCTTGTGATTTCTCTCCGTTCTTCCACGTGTTCATCGTGTTCTTCGAGGGAATCCACTCCAATCATGAAAGATCGGCCTACACCGGGTTAGCCTTGTATCATATGGTATCATGAGCCAGGTTGATCACGAATTTGGAGTCTTCCCCCTCCATTTCTAGCCTTCTTTTGCTTGATTTCGTCCTGAATTCGAAAATCCCCACCAAAAATAGCCCCAATTTTTTTTGTGATTTGTTGGTTTGATGATGTTTTGTTGATTTTGATCCACCACGAAGGGGCAAGTGGGGAGGGGATACATGGGTCTCTGGCCCGACTCTGCACGCAGTCTGGCGCCGGATGTTCAGGCCCTGGGATGTCAGCCTTCCTCGTTTCATCGTTTTTACCATAACTAATTCATCCGGAGTCCGATTTTGACGTTCTTTAGCTTGTTTTGAAGCTATTGACATCCCCATCGCACAAAAATAGTTCCACCGTCATTTGACTCCATAAAGTTTTTGGAACTTTGGCATCTTTGCCTAGGGCTTCCACCATATCTTCTACAAAACCACCATAACCTTCCGCAACCTAACCAATTTTGTTCCCCATTCCATTTGTGGTTGTTAGAGTTGTGATTCGAGTCTCCTTAAGTGTTTCGGCTACATAGGGACGGTTGCTTATTCATCAACCACCACCGTAACTTTCGTGTAGGCTTGCCCACCATACACTTCTGCCACCCCAACTTAACCCATTTTCGTTTGAGCTTGTTTGAGTTGGGGTTTGTGTCTCCTAAGGTGTTTCGGCTACTTAGGGACGACCACTTCAACTCTGACTCGCATAACCCATCATTGAGCTTCTGAAACCACTACCACGTTCCCGCTACCACCATTTGACATTTGAGATTTCAAGTTCGTGGTTTTTCCATTTCCTAAGGTGTTTCGGCTAATTAGGGACGGGTCTACATCATCTTGGTATCTACATCAAGAGCACCGCCACTCATCATTGCCACGGGCGGTAACCTCTATATCATCTTGGTATTGTGGTATCCCATCATTGTACATTCTCCTTGACATTGCATTGATAACCCCTAGCCCATTTTGCGGCACTTGCCTATCGAGACTAGCCATTGAGTATTGCCGGCAACGTTACTTGTGCACATTAGTGATCATTGATCTACACCTTCCATCGCATACATACCATATCATCTTGGTATCATAGTACCAATCCTTATGTCACAAGCTTGTTCCCCGCATATACACAATTGCCATCTTGGTTTGTGCATTTCGCATAAGTGGCCATACGAAAAAAGAATAAGCTTTTAAGCAAAGAAAAAGAGAGCAAAGAAGCTTGTAAGCAAGTGCCATAACATCATACCACATGATACGTCTCCAACGTATCCACTTTTCCAAACTCTTTTGACCTTGTTTTGGACTCTAACTTGCATGATTTGAATGGAACTAACCCAGACTGATGCTGTTTTCAGCAGAATTGCCATGGTGTTATTTTTGTGCAGAATAAAAAGTTTTCGGAATGACCTGAAAATCAACGGAGATTTTTTTGGAATTAATAAAAAAATATTGGCGAAAGAATCAGCACCAGGGGGCCCACACCCTGGCCACAAGGGTGGGGGCATGCCCACCCCCTGGTGCGTGCCCTCCGACATTGTGTCCCCCTGGACCTCTACCGACCTCAACTCCAACTCCATATAATCACTTTTAGGGAGAAAAATTAGGGAGAAGGAATCATCGCGTTTTACGATACAAAGCCGCTAGCAAGCCCTATTCTTCCTCGGGAGGGCAGATCTCGAGTCCGTTCGGGGCTCCGAAGAGGGGAATCCGTCGCCATCGTCATCATCAACCATCCTCCATCACCAATTCCATAATGCTCACCGTTGTTCATGAGTAATTCCATCGTAGGCTTGCTGGACCGTGATGGGTTGGATGAGATTTACCATGTAATCGAGTTAGTTTTGTTAGGGTTTGATCCCTAGTATCCATTATGTTCTAAGATTGATGTTGCTATGACTTTGCTATGCCTAATGCTTGTCACTAGGGCCCGAGTGCCATGATTTCAGATCTGAACCTATTATGTTTTCATGAATATATTTGTGTTCTTGATCCGATATTGCAAGTTATAGTCACCTACTACGTGTTATGACCCGGCAACCCCAGAGTGACAATAGTCGGGACCACTCTTGGTGATGACCATAGTTTAAGGAGTTCATGTATTCACTAAGTGCTAATGCTTTGGTCCGGTACTCTATTAAAATGAGGCCTTAATATCCCTTAGTTTCCACTAGGACCCCGCTGCTACGGGAGGGTAGGACAAAAGATGCCATGCAAGTTCTTTTCCATAAGCACGCATGACTATATTTGGAATACATGCCTACATTACATTGATGAACTAGAGCTAGTTCTGTGTCACCCTATGTTATAACCTTTGCATGATGAATGCCATCCGACATAATTATCCATCATGGATCCATTGCCTACGAGCTTTTCACATATTGATCTTTGCTTGGTTACTTTCCCGTTGCCACTGTTACGATTGCTACAAAACTGCTACTGTTACTATTGCCATCGTTACCGCTACTTCCATACTACTTTGCTACTAAATACTTTACTGCAGATATTAAGTATTTCAGGTGTGGTTGAATTGATAACTCAGCTGCTAATACTTGAGAATATTCTTTGGCTCCCCTTGTGTCGAATCAATAAATTTGGGTTGAATACTCTACCCTCAAAAACTGTTGCGATCCCCTATACTTGTGGGTTATCACCACATTGAATAAGATTGTCATATCCGATCATCTTGGATCATCTTGAGAGGAACACTGGGAACCATACATACTTAGCATACTTGTAATAGAAGTCGTTGCATTTTGCATCTTATAGGTTGTGCACAAGTGTCGTATCCGCCTATTGAGCAATCGATCTAGCGTCTCCCTAGCATTTTGCATCAAAGGCATTTTCCGTGGATTCCACATTTTGAGCTCATTCCTTGGTTGCATGACCCCATTTATCTATCCGTGTGTGTGTTTCCGTGTGCCACATATTGCTATTGGTATACTTGTTTCACTTGTGAATTTTTGAATCTCTTTCAACATTATTGACTCTTGCTAACATTTTGCATCAAATTTTTGTGCCACTATACTCACTGAGCTCCATCAAAAGCTTTACTTTGTAGGTGTGAGTGAGCAAATCCGGTACCAATTCCACTATTCTTTCATTTCACATTGATTGAAACGGGATACATCCTCAACTTTGGGAAAAGGTAGCTTGGTATTGTTTATCTCATTTCCTACTCACCTCTACTCGAGTCTTATGATGGATAGGCAAAGCACACCTCCTTCGGTCTACAACAACAATGACGAGTTCAATGCCACCAAAAACTTCATCGACGCCAAGATGGATGCTCAAATTGAGGAGATCAAAGCCCTCATGAAGGCATACAAGCGGTCTTCCTCATCTTTGAGAAGACGCTCAAGTGCACATGCTTCCGAGTGTCAGGACCCCGACTCGATGCCACATCGATCTAGCATGTAACACCTCATATCGCTTTGCGGCCTCACGCACGGTATCCCCACGGGTGTCGCCTTACCTTTACCCGGGACCGTTTGCGCATTTTGGCACACGTATATGATGGTGTCGCTAGCATCCATATGATAAAGAGCCCGGGCTGACATGGCTAGTCGTAAACCCAAAGTGGCACTAACTTACAGGGACAGGCATTCATGACCCAGCATCGAACGTGTCGGTCATCAGCGAGTGAATCCAGGCTGTAGCACTGGGCTAACAGGACTCCGGTGAACCGGGCTGTAGCGGGCTAGCAGGACTCCGGTATTCATCGCGTGACATTTCCCCGAAGGGACAGACACAGGATCGAAGAAGGACACATGCCGGCCTGCCTAAGTGTTCCGGAGCAGTAGCAAGCTACCAGGGCTCAGTGGAAGCACTAGGAGACATTTCCCGGTAAGAGAGGCTACTAAGAATAAACAACTAGATAGTCAGATCCCACACATAGCAATACACATTACACGTACGCATAACATGCAAGTATGTGCTGTACAACATGGCATCACAGCATAACTCAACAACTCATATAGATAAGGGCTCAGAAGAGCCGTCATAGCAATTATTGCAAACAGGGGTCACAAGACCCATCATACAGAGCATACAAGCAACAAGCGGAAGCATTACATGTCTGGGTACAGACATCTACAAATGAAAAAGGCTGAAGAGCCTGACTATCTACAACATCCGATCAAGATCGTAGCTGAGGTACTAGCTACTAGTCGAAGTCCACGAGAACACTAGTAAGACCGAAGTCTCCGCTGCAAAAACATAAATAAAGCAACATGAGTACAAAGGTACTCAGCAAGACTTACATCAGATCCTATCATACATGCACTTGTATCAAGAGGGTAACGTGGGGTTTAGTTGCAGCAAGCCAGCTTTGACTCTGTGGCTATCCTGTTCTACGACTACCAGAAACTCTTGAGGTGAAACAACGTACACGAGTCCACTAATCACCACACAATACACTACTATGGATTCATCCCCGTCTCCCTACGAGAAGGCCATCCATAGCACTCACACTTGTCTTGAGCATTTTATAGTATCCACTTCAAGTTGTCTATGTACCATGTAAGCATCCAAGAAGTCCATAACCGCGGACCCGGCTATTCGAATAGATCATGTTAACCCTGCAGGGGTGTACTTCTTCACACACGCTCTCGCCACTTACCGCCATGTACACGTCATGTATCTCGGCAACCTTCAAGCGGAAGCCTGGCGAGGGTGTCGGCCACGACCTGACTAACCACACAAGACTCTAGCCCAGGTTTATCGCCTATTCGGGTTCCATCCGCAAGGAGATCCGGCCGGGGTGTCGCTCACGGCCCCAAACGATGTGAGCAGGGTTCCCGAGCCCACCAACCGGGTGCCACTCGGTACACCGTGCCACGTGTGCCTAGTCTGTCCCAAGCCCACCCTGCCGGGTGCCACTTGGTAGAAAAATAGCACTACCTACAAATACCAGAAACTAGTTGCGACTCCTGGACAGAGATCAAGTTGGCTAATAAGTCGAGAGGGGCACTTAAGCATTCCAATGTGTGGTAGTATCGAGTCATTGGACAACATACATAGAACTCAGTGCTTAAGGACGGTTCCAGTGAGACAACCCACCATGTACTCCTACATGGCCTCTCACCGCTACCTTTACCAAATCGTGTTCACACACTTCACTCTCAGCATCAGAACATATCGTAACACTCCAATTCATTCCCAATGAATCAGACCTGACACAACTCTAAGCAATAGCAGGCATAGCATGGTAGGAACACATCAGTGGCTTCAATCAACTCCTACACATGCTAGTGGGTTTCAACTATTTACTGTGGCAATGACAGGTCATGCAGAGGAATGGGTTCAACTACCGCAGCACAAAGTAGCAGATGAACCGTTGTTGTCCTAATGCAATAACTGAGAGCAGGAGCGAGAGAGTAGGGTTTTATCGAAATGAACAAGGGGGTTTGCTTGCCTGGTAAATCAACAAGGGAGGCACTGCTTCACAGACAGGTACTCTGGAACGTCTCCGGAGTAGGACCTATCGAGAAGGAACGGTGCCGGCAATCAATACACAATCATATGCAACAATATGATGCATGAACATGGCATGTAGATGTGATGCTGTTGAGCTAATGCAACTAGTAAACATTTGGTTTGAAGTCCATTTGAACCAAAGGTTCAAATGCATTACTAAATTAAGTCTCTTATATATGCCATAATGTGTTTTCCCATATTCAGCATGTATAAGTTGGTTTTTCATGCATGAAACTAGTACAGATGGAAAGGTTGCATTTTTCTGATAATTTTTCATATATAAATTATTTTAATCTGAGCTACGGTTGAATTGATATGAATTTTTGAAGTTTAAAACAATTTCTGGAATTTTCTGATTAAATTTAATTCCAGAAATCATATTATAGCGCCAGCATGACGTCAGCACGACGTCAGCGGTCAACTGGGCTGGTCCGGGTCAAACCTGACGTGTGGGACCCACACGTCAGTGACAGGGGGGTTAACAGGGGTTAATTTAGTTTAATTAAAAGGTTAGGGGGCACCGGCGCACACTGTCAGTGTCAGGGGGGGTTAGTTAACGGTGATTAGCACTAAGCTAATCACCTGCCGACGGGGCCCACTGTCATTGAGCCAGGGGAGGTCAAACCCCCTGGTCAACCGGGGCTAAAACGCCGGCGTTTAGCCGCCGGCGGCAGCAAACGCGGCGGAGGGGCTCGGGATCGCCGTTCCGGTGACCATTCGGGCGGCAGAGACCACCCACGCGAAGCCCAGGCTCGCGCGCATCTAGTGGTTCATGCGGGAGGCTGCGGGGGCGGCGGAGCTCGCCGGAGCGAGGCTCGGGGCGGCGGCCGGAGTCCGGGCGCGATCGGTGGCGATGCTACGGCGTACTAAAGGAGAAAACGAAGAGTGCTACGTGCTCCTGGGGGTTCATCGAGCACGGTGACGTGCTCAGGCGCGGGCTGCGGTGGCCCTGGCCATGGTGGCGCCATGGCTGGCGGAGCCGAGCTCTCGGCTGTGATGGCCAACGGGGTTTGGGGGCAGCTCGAGCAACATGACTAGGGGGAGAAGGAAGAGGGGCTCACGGGGAGTTGGCCGGTGCAGACGACGGGGCCGGGGAAGCGTCGGAGCGAGCGGGACGGCGAGGCGGATCTCCGGTGGCCGAGGAGGGGGAAAACGTTGGGGGCGGCGCTCCGGGGCTTCTGGAGGGGCGTGGCTCGGTGGAGAGGAAGAGGGGGTCGAGGCGGAGCTTGCAGGCACAGCGAGGGGTCGAGGGGGAGACGGTGGCCGCGGCGTTACGGTGGCATGGCTGCGGCTGCGCTCGGGCTCGAGAGGGAGAGGGAGCAAAGGAGGGGGGAAGAGTTCGGGAGAGAGTGAGAGGGCGGTCGGGGCTGCGTGGCGTCGTCCGGGGCGTTCTAGGCGACGAGGAGGAAGCAGGAGGTGGCCAGGGGAAGCAGGAGGTGGAGGCGCGGCGGTGCGCGCGCGTCGGCACGCGCCGTTCCCCTGTCGGGGAGGAAGACGACAGAGGAGGGGGGGCCAGGTGGGCTGGGCCGCCTGCTGGCTGGGCCGGCCTGCTGCGGCTGGGCTGCACAGGGGAAGCCCCAGGTAAGCCCCTCCTTCTTTTATTTCTGTTTTCTATTTTTTTCTGACATTTGTTTTGATTTAATAAAATACTAAATCAATTTATTACCTTATGCCAATTTTTGCAGGAGCTAGATATATTATTCCAGAGCTCCTTTATAAATGACATAATTTTTGGACCATATTTCATATATATAGAAATATATTTCCAATGCAAATATTTATCGAATTAATCCAAATGGCCAAAATAAATATCCATGAGCTCCTAAAGATATTGTTTTGATTTTTATCTCTGTCCAATATTTTTAGAGGGCACCATGAGCATTTTCTTGGACCCTTTTGGAGAAATTTTTATTTGGGTCATTTTCAAAAATGATTCTGAGGGTTCCACCAATCCTCATTTCAAATTTAAATGAAATTTAAATATGATGCACAAATGGCTAGCTAGTCTAAGTCATACCAGACTAGGGATGTGACAACTCGCCCCCACTTGAAAGAATCTCGTCTCGAGATTCAGGGGTCGACGGAAAGAAAGCGGGGTACTCCAGTCGAAGACGATCTTCTCGCTCCCAAGTAGCTTCTCTCTCGGAATGATGAGACCACTGAACTTTGAGAAACTTGATGTTCTGACGTCGAGTGACACGCTCTGCTTGATCAAGAATGCGAACCGGGTACTCTTGGTATGTGAGGTTATCTTGGAGATCAAGCGTTTCGTGGTCCACTCCACGGATAGGATCCGAGAAGCAACGCCTGAGTTGAGAGACGTGGAAGACATCATGAACTCGAGAAAGATGTGGGGGTAGTTCCAACTGGTAGGCAACCTCTCCTCGTTTGGCGAGAATGCGAAAGGGACCAATGTAACGAGGAGCCAACTTGCCCTTGATACCGAAACGATGGGTACCCTTCAAAGGAGTAACCCGAAGGTAAGCTTGGTCGCCAATTTCATAAGTCATATCCTTATGATGACAATCGTACTGGCTCTTCTGACGAGACTGGGCTGTTTTCAAATTCTCACGAATGATGCGAACTTGCTCTTCTGCCTCCTGGATCATATCCGGTCCAAAGAATTGTCTTTCACCGGTTTCTGACCAGTTCAAAGGTGTTCGACATCTTCGTCCATAGAGAACCTCAAAAGGAGCTTGCTTGAGGCTGGATTGGTAGCTATTGTTATAAGCAAACTCGGCGAAAGGAAGACATTTTCCCAATCCATACCGAATGAGATAACGCAAGCTCTGAGCATGTCTTCGAGAATTTGATTGACCCGTTCCACCTGACCACTCGACTGAGGGTGGAAAGCGGTACTGAAGGAAAGATGGGTTCCCATGGCAGTTTGGAAACTCTCCCAGAAATGAGAAGTGAAAAGACTGCCACGGTCTGAATTGATCTCTAGTGGAACACCATGAAGTGACACTATTCGAGAAATATATAAGTCAGCAAGCTGACTAGCAGTGATACTCTCTCGAACAGGAAGGAAGTGAGCCACTTTGGAGAGACGATCAATGACTACGAAGATAGCATTATTCCCTCTCTTGGTCCTGGGAAAGCCGGTGATGAAGTCCATACCAACTTTATCCCATTTCCATTCAGGAATAGCTAAAGGCTGAAGGGTGCCAGCAGGTCTTTGATGCTCTGCCTTAACGCGACGACATACATCACATTTAGCAATGAACTCCGCGATTTCTCTCTTCATCCTAGTCCACCAGAACCTCTGGCGTAGGTCCTGATACATCTTAGTGCTACCGGGATGAATTGTGAGAGGAGATTCATGCGCCTCCTTAAGAATCAACTGCCGAAGATGTTGCTTCTTGGGAACCACCAAGCGATTCTCAAAGAAAACAACACCACGATCATCCATAGAGAAACACCCACCAACTCCCTTCTTAATGTTTCTCTTAATGCGGATAACCCCCCTATCAAACTTCTGGTCAGAGATGATCTGATCCTCAAGGGTAGGTTTCGCCACCAAGGTAGAAAGGAATCCGCGAGGAGCAATGTGAAGGTTAAGCTTACAGAATTCCTCATGGAGAAGTGGTTGGCCTTGCTGCAACATGAGATTGTTGCAATAGGATTTACGACTTAGAGCATCAGCCATGACATTGGCCTTGCCTGGGGTGTAGGTAATCCCTAGATCATAATCTGTGATCAACTCCAACCAACGTCTTTGCCTAAGGTTCAGATCCGGTTGGGTGAAGATATACTTGAGACTCTGGTGATCGGTGTAGATCTCGCAACGTTTACCAAGGAGGTAATGTCGCCAGGTCTTGAGTGCATAGACTACGGCTGCAAGCTCTAGATCATGTGTAGGATAATTCTCCTCATGTGGATGCAACTGTCGGGATGCATAGGCAATCACATGACGATCCTGCATAAGAATGCAACCTAGTCCCTGTCGTGAGGCGTCGCAGTAGATAATAAAGTCTTTAGTGAAATCCGGTGGCACAAGTATGGGAGCAGAAGTCAGGCGTCTTTTCAGTTCCTGAAAACTGTACTCACACTGTGGGGACCACTCGAACTTTTTATCTTTCTTGAGAAGTTCCGTGAGGGGTTTGGCTACTTTGGAGAAGTTTTCAACAAAGCGGCGACAATAGCTGGCTAGACCAAGGAAACTCCTAACTTGTTTAACAGTCTCAGGTGGAGTCCAATCGAGAACGGCTTGAACTCTCTCGGGATTGACAGCAATGCCCTTACCAGAGATTACGTGGCCTAAGTAGGTCACTTCTGACAACCAAAATTCACACTTGGAGAACTTGGCATAAAGGCGGTGCTCTCTGAGTTTTTCTAACACAAGTCTAAGATGTTCGGCATGCTCTTCCTCGTTCTTCGAGTAAATAAGAATATCATCGAGGTAAACCACGACGAACTTATCTAAGTACTCCATGAAGATCGAGTTCATCAAGCGGGAGAATGTAGCTGGGGCATTGGTTAGACCAAAGGACATGACGGTGTACTCGTACTGACCATAACGAGTGACAAAAGCTGTCTTGGGAATGTCCCCGTTTCTGATCTTGATTTGATGGTAGCCTAACCTTAAATCCATCTTGGAGAAGACTGAGGATCCGGCGAGCTGATCATACAGGTCGTTGATCCTGGGAAGCGGATACTTGTTCTTTATCGTGACCAAATTAACGGGACGATAATCAACGACCATCCGGTCCGTACCGTCTTTCTTCTTGACAAAGAGGACGGGGCAAGCCCAAGGAGAAGAACTAGGACGGATGAAACCCTTTTGCAAGGACTCATCGAGTTGTTTCTTAAGCTCGGCTAGTTCTAGGGGTGCCATCTTGTAAGGTCTCCGGGAGATTGGAGCTGTTCCTGGGATAAGATCTATGACGAACTCTACATCTCTGTCAGGTGGAACACCTGGCAGTTCCTCTGGAAAGACATCCGGAAAGTCACGGACTACCGGAATATCTTCAAGGTCTGGAAGAGGGCTGGCATTAAGAGAATAGAGCTGACGCTTTGCAACTCTAGTGGAGACGGTGACTATCTTGCCAGATGGGTGTGTAAGTTGAACAGATCTTGTGTAACAATCAATCTTGGCATGATGAGCTGTCATCCAGTCCATACCCAAGATGATGTTAATATCTGAAGACTTGAGGGCTACAAGTGATGCAAGGAATACAAGTCTGTCAACAAGGATTTCGTTACCATGGCTTACACTAGAGGTTTGCCATTTGGATCCAGGAGTTTGGATGACTAGCGGAGTTGGCATTTCACAAAATGACAGGTTGTGCAAGTTAGCATAGCTTTCAGAAATGAAGGAGTGAGATGCTCCAGTATCGAATAGAACTGATGCTGGGTGACAATTGACGAGGAGTGTGCCAAGAACGACATCTGGATCATCATGAGCGTCTTTAGCTGAGACGTGATGCACACGTCCACGTTCAGTGGGGGCTGACTTGACACTGATCATCTTGCGTGATGGCTTAATACAGCCAACAGTCTTCTCGGGCTGGGGTGGAGCATAACTAGTCTGAGAGCAATCACGTGCATAGTGTCCTGGCTTCCCGCATGTGAAGCAAGTCCCTGAGGTTGGACGGGGACCCGCACTGACAAACGGTCTACCAGTAGGCCTGGGTGGAACATACGACTGAGCTGGAGGAGGCACCACATGAGATGACCTCGGTGTATAACCGGAAGGAAGAGCGGAGTTTGGAACCCAAATCCGGCGTTTCTGGGAACTAGAGCCAGAGGGAGATCCCAAATCACGGGTGTGCTTACGAGACTCCTCGTAAGTGAGTTGAGCTGTCTCTGCATTGATGGCCTTGTTCACAAGGGCTTGGAATGTATCACAATGATGCAGGTGGAGATCACGACGCAACCTGGGGTTGAGACCCTTCCGGAACCTAGCTTGCTTCTTGGCGTCCGTGGACACTTCTTCTGTGGCATAGCGGGCAAGGTTCTCGAACTCTCTGCTATAAGCATCAACAGCCATCTTACTCTGGGTGAAACTGCAGAACTCTTCTCTCTTGCGATCAAGGAGGGCCTGGGGAATGTGACGCTCGCGAAAAGCCTTAGTGAAATCCTTCCAGGTAGGAATCTGGCCGGCTGGAAGCAAAGTCTCATAGTTCTGCCACCAAAGACTAGCAGGACCTTCCAGGTGGTATGTGGCATAAGTGACCTTGTCATCTTCAGCTACGCTCGCGGAACGCAGCTTATGGGTGATGCTACGGAGCCAGTCATCTGCATCGAGTGGCTCGATGGAATGATGAAAGGTAGGTGGGTGCAAACGAATGAAGTCATGAATGGTAGCAGACCCTTTGAACTGATGTGCGGTGTTCTCCTCGATACGTGCCAACAAGCGGTTGGACTCACGCTTGTTCCTCTCCATTTCTAACATGAACTCTGTCAACGAAGGCTGGTCAGGAGGATCCTCATTCCTACCATCTCCGTGGTTCTGGCTACGAGCGACGGAACTTCGCTTAGCTGATGACATCCTGAGAAACGAAACCAAGGACGAAATCAACATTAACTATAGAATGTAGAATGTAGGACAAGGAATTAGTATCTCTCGAACTCCTAGGGAAATTTCGGCAGCATAACGACAGTAAAATGCTCAGAATGAGACATCCTACTAAAAATGGGGTGGTAACATACTCATCAGTATTACTCAAGGTTCTGAGATCATACTAAGCAGACTACACCGGAAATACTCAAAGCTGGGATAGGACTCTGATCAACCAATCCTATGGAACTACGGAGTAGTAACACGTGACCCTGATAGACGGAAGAGAAGCCTAGTTCCTTAACCCCGTCGGAAAGATAGGACGACTCAGATCAGAAGGTCATGAGGTAAAGGAGTAAAAAGAGCCTTACGTTCCTTCCCACAATCAATTCCCTTACATAACTAAAGAATTTCTAGACTCAACTTCGACCAGTATGGCTTGGTAAACCTACAGGCAACCTGGCTCTAATACCAGCGCTGTCGGGACCCCGACTCAATGCCACATCGATCTAGCATGTAACACCTCATATCGCTTTGCGGCCTCACGCACGGTATCCCCACGGGTGTCGCCTTACCTTTGCCCGGGACCGTTTGCGCATTTTGGCACACGTATATGATGGTGTCGCTAGCATCCATATGATAAAGAGCCCGGGCTGACATGGCTAGTCGTAAACCCAAAGTGGCACTAACTTACAGGGACAGGCATCCATGACCCAGCATCGAACGTGTCGGTCATCAGCGAGTGAATCCAGGCTGTAGCACTGGGCTAACAGGACTCCGGTGAACCGGGCTGTAGCGGGCTAGCAGGACTCCGGTATTCATCGCGTGACATTTCCCCGAAGGGACAGACACAGGATCGAAGAAGGACACATGCCGGCCTGCCTAAGTGTTCCGGAGCAGTAGCAAGCTACCAGGGCTCAGTGGAAGCACTAGGAGACATTTCCCGGTAAGAGAGGCTACTAAGAATAAACAACTAGATAGTCAGATCCCACACATAGCAATACACATTACACGTACGCATAACATGCAAGTATGTGCTGTACAACATGGCATCACAGCATAACTCAACAACTCATATAGATAAGGGCTCAGAAGAGCCGTCATAGCAATTATTGCAAACAGGGGTCACAAGACCCATCATACAGAGCATACAAGCAACAAGCGGAAGCATTACATGTCTGGGTACAGACATCTACAAATGAAAAAGGCTGAAGAGCCTGACTATCTACAACATCCGATCAAGATCGTAGCTGAGGTACTAGCTACTAGTCGAAGTCCACGAGAACACTAGTAAGACCGAAGTCTCCGCTGCAAAAACATAAATAAAGCAACATGAGTACAAAGGTACTCAGCAAGACTTACATCAGATCCTATCATACATGCACTTGTATCAAGAGGGTAACGTGGGGTTTAGTTGCAGCAAGCCAGCTTTGACTCTGTGGCTATCCTGTTCTACGACTACCAGAAACTCTTGAGGTGAAACAACGTACACGAGTCCACTAATCACCACACAATACACTACTATGGATTCATCCCCGTCTCCCTACGAGAAGGCCATCCATAGCACTCACACTTGTCTTGAGCATTTTATAGTATCCACTTCAAGTTGTCTATGTACCATGTAAGCATCCAAGAAGTCCATAACCGCGGACCCGGCTATTCGAATAGATCATGTTAACCCTGCAGGGGTGTACTTCTTCACACACGCTCTCGCCACTTACCGCCATGTACACGTCATGTATCTCGGCAACCTTCAAGCGGAAGCCTGGCGAGGGTGTCGGCCACGACCTGACTAACCACACAAGACTCTAGCCCAGGTTTATCGCCTATTCGGGTTCCATCCGCAAGGAGATCCGGCCGGGGTGTCGCTCACGGCCCCAAACGATGTGAGCAGGGTTCCCGAGCCCACCAACCGGGTGCCACTCGGTACACCGTGCCACGTGTGCCTAGTCTGTCCCAAGCCCACCCTGCCGGGTGCCACTTGGTAGAAAAATAGCACTACCTACAAATACCAGAAACTAGTTGCGACTCCTGGACAGAGATCAAGTTGGCTAATAAGTCGAGAGGGGCACTTAAGCATTCCAATGTGTGGTAGTATCGAGTCATTGGACAACATACATAGAACTCAGTGCTTAAGGACGGTTCCAGTGAGACAACCCACCATGTACTCCTACATGGCCTCTCACCGCTACCTTTACCAAATCGTGTTCACACACTTCACTCTCAGCATCAGAACATATCGTAACACTCCAATTCATTCCCAATGAATCAGACCTGACACAACTCTAAGCAATAGCAGGCATAGCATGGTAGGAACACATCAGTGGCTTCAATCAACTCCTACACATGCTAGTGGGTTTCAACTATTTACTGTGGCAATGACAGGTCATGCAGAGGAATGGGTTCAACTACCGCAGCACAAAGTAGCAGATGAACCGTTGTTGTCCTAATGCAATAACTGAGAGCAGGAGCGAGAGAGTAGGGTTTTATCGAAATGAACAAGGGGGTTTGCTTGCCTGGTAAATCAACAAGGGAGGCACTGCTTCACAGACAGGTACTCTGGAACGTCTCCGGAGTAGGACCTATCGAGAAGGAACGGTGCCGGCAATCAATACACAATCATATGCAACAATATGATGCATGAACATGGCATGTAGATGTGATGCTGTTGAGCTAATGCAACTAGTAAACATTTGGTTTGAAGTCCATTTGAACCAAAGGTTCAAATGCATTACTAAATTAAGTCTCTTATATATGCCATAATGTGTTTTCCCATATTCAGCATGTATAAGTTGGTTTTTCATGCATGAAACTAGTACAGATGGAAAGGTTGCATTTTTCTGATAATTTTTCATATATAAATTATTTTAATCTGAGCTACGGTTGAATTGTTATGAATTTTTGAAGTTTAAAACAATTTCTGGAATTTTCTGATTAAATTTAATTCCAGAAATCATATTATAGCGCCAGCATGACGTCAGCACGACGTCAGCGGTCAACTGGGCTGGTCCGGGTCAAACCTGACGTGTGGGACCCACACGTCAGTGACAGGGGGGTTAACAGGGGTTAATTTAGTTTAATTAAAAGGTTAGGGGGCACCGGGGCCCACTGTCAGTGTCAGGGGGGGTTAGTTAACGGTGATTAGCACTAAGCTAATCACCTGCCGACGGGGCCCACTGTCATTGAGCCAGGGGAGGTCAAACCCCCTGGTCAACCGGGGCTAAAACGCCGGCGTTTAGCCACCGGCGGCAGCAAACGCGGTGGAGGGGCTCGGGATCGCCGTTCCGGCGACCATTCGGGCGGCGGAGACCACCCACGCGAAGCCCAGGCTCGCGCGCATCTAGTGGTTCATGCGGGAGGCTGCGGGGGCGGCGGAGCTCGCCGGAGCGAGGCTCGGGGCGGCGGCCGGACTTCGGGCGCGATCGGTGGCGATGCTATGGCGTACTAAAGGAGAAAACGAAGAGTGCTACGTGCTCCTGGGGGTTCACCGAGCACGGTGACGTGCTCAGGCGCGGGCTACGGTGGCCCTGGCCATGGTGGCGCCATGGCTGGCGGAGCCGAGCTCTCGGCTGTGATGGCCAACGGGGTTTGGGGGCAGCTCGAGCAACGTGACTAGGGGGAGAAGGAAGAGGGGCTCACGGGGAGTTGGCCGGTGCAGACGACGGGGCCGGGGAAGCGTCGGAGCGAGCGGGACGGCGAGGCGGATCTCCGGTGGCCGAGGAGGGGGAAAACGTCGGGGGCGGCGCTCCGGGGCTTCTGGAGGGGCGTGGCTCGGTGGAGAGGAAGAGGGGGTCGAGGCGGAGCTTGCAGGCACAGCGAGGGGTCGAGGGGGAGACGGTGGCCGCGGTGTTACGGTGGCATGGCTGCGGCTGCGCTCGGGCTCGAGAGGGAGAGGGAGCAGAAGAGGGGGGAAGAGTTCGGGAGAGAGTGAGAGGGCGGTCGGGGCTGCGTGGTGTCGTCCGGGGCGTTCCAGGCGACGAGGAGGAAGCAGGAGGTGGCCAGGGGAAGCAGGAGGTGGAGGCGCGGCGGTGCGCGCGCGTCGGCACGCGTCGTTCCCCTGTCGGGGAGGAAGACGACAGAGGAGGGGGCCAGGTGGGCTGGGCCGCCTGCTGGCTGGGCCGGCCTGCTGCGGCTGGGCTGCACAGGGGAAGCCCCAGGTAAGCCCCTCCTTCTTTTATTTCTGTTTTCTAATTTTTTTCTGACATTTGTTTTGATTTAATAAAATACTAAATCAATTTATTACCTTATGCCAATTTTTTGCAGGAGCTAGATATATTATTCCAGAGCTCCTTTATAAATGACATAATTTTTGGACCATATTTCATATATATAGAAATATATTTCCAATGCAAATATTTATCGAATTAATCCAAATGGCCAAAATAAATATCCATGAGCTCCTAAAGATATTGTTTTGATTTTTATCTCTGTCCAATATTTTCAGAGGGCAACATGAGCATTTTCTTGGACCCTTTTGGAGAAATTTTTATTTGGGTCATTTTCAAAAAATGATTCTGAGGGTTCCACCAATCCTCATTTCAAATTTAAATGAAATTTAAATATGATGCACAAATGGCTAGCTAGTCTAAGTCATACCAGACTAGGGATGTGACACCGAGCTACCATCTCCGGCAAGATCACATCGGCATCGACACCATCACCGACGAGAACGTGAATGTCAAGAGATCAACACCAACAATCGCTCAACGACTTCACCATCTCCCTTGGCATCTTCGCCAAGCGACTTCAAGGCATCTTCGCCTTTGGACATGCGGCATTTTCGCCCACAAGCACGTCAACAGAGGCTCCCCATGCTCAAGTCCGCGACTTCCACGAGCTACTATGACCTTGACACCGACCACATGATTCCTTTCTATGGGACTCAAGAACCCGAGGAGTATCTCGAGTGGGAGCGCTTGATGGATGACTACCTCAAGCTACATCAAGTTCCTCCCGAAGATCAAGTGAAGTGCGCCACAACGAACTCCCATGACTACGTGTCCACATGTTGGCTTCACACACCTTCGGAGAGCTACGGCATGAGTTGGCCCAAGATGAAGAGAGCTTTGCAGAGAGAGTTTGTGCCTCCAACCTACACGGAACAACTTCTACGCCAATTGGAGAACACCATCCAAGGATCCAAGTCCATCGACGCATACTTCAAGGAGATGCAGAATGCCTTGTGACGAGCCGGCGTGGACGATCCCATTTGGATGAAGTTTCACTTCATGATGGGATTCGACAACGACATCTCCAATACTATCTTCCTCGAGAACTACAAATCCCTCAACGACCTCTACATTGGTGTTCCCAAGGCGGAACAAGAACACATGAAGGCCAAAGTTTCTCCACCCCAAGAACACTTCGCGATGACCAAGCTCCACGATAACGATCATGAGGATAGTACTGAAGGAAATATGCCCTAGAGGCAATAATAAAGTTGTTATTTATATTACCTTATATCATGATAAATGTTTATTATTCATGCTAGAATTGTATTAACCGGAAACTTAGTACATGTGTGAATACATAGACAAACAGAGTGTCACTAGTTTGCCTCTACTTGACTAGCTCGTTGAATCAATGATCGTTAAGTTTCCTAACCATGGACATGAGTTGTCATTTGATTAACGGGATCACATCATTAGAGAATGATGTGATTGACTTGACCCATCCGTTAGCTTAGCACGAGATCATTTAGTTTGTTGCTATCGCTTTCTCCATAACTATACATGTTCCTATGACTATGAGATCATGCAACTCCCGAATACCGGAGGAACACTTTGTGTGCTACCAAACGCCACAACGTAACTGGGTGTTTATAAAGGTGCTCTACAGGTGTCTCCAATGGTGTTTGTTGAGCTGGCATGGATCAAGATTAGGATGTGTCACTTCGATTGTCGGAGAGTTTTCTCTGGGCCCTCTCGGTAATGTACATCACAATAAGCCTTGCAAGCAATGTAGCTAATGAGTTAGTTGCGGGATGTATCATTACGGAACGAGTAAAGAGACTTTCCAGTCACGAGATTGAACTAGGTATTGAGATACCGACGATCGAATCTCGGGCAAGTAACATACCGATGACAAAGGGAACAACGTATACCGTTATGTGGTTTGATCGATAAAGATCTTCGTAGAATATGTAGGAGCCAATATGAGTATCCAGGTTCCGCTATTGGTTATTGACCGGAGATGAGTCTCGGTCATGTCTACATAGTTCTCGAACCCGTAGGGTCCGCACGCTTAACGTTCAGTGACAATCAGTAATATGAGTTTATGTGTTTTGATGTACCGAAGGTAGTTCGGAGTTTCAGATTTGATCATGGACATGACGAGGAGTCTTGAAATGGTTGAGACATAAAGATCGATATATTCGATGACTATATTTGGACTTCGAAAGGGTTCCGGGCAAGTTCGGATAAATACCGGAGTACCGGGGGGTTACCGAAACCCCCCGGGGAGTGTAATGGGCCTATTGGGCCTTAGTGGAGAAGAGTGTCGGTGTCAAAACCGGCGGATCTCGGGTAGGGGGTCCCGAACTGTGGGTCTAAGGCGGATGGTAATAGGAGGCAGGGGACACGATGTTTACCCAGGTTCGGGCCCTCTCGATGGAGGTAATACCCTACGTCCTGCTTGATTGATCTTGATGATATGAGTATTACAAGAGTTGATCTACCACGAGATTGTAGAGGCTAAACCCTAGAAGCTAGCCTATGGTATTATTGTATGTTGTTCTACGGACTAAACCCTCCAGTTTATATAGACACCGGAGGGGGCTAGGGTTACACAGAGTCAGTTACAAGGAAGAAGATCTACACATCCGTATTGCCAAGCTTGCCTTCCACGCCAAGGAGAGTCCCATCCGCACACGGGACGAAGTCTTCAATCTTGTATCTTCATAGTCCAACAGTCCGGCCAAAAGATATAGTCCGGCTGTCGAGACCCCCTAATCCAGGACTCCCTCAGTAGCCCCTGAACCAGGCTTCAATGACGATGAGTCCGGCGCGCAGTTTTGTCTTCGGCATTGCAAGGCGGGTTCTTCCTCCGAATACCCCATAGAAGATTTTGAACACAAGGATAGTGTCCGGCTCTGCAAAACAAGTTCCACATACCACCATAGAGAGAATAATATTTCCACAAATCTAATCTGCTCACATGTTTTGCAACATGACATCATGCCATGGCCTGGTCATTATTTGAACCGTTTTTCTCAACCAGCACTGCACATATCGTAAGGCGGTTTTCTTGACACGTCTTGTCGAAGCAGAGATCGTGTCCCCTTATCACAGGATTCTCATCAATACGGGTATGGGTAACCCAACCGCGCCATCAATTATGATGTTTGGGGAATAAGTTATTTTACCAGGTAAGTGGGGAGGCGCATCGCCTCTTCCGCCCTTATAAAGGGACAAAGATTCACCCTTTTTACCCACGCCTTCCTCCTCCTTGCTTATCCATTCTCGCACACTCAAGCTCCAGCGCCCAAGTTTGCGTCTTTCTCCTCAAACCACTCCAAGCATGTTCGGAGCGGGAGGCAAGTGGATGGTCTCCTCCGTCACAGAGGAGAACATCACAAAGCTACGGGAAGCCGGACATCTGGCCGCGGATATCGCGCACCGGCTGCCAGATGCGGGGCAGATCATCCCTACGCCCAAACCCCATGAGAGGGTAGTTTTCCTTACCCACTTTGTCCGCGGATTGGGATTTCCCCTTCACCCGTTTGTCCGCGGGCTCATGTTCTACTACGGCCTGGATTTTCATGATCTGGACCCCAATTTCATCCTCAACATCTTGGCGTTTATCATCGTGTGTGAGGCCTTCCTCCGCATCAGGCCCCACTTCGGCCTGTGGCTGAAGACCTTCAATGTTAAACTGAAGGTGGTGGTCGGCCAGCAAACAGAGTGCGGAGGCGCCATGGTGGGAAAAATGCCTAACGTCACCTGGCTCGAAGGCTCCTCTGTGGAGACCATAAAGGGGTGGCAATCGGGGTGGTTCTACATCACCGAGCCGCGCAACACCAACTGGGTGGCGGCCCCCGAATTTCAATTTGGAATCCCCACGCGGCTCACTTCCTGGAAAGAGAAGGGCCTGTCCCGGGGTTCTCCGGTAGAGCTGACCAGACTCCAGACTTGCATCAAGAACATGATGAGCAAGAAAATCAAGCTCGTCAACGTAGTCCAGGTCATGCTCTTCCGCCGGATCCTCCCGTGTCAACGACGGGTATTCAATTTGTGGGAGTTCGAGCCAGCCAAGCACCAGACGCTGCGAGAGCTCTTCGACACGACGCACAAGGACGTCTGGAAGGTGCTGTTCAAGGGCGCCGAGGTACCTCCTCCCCTTACCGAGGACCGCGGACTCAGCGCAAAGCGCCATGCCAATCCGGTAAGTTTTTATATCTCACAGGATATTTATTTGCCCCGATTTAATCATGTGCGGGATCTAAGCTTCCATGCCACTAACAGGACTGGGTAGAGACAGCGGAGCAGATCGATTGCCCAGCCCCCCTGCCTGAAGATCCTCCAGATGCTCTCCTAACGGAGATGTTGGCTCCGACGCCTTACGAGGTGCCGGTGAAGAAGGGCAAGAAGAAGGCCACGGGGACCCGAAAGGGTCTCCGGCGCAAGGTTATATCGGACACATCGTCCGATAATTCCGAAGCGCACTCCTCCCACGAAAACGAGGAGGAGGAAGAGAAAAGTTCTCCCCCCCAGCCGGGGGAGATAAGAAAAGGAAGGCCGCCCTAACTGGGGAGGCCGAAGGGTCCAAGAAGGGAAGGACCCTCCTTCCTGACTACTCCACGACGGCCGCCTACAGTGACAACGAGTGGTTACCCAGGGACAAGCCCCTGGCAAAGTCGTAAGTATCCGAATACCATAGTAATTCATGGTATGTTTTATTGCACTGCTTCTCCTTATGTCGAATATGATTATGCAATCCGTCCCGAGCCCGTCTCGACGTATCTTCGTCGGACGGTTCTTTGGACTCGTCGGATATGAATAGCGAATCACTTCCGACCGCCTCCACCCCTTGCCCTACGGACAACGTCGAGGTGTTGTCTCAAAAGGCACTGAGCCGAGGGGAGGTAGTCCTGGGGGCGCCTCGAGGCAACCTTCCGGACCCTGGGTGCAAAGGGAGCAAGACTCCCACGGGCTCCAAGTTCGGCCCCCAGCCAAACACTGCACCGGAACCTTCGGTGGTTCCGGACTCCGGCAGGCGATCCCCCGTTAAGGGGGGCAAGCCGCCTGTGTCGGTGGCCTCTGTCCATCCAGAGGCACCGGATAACTTGCGGGAAGCGCTTCGTGGCGCTTCCATCGACGAAGAGCACCGCACTATCATGAGTGCGGTGATCGAGAAAGTTCAGTCCGCCAAAAACGGACTAACCGAAGCTTGTGCCAGCCTCCTAACAGGCTTTCAGGTAAGCAATCAAAAAATAGGAAAATATTATCGCATAGACAATAGCCCCTGATGCTCTGTTTGGCGTTCGCGAAGAAAGGCCAAATAGAGGATCAAATTATGACTCAGGAGTCTAATCAGAATATGTCTATGTGCATATGCAGGCTTCACTGCTGGCCGCTGCCGCACATACTACGGAGGTCGCTGCACTGAAGCAGGACCTTGAGCGGTCCAAGGATGAGCTCGGCCTTACCAAGAGGCAGCTCGAGGAGAGCAAAGGTAAGTAATAGGATCATCATGAATTTGCTAGGGGCCACGATCGAGGTGGCGACCCTGAAGAAGGCGTTGTCCGAGGCCGAAGACAAAGCGGCCAAGGAGCGCATTGAGGGGTAAAAGCAAGAAGCCCGGGTAGGCGAGGTGCAGCAAGAGCTCGAGGCTCTTGCCAAAAAACACGAGTCCTTGGAGCTTGACTCTAAGACGCGGGAGTCCGAGCTTGCGAAGGCGCTCGAAAGCGCATGAAGCGCCAAGGCTGAAGCCCACAAGGCCCTCCAGGAGATTGATGCGGTGAAGAAGATAGCAGCGGGTAAGGCATTCATTATGCAAAGCAAGCATGTGAAGGAAACTTTCCTTTTACTTACCCGAGTTCGGAGCTCTCCAGGAGCGTTCGCAGATCTTCCCCGCAGTGTACTGGATGCCACGGAGTTTCACCGAGCTGAGGAGGGGAGCTCGACGGAAAAGTTGTTCTGGTCTCAGTATACTGGGACCGAACACCCAATGGCCTTGAGCGACCAGCTGAAGCCACTGGTTGAGTTTCACAAGGCGGCTGAACAGGCCATGAAGGGTCTTATGGTCCGGATGTGGCCTGGTGATCCCCTGCCTAGCAGCTACTTCGGTCTGGTGAGGCGGCTTGTGGATGCCTGCCCACGGCTTGAAGTCATAAAGCGGTTCGTCTGCATCGAGGGTGGGCGCATGGCTTTTGCCCGGGTGAAGGTGCATTGGGCGAAGCTGGATGCTGTAAAGCTTGTGAAGGAGGGGCCACCGGAGGGCAAGGAGCATCGTTGCCCCAAAATGTATTATAACAGTGTCCTGAAGGGTTCCCACCCTATGGCGGAGGAATGTACTAGAGATGTAATTTTTGAATGAACATGCTCATGTGATCCTGTAATGTGAAACGAGTTCATTTGCGCTATGCAACACTTTTTGAATTTAAAATATTACCTTATGTGCGGCCGTTTATAAAATCTGAGAGTTGGCCAGTCATCGGCTTTTGCCCGCATGTAACTAGTACTGGGGTGTTCGGGATAAACCTGAGCACTCTTTATCCCAATTTTGGGTCCTTAGAGGGAGGTGTTCAACACAACGAACCAGGCAATCAGACTATAAGGCTTTATCACTCTCACTTAGCCATAGAAGTCTACAATTTTAAATTTTGGCAAAGCCCCTAGTATTTCGAAGGCCGAATTTGGGGCGCTATATACGCCTAAGTCAGGCAAGGCCGACTCCTCGCCTGAAGCGGAAAAAGTCTTTAAGGACTTGAGACCTCTCGAACAAAGACCAACTCTGCCTTATCATGACATTCAGTTTTCGGCTTTCTCTACTGAGGTGCTCGTCCGGAAGAACCGGGACACAATCGCAGTAGTTCTCCCAGCGCTACCTTAGCCGATATAGCGGAACGTAAGGTACCAAAACATGGGAGCCGGGCAAACCCAACTATTGACCCAAGACATGATTCGGAGCTGGTGCATATAATGCTATAAGTTCGGGGTGCCGCACTGTCGAAAGTGTTCGGACTTCTCACGCCGTATTATGGGGTAAACGAAAGCCCCTGGTGTACTGATCGTACCAGAATGTACGGGTGCAAGTTGTCGTAAATGAACATATAAGAAAAAGGGGATGGATAATGCAATAATAGACTGATGCTATGCATTGTTATTTAAATACTACGTCGAAGCGTACTGATACAAGTAGTGCAATAAGCAAAAAAGTAGGACTATTTGACATGTCCTATCTAAGGGCAAGCTGCGTATGGGTAATAAAAAGTGGGTATATCGATTTTTAGTAGAGACCACCTGGGGGTTCTCTTGTACGTCTTAGCTTCTTGCCTCCTTGGGTGTTCCTTCCCGTAATGTGTCCGGCAATCATACTGCCGAAAAGGATTTCCAGAGAGTAAGGTCCTGAAAGAGAAAAAAATGATAAAGGTATACATCCCCTAGGGCGGTTAAGCCGCATTGCGGGACGTGCCCTGATCGTGCCCCCGCCTATGCCCAAGGTATTTTCAGTGCGTAATTATGTACGCGCGGCACGGATTTTGTCGCTTGATTGGGACTGGGACGGGGGCCGAATTGCTAGGCGAGCTCTGAACGTGCCAGGCGATCCTGTTGCAGGTTACTCCAGACTCGCTTGACGGTGTCCGGGGGCTGTATCGCCGAATTGGCGGTTTGCCTTAAAAGGCTGCTTTGTGCTTCTGTTGCAAGGGCCGCAGTATGCTCTTCCGTGCGGAGCGAGCGTTCTGTGTTTCCATTGACTGTTATGATCCCCCTAGGTCCTGGCATCTTGAGCTTGAGGTATGCGTAATGCCGTACCGCATTGAATTTTGCAAATGCGGTTCACCCGAGCAGTGTGTGATAGCCACTGCGGAACGGATGATATCAAAGATTAACTCCTCGCTTCGAAAGTTGTCCGGAGCTCCGAAGACCACTTCCAGTGTGATTGAGCCCGTGCAATGGGCCTCTACACCTGGGATGACGCCCTTAAAGGTGGTTTTGGTGGGTTTGATCCTCGAGGGATCTATACCCATTTTGTGCATTGTATCCTAATAGAGCATGTTCAGGCTGCTGCCACCGTCCATAAGGACTCGAGTGAGGTGAAATCCGTCAATGATGGGGTCTAGGACCAATGCGGCGGATCCGCCATGACGGATACTAGTGGGGTGGTCCCTGTGATCGAAGGTGATCAGACAAGAGGACCATGGGTTGAACTTTGGGCCGATGGGCTCCATCGCATAGACGTCCCTTAGTGCATGCTTCCGTTCCCTCTTGGGAATGTGGGTTGTGTATATCATGTTCACCGTCTTCACTTGTGGGGGGAAACTCTTCTGTCCTCCCGTGTTCGGCGGCCGGGGCTCCTCCTCGTCACCGCTATGCAACCCCTTGTCCTTGTTTTCGGCATTCAACTTGCCGGCCCGCTTGAACACCCAACATTCTCTGTTGGTGTGATTGGCTGGCTTATCGGGGGTGCCGTGTATTTGACACGAGCGATCAAGTATGCGATCCAAATTGGACGGGCCCAGAGTACTTCTTTTGAATGGCTTTTTCCATTGGCCGGATCTAGAGCCTCTGAATCCGGCATTGACTGCCGTATCATCGGTGTTATCGCCGTTGTTGCGGCGGTTGTGTCTGTTGCGACGTGGTATGACGTTGGCATCTTTGGTATCCGAAGTGCCCAGATTCCTTGATGTGTTGTTGCCGCGAGCCAGCCAGCTATCCTCGCCCGTGCAAAAGCGGGTCATGAGTGTTGTGAGGGCTGCCATAGACTTCGGCTTCTCCTGGCCGAGGTGCCGGGCGAGCCACTCGTCACGGATGTTATGCTTGAATGCCGCTAAGGCCTCTGCATCGGACAGTCGACGATTTGGTTTTTCTTAGTTAGGAACCGTGTCCAAAATTGCCTGGCCGATTCCCCTGGCTGTTGAGTTATATGGCTCAAGTCATCAGCATCCAGTGATCGCACATAAGTGCCCTGGAAGTTGTCAAGGAATGTGTCTTCCAAATCCTCCCAACTGCCGATGGAGTCTGCTGGCAAGATATTCAGCCAATGCCGAGCTAGTCCTTTGAGTTTTAGTGGGAGGTACTTGATGGCATGCAGATCATCACCGCGA
Organism: Triticum aestivum; assembly: GCF_018294505.1. NCBI lineage: Eukaryota > Viridiplantae > Streptophyta > Magnoliopsida > Poales > Poaceae > Triticum > Triticum aestivum. Next base: position 250,393,936 of record NC_057812.1, read on the forward strand.
GCCATGTGGATGTGGAGGAGGAAATCCTCAATCCATACAGCAGGATCTATTGTACCATCATACGATTCGATATTTACGGGTTTAAAACCCTCCGGGAATTCGTGATCCATAACTTCATTAGTGAATCATAGGGGGTGTGTGGCGCCTTTGTGCCGGGCTATATCACGACGCAGTTCATATGAGTCTTGTCTACTGTATTCGGCCCGGCCGGATTTACTTTTAGTGTATACGGCGTGACGGTCATCGTCGTGCGTTGGCGCGCGCCCCCGTGACCCGTATATCGACCTTGCATGTTTTGCCCTGCTTTCCAATACGTCTCGCAGGTCCCGTGTGTTGCCCTGGGCCTTGGTATTTTTTGTTTGAGTGGTGGCGGGGTACATGCTGAACTTCAGGCTGAAACACCTCTCTGGCTCGGCCACGAGGTGGCCGGTCAGCCACATCGTACACTGGTGATGTAGGTTTCAATGCTTCCTCCTCGAGTCGGGTAGCAACCTGCGCTTTGGGTAACTCTTGGAGGGGCGCTCGAGTTCGTATTCCTCGGCCGCAAGGACTTCGGTCTATCTGTCTGCTAGCAAACCTTGATCAGCTCGAAGCTGTTGTTGCTTTTTCTTCAAGCTATTTGATGTGGCTATAAGCCGGCGCTTGAAGCGCTCCTGCTCGACGGGATCCTCAGGCACGGTAAATTCTTCGTCGGTGAGGCTCACCTCATCTTCGGAGAGAGGCATGTAATTGTCCTCCTATGATTCTCTATCTGCTGCCCGCTCTTGAGGGCTAGCTTGTTCACCCTCCCGCTCTAAATCATGTTGGAGGGGATTGTTGTCGTCTTCGGCACTATCCGGAGTGTTATTGTCTCTTGTGCCGGTATCACTACTTTTGCTATGGTGGGAATTAGAGCGGCACCGCTGACGTCGGCGCTTGTGTTGCTTCTTGGAGGGGTCATCCCCCGCTGTCCCGTCGCCATTGCCTTCTTTGGGGGTGTCCACCATGTATATATCATATGATGAGGCGGCGGTCCAGCGCCCCGTGGGCCGTGGTTCCTGTTCGTCTCCTGCATCGTCGTCCATACCGTCGATGTCTTCGGAGTCGAAGTCGAGCATGTCGGTTAAATCGTCGACAATGGCTACTAAGTGGGTGGTGGGTGAGGAGCGAATTTCTTCGTCGTCCGCATCCCATTCTAGCCGAACATAGTTAGGCCAAGGTTCTCCTGACAAGGAGAGAGACCTTAATGAATTTACCATGTCGCCGAAAGGTGAGTGCTGAAAGATATCCGCGGAGGTGAACTCCATGATCGGCGCCCAATCGGATTCAATAGGCATGGACGCAGGCGGCTCGGAGTCCGTGGTCGGAGACGAATTCGGTGGTTTGGCAACACGGCTCTTGTAAGGGGTGAAGTCAGTATCCGGCTCTATTGCCACTAAGAGTGTGGCCTCCATGGCGGGGTCTATCCACCCGTCCTGGGATGGCTTAATTTGCTCCGGATTGAAGGCCGGAGTAGTTGCAAGTGTGATCTCCCGAACACTATCCGACGACAGAGCTAAATCATGCTCGTCGTGATCATGCGGCGCACCTGACACGGGCTCGAATCCGTCGAAGATCAAGTCTCCGCGGATGTCGGCAGTGTAGTTTAAATTTCCAAACCTGACCTGATGGCCAGGGGCGTAGCTCTCAATCTGCTCCAGATGGCCAAGTGAGTTGGCCCGCAGTGCGAAGCCGCTGAATAAGAAGATCTGTCCGGGGAGGAAAACCTCACTCAGGACCGCATTGTTACCGATGATCGAAGGATCCATCAAGCCTTATGGTGACGGCACAATGGAACTCTCAATGAAAGCACCAATGTAAGTGTCAAAACCGGCGGATCTCGGGTAGGGGGTCCCGAACTGTGTGTCTAAGGCAGATGGTAACAGGAGGCAGGGGACACGATGTTTACCCAGGTTAGGCCCCTCTCGATGGAGGTAATACCCTACGTCCTGCTTGATTGATCTTGATTATATGAGTATTACAAGAGTTGATCTACCATGAGATCGTAGAGGATAAACCCTAGAAGCTAGCCTATGGTATGATTGTATGTTGTCCTACGGACTAAACCATCCGGTTTATATAGACACCGGAGGGGGCTAGGGTTACACAGAGTCGGTTACAAGGAAGAAGATCTACATATCCGTATTTCCAAGCTTGCCTTCCACGCCAAGGAGAGTCCCATCCGGACACGGGACGAAGTCTTCAATCTTGTATCTTCATAGTCCAATAGTCCGGCCAAAAGATATAGTCCGGCTGTCCGGAGACCCCCTAATCCAGGACTCCCTCAAAGAGGAGGGGCGGCCAGGGCAGGCTACGCGCCCCCTCTTCCTCTAGTCCGAATTGGACAAGGAGGGGGACGGCGCTCCCCTTTCCTCCCCTCTCTCCTCCTTCCCTCTCTCCTACTCCTACTCTTGGAAGGGTTGGAGTCCTACTCCCGGTGGGAGTAGGACTCCCCTTGGGGCGCGCCTGGGAGGGACGGCCTCTTCCCCTCCTCCACTCCTTTATATACGGGGAGGGGGGCACCCCATAGACACACAATTTGATCATTGATCTTTTAGCCGTGTGCGGTGCGCCCCTCCACCATGATCCACCTCAGTCATATCATAGCAGTGCTTAGGCGAAGCCCTGTGTCGATAGCTTCATCAACACCGTCATCACGCCGTCGTGCTGATAGAACTCTCCCTCGAAGCTCTTCTGAAACATGAGTTCGTGGGACATCACCAAACTGAATGTGTGCAGATCACGGAGGTGTCGTACGTTCGATACTAGGATCGGTCGATCGTGAAGATGTACGACTACATCAACCGCGTTGTCATAACGCTTCCGCTTATAGTCTACGAGGGTACATGGACGACACTCTCATACATCAACATTATCTTGTGTGTGCGTAGGATTTTTTTTGAAATTACTGCGTTCCCCAACAGTGGCATCCGAGCCATGTTTATGCGTAGATGTCATAAGCACGAGTAGAACACAAAGGAGTTGTGGGCGTGGGTATATACATATTGCTTGCCGTCACTAGTTGATTCTTGATTCAGCGGCATTGTTGGATGAAGTGGCCCAGACCGACATTACGCGTACGCTTACGCGAGACTGGTTCTACCGACATGCTTCGCACACAGGTGGCTAGTAGGTGTCTGTTTCTCTAGCTTTACTTGAATCAAATTCAATGAACAGGGTTCTTTCTGAAGATCAAAAAGCAATCACTATACCGCGTTGTGGTTTTTGATGCGTAGGTAAGAACGGTTCTTGCTCAGCCCATAGCAGCCACGTAAAACTTGCAACAACAAAGTAGAGGACGTCTAACTTGTTTTTGCAGGGCATGTTGTGATGTGATATGGTCAAGACATGATGCTAAATTTTATTGTATGAGATGATCATGTTTTGTAACACAGTTATCGGCAACTGGTAGGAGCCATATGGTTGTCGCTTTATTGTATGAAATGCAATCGCCATGTAATTGCTTTACTTTATCACTAAGTGGTAGCGATAGTCGTGGAGGCAATAGTTTGCGTGACGACAACGATGCTTCGATGGAGATCAGGGTGTCAAGCCGGTGACGATGGTGACCATGACGGTGCTTTGGAGATGGAGATCAAAGGCGCAAGATGATGATGGCCATATCATATCACTTATATTGATTGCATGTGATGTTTATCTTTTATGCATCTTATTTTGCTTAGATCGATGGTAGCATTATAAGATGATCTCTCACTAAATTTCAAGGTATAAGTGTTCTCCCTGAGTATGCACCGTTGCGAAAGTTCGTTGTGCCGAGACACCACGTGATGATCGGGTGTGATAAGCTCTACGTTTACATACAACGGGTGCAAGCCAGTTTTTCACACGCAGAATACTCGGGTTAAACTTGACGAGCCTAGCATATGCAGATATGGCCTCGGAACATAGGAGACCTAAAGGTCGAGCGTGAATCATATAGTAGATATGATCAACATAGTGATGTTCACCATTGAAAACTACTCCATCTCACGTGATGATCGGACATGGTTTAGTTGATGTGGCTCACGTGATCACTTAGATGATTAGAGGGATGTCTATCTAAGTGGGAGTTCTTAAGTAATTTGATTAATTGAACTTTAATTTATCATGAACTTAGTACCTGATAGTATTTTGCATGTCTATGTTGTTGTAGATAGATGGCCTGTGCTGTTGTTCCGTTGAATTTTAATGTGTTCCTAGAGAAAGCTAAGTTGAAAGATGATGGTAGCAACTACACGGACTAGGTCCATAACTTTAGGATTATCCTCATTGCTGCATAGAAGAACTATGTCCTAGAATCACCGCTAGGTGACAAACCCGCTACAGGAGCAACGCCAGATGTTATGAACACCTGGCAAAGCAAAGCTGATGACTACTCGATAGTTCAGTGTGCCATGCTTTACGGCTTAGAACCGGGACTTCAACGACATTTTGAACGTCATGGAGCATATGAGATGTTCTAGGAGTTGAAGTTAATATTTCAAGCAAATGCCCAGATTGAGAGATATGAAGTCTCCAATAAGTTGTACAGCTGCAAGATGGAGGAGAATAGTTCTGTCAGTGAACATATACTCAGAATGTCTGGGTACCACAACCACTTGACTCAACTATGAGTTAATCTTCCTGATGATAGTGTCATTGACAGAGTTCTTCAATCACTGCCACCAAGCTACAAGAGCTTCGTGATGAACTATAATATGCAAGGGATGGATAAGACGATTCCCGAGCTCTTTGCAATGCTAAAGGCTGCGGAAGTACAAATCAAGAAAAAACATCAAGTGTTGATGGTCAACAAGACCACCAGTTTCAAGAAAAAGAGTAAAGGGAAGAAGGGGAACTTCAAGAAGAACATCAAGCCAGTTGCTGCTCAAGTGAAGAAACCCAAGTTTGGACCTAAGCCTGAGACTGAGTGCTTCTACTGCAAAGGAACTAGTCACTGCAAGCGGAACTGCCCCAAGTATTTGGTGGAGAAGAAGGATGGAAAGGTGAAAAAAGGCATATGTGATATACATGTTATTGATGTGTACCTTACTAATGCTTGCAGTAGTGTCTGGGTATTTGATACTGGTTCAGTTGCTAACATTTGCAACTCGAAGCAGGGACTATGGATTAAGCGAAGATTGGCTAAGGACGAGGTGACGATGCGCATGGGAAATGGTTCCAAAGTCGATGTGATCGCGGTCGGCACGCTACCTCTACATCTACATTCGGGATTAGTTTTATACCTAAATAATTGTTATTTGGTGCCAGCATTGAGCATGAACATTATATCTGGATCTTGTTTGATGCGAGACGGTTATTCATTTAAATCTGAGAATAATGGTTGTTCTATTTATATGAGTAATATCTTTTATGGTCATGCACCCTTAAAGAGTGGTCTATTCTTGATGAATCTCGATAGTAGTGATACACATATTCATAATATTGAAGCCAAAAAATGCAGAGTTGATAATGATAGTGCAACTTATTTGTGGCACTGCCGTTTAGGTCATATTGGTGTAAAGCGCATGAAGAAACTCCATTTTGATGGACTTTTGGAATCACTTGATTATGAATCACGTGGTACTTGCGAACCATGCCTCATGGGCAAGATGACTAAAACGCCATTCTCCGGAACAATGGAGCGAGCAATAGATTTGTTGGAAACCATACATACTGATGTATGTGGTCCGATGAATATAGAGGCTTGTCGGTGTCAAAACCGGCGGATCTTGGCTAGGGGGTCCCGAACTGTGCGTCTAGGCCGGATGGTAATAGGAGGCAAGGAACACGGTGTTTTACCCAGGTTCGGGCCCTCTTGATGGAGGTAAAACCCTACGTCCTGCTTGATTAATATTGATGATATGGGTAGTACAAGAGTAGATCTACCACGAGATCAAGGAGGCTAAACCCTAGAAGCTAGCCTATGGTATGATTGTTGTATGATGAAGTTGTCCTACGGACTAAAACCCTCCGGTTTATATAGACACCGGAGAGGGTTAGGGTTACACAAAGTCGGTTACAATGGTAGGAGATCTTGAATATCCGCATCGCCAAGCTTGCCTTCCACGCCAAGGAAAGTCCCATCCGGACACGGGACGAAGTCTTCAATCTTGTATCTTCATAGTCCTGGAGTCCGGCTGAAGGTATAGTCCGGCTACCCGAACACCCCCTAATCCAGGACTCCCTCAGTAGCCCCTGAACCAGGCTTCAATGACGACGAGTCCGGCGCGTAGATTGTCTTCGGCATTGCAAGGCGGGTTCCTCCTCCAAATTCTTCATAAAAGTTTGTAAACACCAAGAGTAGTGTCCGGCTCTGCAAAATAAGTTTCCACGTATTGCCACAGAGAGAATAATATTAACACAAATCTAATCTGCTGACGTATTCCGCAGCGTGACATCACACTACGGCCAAGCCTTTATTCGAATCGTTTTCACTTTTCCACCTCAGCGTGTTTTGCGAGGCGGTTTCCTTGGCACGTCTTGTCAAAGCAGAGATCGTGTCCCCTTTATTTACGGGATTCTCATCAATACGGACGTGGGTAACCCAATCGTGCCCGTTAGCATGTCTTCTCGATTAAAGGCGAGTCCCAAACGGTTACGGGGAGGGCTCCTGGTATTCAACCTCTTATAAAGAGACCAAGGCCTTACTCCTTTTCTCCAATCTCAAAACAAGTTCGCCCGTCGCCTCGAGTTCCAACACCCTAGGCTCCAGATTCCAGGCGCTTCGGACCTTCGACAATGTCCGGTTCCGACCTTCAAGGCCGATGGATGCCCTCCTCCGTCACGGAGGAGGACGTGCTAAAGTTGAGAGAGGCTAAGTTCTTGACCGCCGAAATTTTGCATAGGTTGCCTGCTCAAAGGCAGGCTATTCCCAGTCCCCAGCCCGGTGAGAGCGTAGTGTTCATGTCTCACTTCCTTCGGGGGTTAGGCTTCCCGATGGATCCCTTCGTGAGGGGGCTGATGTTCTATTATGGGCTGGAATTTCATGACTTAGCTCCGGAGTCCATCCTCCACATTTCCTCATTCATCGTTGTGTGCGAAGCGTTCCTCCGTGTTACTCCTCACTTCGGATTATGGCTCAAGACTTTTGGAGTGGAGCCGAAGATGATCGAGGGACGGCACGCAGAGTGCGGAGGCGCTGTCATAAGTAAGAATGCTGATGCTCCATGGCCCGAGGGCTCCTTTCAAGAGGAGCTCGGCTTGTGGCAACGAGAGTGGTTCTATATCACCGCTCCCAGGAGCGCCAAGTGGGTGGCGCCTCCTGCCTTTCGCTCGGGTCCCCCACCACGGCTAGCGTCATGGGTCAACAAAGGATTAGATTGGGGGTTATCCAAAGACGTGCCCTTGTTGCAGGGCCGCATTAGGGATCTCTTAGAAAGAGACCTCAACCTGGTCAAGGTGACGCAGGTCATGCTGATTCGCCGAACACTGCCCGGCAAACGTCGCTCCCTTCGTCTGTGGGAGTTTAATCCGGAGGGACCACGAGCTCTCCAGCATTTTATGGGCGCAACGCCCGTGGAGATGTATAAAATGTTCTTCGGATCACAAGCAATGTGTCCGGATTTGACCGAGGACGCAGGTTTAAGCTGCAATCGCCCGGATACTCAAGTAAGTAACCTTGTGCCCGGACTCGCTATCCGTAAAATTGTCATAAATTCGCCCCTAAAAGAGCTGTCCTTTTAAACAGGAGTGGATAGCGAAGGCAAAGCTGATCAGGTGTCCGGCTCCCCTTCCTGAGACCAGGCCGGATCCCGTGCTAGTCAGGATGTTGAAGATCGTGCCTTTGGAGGGAAGTGAGGGGGAGGACAAGGAAACTATGGCCTCCTCGAAGGAGGCTGCTCCGAAGGGAAGAACCGACAATTCCTCTCCTAAGGGGAAGAAGAGGGCCGCCTCTGACGACCCGGAGACCATGGCCTCAAAGCGGGGGAAAAAGTCCTCGTCAGAGGGTCCGACGCCGGGGAGATCCTCGGCCGAACTACGCCCTCAAAGGGATCAGCCCTCCAGCGAGCCGTAAGTAGAGAAAGATTTTCCTTTAGAGGGATGAGAGAAATCCTTGCTTTTTATCTGAGAAGATTAACCGAAATTTTACTTTGTAGCTCGGACCTCAGCCCTTCTCAGCAGAGCTCGTCTTCGGGGGATCTTCTTCCGGAGATGATGGAGAGTGGAACGCCTCCCCCTGCCGTACCGCCTGGCGAGGCGGGCGACCCTGAGGTGTCGTCGCGGAGGGTTTCTCCGAATCCGGCAGGGGTGGAAGGTAGCCATATGTCCCCCAAGGTTCTCCGCGTCCGGCCTTCGATGGAGGTCATAGGACGAGTCCGGCACCGTCCGATGCGCGGTCGGAGGAGCTGATGATTCTGCTGGGGCGAGCTTCTATCTCAGAGGAGCACCGTGCATTGATGGGTACGGTGATTGGAAGGATTTCGTCCGCGGAAAGCGGATTGCATGAGGCCGTCAGAAGTTTGCTGACGGGTTTTGAGGTACGTTTGATAATGTACTTCTTTGTCAGTTGCGCATAAACAAGATGCGCCCTGTGTAGATAGTAGCCCCTGAGACTCTGTGCGTTGTCAAAATTGACGGCGCGCAGAGGATCATAATCCCAGGTCTAAAATGTCGCCTTTGTATACAGGTGGCGAAGTGTCCGGAATCGAGCCGAACTGATGATTTTGCCGAACTAAAGCGGCAACTTGACGTGGCAGATGCCGACATCGCGCTCGTCAACGAGCGGCTTGATGAGGCTCAAGGTATGCAATTCCTCGGGCGGCATCTGGTAAGAGGAGCTTTATGCCAGTATCTTACAATGTGTGTGCTTGACGCAGATGGTGCGGCCGCCGTGGAGAGTCTTCGGGCGGAACTTGCCCGAGCTAAGGAACAAGCCAGGAAAAGTGATGCGGCTGCCGAGAAGGCCCTTGAAGAGCTGAGAGCCGAACAGGCTGCTCACTGCCGAAGCAAGAAGGAGATGGCCGTGATGGCCGTGAAGTTAAAAAGTGCTGCTGACCGTTGCAAGTTTCTTGAGAAAGAAGACCGGGCGAGACAGACGGACTTAGAGAAGGCCGTTGCTGATGCCAAGGACGCTCGCTCTGCGATGAGAGCTGCGAAGGAGGAGCTGCGTCAGGCCGGACAGATTGCGGCTGGAAAGCCCTTTATGCTGCGGAGGAAGTTTTGCGATCCGAAGTTTGCTCCGTTGGACCGGATGTGGAGTGCGGAGGACACCTATCTGGATTTGGCAGCGAGTGCTGCTGATGCGACCGAATACTTTCGAGATCAAGAAGATCGCGAAGTGGAAAGGCTTTTCTGGTCGCAGTTCCAGAATCCAGAGCGTCCACTGGCAGTGGACGATCGTCTGGCTCAATGGGCCGAACTGAATAGATTGTCCGGACTCGCCATGAAGTACGTCATGGGTCATCTGTGGCCGGGGAGATCGGAGCCGAAGAGTTATTTCAGCTTGGTGCAGCAATTCCTTGACGCGGTGCCACGTATCAATGCGATGAAGAGGTCAGCATGCATAGAGGGCGCACGGATGGCTCTTGCCCGTGTCAAGACATACTGGGCAGAGATGGAGACCACCGTTGTTGCATCCCGAGATTCGGACAAAAGCCGAGTACCCTCCGAGCACTATTTTCAGGAAGTCCTTGAAGGCGCTCGTGTAATAGAGACGCAGTGCTCGAAGGATGCTATGTTCTGATAGCATATGTAATTATAAAGCAATATTTTGATGAATTGTAGTAGCCTTTTATACTTGTGCCTTCAAGTATTTGGAACACCTCCTGTGCGGCCGTTTTAAGATATATATACAAAATCTGAAAGATTGCAGTCGTTGGCTTCAGCCCCCACGCACATAGTGCGGGGGTGCTCGCAGAAGGCGCATTTTCACACTTAATCCAACGTCTTGGTCCTACAAAGGAGGTGATAGCGCAGCGAGCTAGGCAACCGGACTATAATGCTTTAACACTTTCACTTAGCCATAGGAGCTTGACAATGGGACTATTTAGGTAGCCCCTGGTGGCGACTGCGCTCGCCCGAATTCGGGGCGCGTATGTGCCTGGCCGGGAAACGGCCCTTCGTTAATGCGGAGGAATCCTACAGATTCCGGAGAGTCATCGAGTGGTTGACCAGTCTCACGCCATATCATGACAGTCGGTTTTCGGCTTTCTCTACTGAGGTGCTCGCCTGGCCGAACCAGGGCACAATCGCAGTAGTTCTCCTGGTGCCGCCTTAGCCGATAGAGCGGAACGTAAGGCGGCCGAACACAGGAGCCGGGCAACCCAACATTTGACCAAAATCATGACTCGGAGCTGATGCATATAAGGCCAAACTCGCGACGCCGAACACTCCCTAAGGTATTCGGTCTTTATGAGAGCGGGCGAGGTAACGCTCTGAGGTATAAGCCCCTAGTGTCCAGGTACGCGCAAGAATTCTGACGTGGCCACATGCCAAGACGCCAGCCTCCTCCTTGGTCATAGAACCAGGGGATGTGTATCAACAAGAGACAGTAAAAAAGGTTTACGCAGGGTCTTAATCTGAAAAGAATCCTTGGAACGGGTCCCTACTGCACGTCTGCGCCTGTGTCTCCGTTGTGCCGTATCCTGGACGGGCGCAGCACGACGTTCATCTGTAAAAAGAGAGCAACTAAGTTGAAAAAGGGGCGTGCCGAACAAAAGTTATATGAAATAAACAAAGTGTAAAGTAAAATATGAAAAATTGAGCTTTATTGTCTCTTATTTTATACGTGTGAAGCCCCTAGTGCAGGGGTATATGGCCACTAAGCCTTTATCAACGATACTTTTGTGCCGGACTCGTCTATCCGTGTCCGTGGTCTTAATGACCTGTTCCGATGTTCTGGCTGGTGAAGCCATTGTATTGTGGGGCTGTTAAAGCGGCCGCACAATCCTCCGCTTGGGGGAGGTGTTCTCACTGCTTCCCCTTTAAGGAGATGATGCCGCGTGGACCGGGCATCTTAAGCGTAAGAGATGCATAATGCGGTATTGCGTTAAAGCGGGCGAAAGCTTCGCGTCCCAGTAGTGCTTGATAGCGACTTGAGAATGGGACGATGTGGAAAGTCAGCTTTTCGCGACGGAAGTTATCGGCAGAGCCGAAAATAACCTCGAGCCGGAGAAAACCCATGCAATGGGTGTCCGGACCTGGCGTTACTCCTTGAAAGGAGGTTTTGCTGTGGCGAATTCTTTTTGGGTCGATCCCCATGTGGCGGATTGAGTCCTGATATATCAGGTTGAGTCCGCTGCCACCGTCCATAAGGACATTTGAAAACTGGAGTCCGCCAATTATTGGATCGAGTACCAGGGCAGTCCAGCCTGGGTTCCTGACACTTCTAGAATAATCCAGATGATCGAAGATGATTGGTTTTGACAACCAGTGGCGGGATTCCTTTGGGATAGGCCGTGGGGCGCGTACCTTTATGGGCGCCGCACGTTTTGTTATGTGGAGTAAGTTTACTGTTTTTACTTCTTGTGGGAAATTCTTTTGTTTCCTGGTACTCTGCTTTTGGGGTTCGTCCTCGTCTTCGCTTGGTGTGTCGAGCCCCTTGTGTTCGGCGTTGAGTCTGCCGGATTGTTTGAAAACCCAACAATCTCTGTGGGTATGGTTAGCAGGCTTTCCGGGAGTGCTGTGTATTTGACATATCCTATCCAAGATTTTGTTTAGGTTGGATAGGTCGTCCCTGTTATCTTGGAGGGGCGGCTTTTTCTGATTCTGTCGTGAGCTTTTGAATCCGGCGTTGACTGCCGTGCTCTTCGGACTTTTTTCCTTAGTCCGGCGACGGTCCTTATTGCGTCGCGGTTTTCCGTTTCCATCCCTAGTTTCGGATGTACTTGGGTCACTGGTGCTGCATCTTGCCAACCAGCTGTCCTCTCCTGCGCAAAAGCGGGTCATGAGGCTTGTTAGTGCGGCCATTGTTCTTGGCTTTTCTTGGCCGAGGTGTCTGGCGAGCCATTCGTCTCGGACATTATGCCTGAAAGCCGCTAAGGCTTCAGCGTCCGGACAGTCGACTATCTGATTCTTTTTAGTAAGAAATCTATTCCAGAATTGCCGAGCTGACTCTCCGGGCTGTTGAGTTATGTGACTAAGATCGTCTGCATCCGGAGGGCGGACATAGGTCCCTTGAAAATTTGCTCGGAAAGCGTCCTCGAGCTCTTCCCAACTTCCGATTGTGTTTTCAGGAAGGCTTTTGAGCCAATGCCGGGCTGGCCCTTTAAGCTTGAGGGGTAAGTATTTTATGGCGTGGAGGTCATCTCCTCTAGCCATATGTATGTGGAGGATATAATCCTCGATCCAGACTCCAGGGTCTGTTGTTCCATCATATGCCTCTATGTTTACGGGTTTGAATCCCGCTGGAAATTCATAATCCAGGACCTCATCGGTGAAACATAGGGGGTGTGCGGCACCCCTGTATTTGGGTGTGCCGGATTCTGATAATGGCTTTATTGCATTGCTTACGAGAGCTTGCTTTCTTGGCCCGTAAATGGACCTGGCTGGGCCATGATGCGAATCCTTAAGTGGGTCGCATGCCGGCTTAAGTGCGGCGCTGCTTGCCGCTTTATGCTGGCCATGGGGTCGTCTATCCGACCGTGTGGCTTTCTCACTTTTGGAATGCGAGGGCTCTAAGGCCTCCTCGTCGAATTCAGGCAGTAGCTTTCTCTTCGGATAGCTTTTAGTGCGGCGACTGTCGCCGTATTTGTCTGCGGTATTGATTACTTTACTCCATCTGATCCTGAGTGCATCTTCCGCAGTTTTTAGCTTCCGCTTCTGCTTTTTCAGGCTGCGTGCGGTTGCAACGAGCCGTTTGTGGAGGTTCTTCTGCTTCGTGGGCTTGTCCGGCGTAGGGTCGTCCGGAATGCCATTTTCGCCGGGGGAGGGATGTTCGGTTTCTCTATCCGGGTTGTCCTGTTGGGACGGTTGCTCTAAGGCATGCTCGTCGTCTACCGGCTCATCCTGCTCTATGGCTGGGTCTTTATCGAGGCGGGGCTTGGGTCGGCGTTTACGCCGACGCTTTGATTGTTTTTCGAGAGATCGATCCCTCTTTCCATCCCCGTTTTCCTCGTTGTTGCTTCCTTTAGGGGTATCCACCATGTACACATCGTGAGATGAGGTGGCTGTCCAATGCCCTATAGGCGTTGGTTCTTGGTTGTCTCCTGCATCGTCGTCCATACCGTCGATGTCTTCGGAGTCGAAGTCGAGCATGTCGGTTAAGTCGTCGACAGTGGCTACGAAGTGGGTGGTGGGTGGGTTTTGAATTTCTTCATCATCCGAATCCCATCCTTGCTGACCGTAGTCCGGCCAGGGCTCTCCTGATAAAGAGAGAGACTTTAGCGAATTCAGGATGTCGCCGAAGGGCGAGTGCTGAAAGATGTCTGCGGCGGTGAACTCCATTATCGGCGCCCAATCGGATTCGATCGGCAGGGGCGCGGGGGGCTCGGAGTTCGGAAAGGAATCCGGCTCCTCGGAGTCACGGGCCATGCGGAGTGCGGGGCTGGAGTTCGGCTCGATCGCCTCTGAGATCGCAGCCCCTGAGGCAGCGTCCAACCGCTGATCCTCGATCGGCGCAGTAGGCTCCGAATCAATGGTCGGAACCGATGCGTGTGCGGCCTCCAAGGCGCTGTTCGGCGGCAGAGCTATATCATGCCCATCGAGACAGTGCGGCGCGCTTGGCTGTGGCTCGAATCCGTCGAAGATCAAGTCCCCGCGGATGTCAGCCGTGTAGTTTAGGCTTCCAAACCTGACCTGATGGCCAGGGGCGTAGCTTTCGATCTGCTCAAGGTGGCCAAGCGAATTGGCCCGCAGTGCGAAGCCGCCGAAGACGAAGATCCGTCCGGGGAGAAAAGTCTCACCCTGGACTTCATCGTTGTTGATGATCGAAGGAGCCATCGGGCCTAAAGGCGACGACACAGAGGAACTCTCAATGAAAGCACCAATGTCGATGTCAAAACCGATGGATCTCGGGTAGGGGGTCCCGAACTGTGCGTCTAGGCGGGATGGTAACAGGAGGCAAGGAACACGGTGTTTTACCCAGGTTCGGGCCCTCTTGATGGAGGTAAAACCCTACGTCCTGCTTGATTAATATTGATGATATGGGTAGTACAAGAGTAGATCTACCACAAGATCAAGGAGGCTAAACCCTAGAAGCTAGCCTATGGTATGATTGTTGTATGATGAAGTTGTCCTACGGACTAAAACCCTCCGGTTTATATAGACACCGGAGAGGGTTAGGGTTACACAAAGTCGGTTACAATGGTAGGAGGTCTTGAATATCCGCATCGCCAAGCTTGCCTTCCACGCCAAGGAAAGTCCCATCCGGACACGGGACGAAGTCTTCAATCTCGTATTTTCACAGTCCTGGAGTCCGGCTGAAGGTATAGTCCGGCTACCCGAACACCCCCTAATCGAGGACTCCCTCAAGGCTCATGGCGGGTATCGTTATTTCCTCACCTTCACAGATGATTTGAGTAGATATGGGTATATATACTTGATGAAACATAAGTCTGAAACATTTGAAAAGTTCAAAGAATTTCAGAGTGAAGTGGAAAATCATCGTAACAAGAAAATAAAGTTTCTACGATCTGATCGTGGAGGAGAATATTTGAGTTACGAGTTTGGTCTTCATTTGAAACAAAGCGGAATATTTTCGCAACTCACGCCACCCGGAACACCACAGTGTAATGGTGTGTCCGAACGTTGTAATCGTACTTGATTGGATATGGTGTGATCTATGATGTCTCTTACTGATTTACTGCTATCGTTTTGGGGTTATGCTATAGAGACGGCTGCATTCATGTTAAATAGGGCACCATCTAAATCCTTTGAGACGACGCCTTATGAACTATGGTTTGGCAAGAAACCAGAGTTGTTGTTTCTTAAAGTTTGGGGATGCGATGCTTATGTGAAAAAGCTTCAACCTGATAAGCTCGAACCCAAATCGGAGAAATGTGTCTTCATAGGATACCCAAAGGAGACTGTTGGGTACACCTTCTATCACAGATCCGAAGGCAAGACATTCATTGCTAAGAATGGATCCTTTCTAGAGAAGGAGTTTCTCTCGAAAGAAGTGAGTGGGAGGAAAGTAGAACTTGACGAGGTAATTGTATCTTCTCCCTTATTGGAAAGTAGTTCATCACTGAAATCAGCTCCAGTGATTCCTACACCAGTAAGTGAGGAAGCTAATGATGATGATCATGAAACTTATGATCAAGTTACTACCGAACCTCGTAGGTCAACCAGAGTAAGATCCGCACCAGAGTGGTACGTTAATCCTGTTCTGGAGGTGATGTTACTTGACCATGACGAACCTACGAACTATGAGGAAGCGATGATGAGCCCAGATTCCGCGAAATGGCTTTAGGCCATGAAATCTGAGATGGGATCCATGTATGAGAACAAAGTATGGACTTTGGTTGACTTGCCCGATGATCGAAAAGCCATCGATAATAAATGGATCTTCAAGAAGAAGACTGACGCTCACGGTAATGTTACTGTCTACAAAGCTTGACTTGTTGCAAAAGGTTTTCGACAAGTTCATGGAGTTGACTACGATGAGACCTTCTCACCCATAGAGATGCTGAAGTCCGTCGAATCATGTTAGCAATTGGTGAATTTTATGATTATGAAATTTGGCAACTGGATTTAAAGACTGCATTCCTGAATGGATTTCTGGGAGAAGTGTTGTATATGATGCAACCTGAAGGTTTTATCAATCCAAAGGGTGCTAACAAAGTGTGCAAGCTCCAGCGATACATCTATGGACTGGTGCAAGCATCTCAAAGTTGGAATAAACATTTTGATAGTGTGATCAAAGCATGTGGTTTTATACAGACTTTTGGAGAAGCCTGTATTTACAAGAAAGTGAGTGGGAGCTCTGTAGCATTTCTAATATTATATGTGGATGACATATTGTTGATTGGAAATGATATAGAATTTCTGGATGGCATAAAAGGATACTTGAATAAGAGTTTTTCAATGAAAGACCTCGGTGAAGCTGCTTATATATTGGGCATCAAGATCTATAGAGATAGACCAACACGCTTAATTGGACTTTCACAAAGAACATACCTTGATAAAGTTTTGAAGAAGTTTAAAATGGATCAGGCAAATAAAGGGTTCTTTCCTGTATTACAAGGTGTGAAGTTGAGTCAGACACAATGCCCGACCACTGCAGAAGATAGAGAGAAAATGAAAGGTGTTCCCTATGCTTCAGCCATAGGCTCTATCATGTATGCAATGTTGTGTACCATACCTGATGTGTGCCTTGCTATAAGTTTAGCAGGGAGGTACCAAAGTAATCCAGGAATGGATCACTGGACAATGGTCAAGAGCATCCTAAAATACCTGAAAAGGACTAAGGATATGTTCTCGTATATGGAGATGACAAAGAGCTCGTCGTAAACGTTTACATTGATGCAAGCCCAATGAGTTCCAAGACGACACTCACAAGTTCGACTCCACCGTCTTTCCTCTTTGTGGCATTGATGATGCTGAGTCTACTTCGACTCTTTTTCAAGGTGGTGCAGTGACGACTATGACTACAGAGCCATTCGAGGACCAAGCTTTGGAGGTGAGCGACATGGTGACGAGCAAGGATGATGCTTCCATCTTAGGAGGCGAGAGTGATGATGTGGCATCTTCGGTCTTCATCCACGGTGACGGTGACAAGATGGTTGAGCATGGGATTTTCCCTTCGACCATGGCGACATATGATGACTTGAGTGACTTGTGCCACCATATTGATAGTGAGAGTGAGTTCACCACTAGCCCCATATATAATGAGTTGCCACAATTCCTATGTGAGCAGAGCCACAACCCCCACCACTTGAGTGAGATGCGTGACTCCATCATATGTGAGTGTGAGTGCACCTATTTTGAGGAAGTGAGTGAGCCACCACATAGAGAGAGTGTGATAGTTGATAGGTCATGTGAGGACATTTTGAACTCTAATGAGTAACGACTTAACCTCTACCTCTATTATATCTTCTCATTTGGTGCTAGGAACCATATACAATGATGCGCCGATTCTCGATACAAGACGATTGCCATGGTGGAATATGATGCAGCCCCACATGGTTCCATCACAATGAAGATGACCACCATTTGGTCTTTCCCACCTCACCTACACCACTTGAGTGGAATGGCAAAGGTAACATAGGTGAAGGTGATGCTCTAGTCCCACTAGTGGATGTTCTTGACATTGATTGCTTGCATGATGTTGATCCACCTATTACCATGCTTCAGGCTAGTGTGACTTCCTCATGTGATGATTTCTTGCCCATTTACGATGAGTATGATGATTCTCATGTGGAGTCTATTAGTTGTGATGTCATGTTACATAGGATTTCTTGTGACAATTCTTTAGGTAACATCTTGTTTGACAATTCACTTGACTTGTCATATACTATGCATGAGATCAATCATATGTCATATTTGCAATCTCTTCGTAGTAACTACGCATATGTGATACGTCCATTTTGCATCATGCTTTTATATCGATATTTATTGCATTATGGGCTGTTATTACACATTATGTCACAATACTTATGAATATTCTCTCTTATTTTATAAGGTTTACATAAAGAGGGAGAATGCCGGCAGCTGGGATTCTGGGCTGGAAAAGGAGCAAATATTAGAGACCTATTCTGCACAGCTCCAAAAGTCCTGAAACTTCACGGATGCTATTTTCACAATATATAAAAAATACTGAGCGCAAGAAGTACCAGAGGAGGGCCACCAGGGGGGCCACGAGGCATGGGGGCGCGCCCAGCTCTGGTACTTCTTGCGCTCAATATTTTATATATATTCTGAAATAACTTCCGTGAAGTTTCAGGACTTTTGGAGCTGTGCAGAATAGGTCTATAATATTTGCTCCTTTTCCAACCCAGAATCCCAGCTGCCGGCATTCTCCCTCTTTATGTAAACCTTGTAAAATAAGAGAGAATAGGCATAAGTATTGTGACATAATGTGTAATAACAGCCCATAATGCAATAAATATCGATATAAAAGCATGATGCAAAATGGACGTATCAACTCCCCCAAGCTTAGACCTCGCTTGTCCTCAAGCAAAAGCCGAAATCGAAAAATATGTCCACATGTTTAGAGATAGAGGTGTCGATAAAAATAAAATACGGACATGAGGGCATCATGATCATTCTTAGAACAACAACTTATATAATTATTGTCATGTGATCTCTTATGCTAGAGTAACAATTCAATCACAATTTCAAATATGAATCATAAAATTCATTGAAAACTAACAAACTATAATATCAGTCATTGAAGCAATTGCAATTTATCATAATATAGGAAAGAGTCAATATAAGAGCTTTTCAGCAAGTCCACATACTCAACTATCATATAGTCTTTCACAATTGCTAACACTCACGCAATACTTATGGGTATGGAGTTTTAATCGGACACAGAGAAAGATAGGGGCTTATAGTTTTGCCTCCCAACGTTTTACCTCAAGGGTAATGTCAACAATAATTGTTCATGAAGACTCACATCCAATTAGCTATATATATCAGGATCTTTACAACATATTGTGCTTGCCAAAGGATAAAATGTAAAATGAAAGGTGAAGATCACCATGACTCTTATGTAAGGTAGGAGATAAAAGTAAAAGATAGGCCCTTCACAGAGGGAAGCAGAGGTTGTCATGCGCTTTTATGGTGGGATGCACAAAATCTTAATGCGAAAGAACGTCACTTTATATTGCCACTTGTGATATAGACATTTATTATGTAGTCCGTCGCTTTTATTTCTTCCACATCACAAGATCGTATAAAGCTTATTTCCTCCACACCAATCAATCATACATATTTAGAGAGCAATTTTTATTTCTTGCACCAATGACAACTTACTTGAAGGATCTTACTCAATCCATAGGTAGATATGGTGGACTCTCATGGCAAAACTGGGTTTAGGGATATTTGGAAGCACAAGTAGTATCTCTACTTGGTGCAAAGAATTTGGCTAGCATGAGGGGGAAAGGCAAGCTCAATCATGTTGGATGATCCATGACAATATAATTTATCTCAGATGTAAGAAAACATAACCCATTACGTTGTCTTCCTTGTCCAACGTCAACTCTTTAGCATGTCATATTTTAATGAGTGGTCACAATCATAAAAGATGTCCAAGATAGTGTATTTATATGTGAAGACCTCTCTTTCTTTATTACTTCCTATTAATTACAACGATGACCAAAACTATGTTTGTCAACTCTCAACAACTTTTATTCATCATACTCTTTACATGTGAGCTCATTACTCTCCATAAGATTCATATGATCTCTTTGTTTCTTTTTATTTCTTCTCTTTTCTTTTATTCACTCAAGATCATAGCAAGATAATCAAGCCCTTGACTCAACACTAATCTTTATTATATAGCTCATGGAATCGATTACATAGAGGGATCATAAAGCAAAACTCAAAACTAGATCATACCAAAAACTTTATTCTACTAGATCAAGATATTACTAAAAGGATCGGACTAAGAAAAACGATAAAGATAGAGATGTGATGGTGATACGATACCGGGGCACCTCCCCAAGCTTGGCAGTTGCCAAGGGGAGTGCCCATACCCATATGATTATGTCTCCTTTGTTGGTGAAGAAGATGGTGGTGATGATGGGTAGTCGCAC
This sequence comes from Triticum aestivum, assembly GCF_018294505.1. Taxonomy (NCBI): domain Eukaryota; kingdom Viridiplantae; phylum Streptophyta; class Magnoliopsida; order Poales; family Poaceae; genus Triticum; species Triticum aestivum. The sequence goes on from NC_057812.1 coordinate 250,413,573, forward strand.
ATCGAGCGTAAGAGATCCTCCAGCTTGCGGATAATGCCCTTGAGTGCAACTATATGCTCCTTCAACAAAATATTTTCACGTGTGAGATATTTGTTTTGTATACGAGCTAACTCAATCATCTTGAAAGCTTCGATCTTAGTCGGGGTAAGAAGATTGTGATCAGGTTGAAGGATTTCTTCTGTTGCCGGAACTTGGTCCTCCGTGGCCTTCTTGATCCCTTCATCCATGTTGATCACCACGGGTTCTTCCCTCTTCAGCTCTATCTTCATTAACCAAGCATCGTTGTCACCATTGTTGGAGGAGGGGGACGACATGATGCCTGGCCTTGACAACCCTGATAGAAAACAGCTCGAAACAAGAACAGAGGACAATTGCGTGATACAGGAGTCAAAACCTTCGGGAGATTATATAATGAATTTTTACCGACCAAAATAAGTATCGTGCAAGAAAACGGAGTCCGGAGAGCGCACGAGGTGCCCATGAGGCAGGGGGCGCGCCCAGGGGGTAGAGCGTGTCCTCCACCCTCGTGTCCTTCCCGGACTGCTTCTTATTTTTCTATTTTTCTAAATATTATAAAACGGAGAAAAATTGCCACTAGAACTATTTTGGAGTCGGTTTACTTACCGTACCACATACCTATTCATTTTCGGAGTCTGAAACGTTCCAGAAAGTGTCCCTTATGTATTCCTCCGGGGTTACGGTTTCAATAACATTAGTTTCAACATTTATAGGATTACCTGAGATATAATGTTTGATTCTTTGACCGTTCACCACCTTCGGATTTGTGCCTTCGAAGTTGTTGATTTTTATGGCACCGGAATGATAGACCTCCTCGATAATGTAAGGACTTTCCCATTTAGAGAGAAGTTTTCCTGCAAAAAATCTTAAACGAGAGTTGTATAGCAATACATAATCACCTACATTAAACTCACGCTTTTGTATCCTTTTGTCATGCCATCTTTTAACTTTTTCTTTAAACAATTTGGCATTCTCATAGGCTTGGGTTCTCCATTCATCAAGTGAGCTAATGTCAAATAACCTTTTCTCACCGGCAAGTTTAAAATCATAATTTAGCTCTTTAATAGCCCAATAAGCCTTATGTTCTATTTCGAGAGGTAAGTGACATGCTTTTCCATAAACCATTTTATACGGAGACATACCTGAGGGAGTCCTGGATTAGGGGGTCCTCGGACTGCCGGATTATATACTTTGGCCGGACTGTTGGACTATGAAGATACAAGATTGAAGACTTCGTCCCGTAGTGCTCCCTTGTAACCGACTCTGTGTAACCCTAGCCCCCTTCGGTGTCTATATAAACCGGAGGATTTAGTCCGTAGGACAACAACAATCATAATCATAGGCTAGCTCCTAGGGTTTAGCCTCAACGATCATGTGGTAGATCAACTCTTGTAATACTCATATCTTCAAGATCAATCAAGCAGGAAGTAGGGTATTACCTCCATCGAGAGGGCCCGAACCTGGGTAAACATTGTGTCCCGCGCCTCTTGTTACCATCCGCCTTAGACGCACAGTTCGGGACACCCTACCCGAGATCCGCCGGTTTTGACACCGACATTGGTTCTTACATTGAGAGTTCCACTATGTCGTCACCATATGGCTTGATGGCTCCTTCGATCATCGATAACGATGCAATCCAGGGTGAGGTTTTTCCCCCCGGACAGATCTTTGTATTCGGCGGCTTCGCACTATGGGCCAACTCGCTTGGCCATCTAGAGCAGATCGAGAGCTACGCCCCTGGCTGTCAGGTCAGGTTTGGAAACTTAAGCTATACTGCCCACATCCGCAGAGACTTGGTCTTCGACGGATTCGAGCCTGTGTCAGGTGCGCCACACAGTCACGACGAGCATAACTTAGCTCTGCCGCCGGACAGTGCTCGGGAGATCATCCCTGTGGCAACTCCGGCCCTCGATCCGGAGCAGATCACGTCGTCCGAGGATGGGTGGATGGTCCCCGCCACGGAGGCCGCGCACTCAGCGGCGATAGAGCCGAATACTGGCTTCACCTCCTACGAGACCTGTGTTGCCGGACCCTTGGATTCGTCCCCGGCCACGGGCGCCGAACCGCCTGCGTCCGTGCCTATCGAATCTGATTGGGTGGCGATTATGGAGTTTTCCTCCGCGGATATATTTCAGCACTTGCCCCTGGGCGACGGCTGAATTCATTAAGGTCTCTCTCTATAACGCCCTCGATGCGGCTATATCTCCCACGTGTCGAAGCATGACTTAGAGGCATAACCGCATTGAAAGCAATGTCGCAAGTGAGGTAATCTTCACACAACCCATGTAATACATAAGGGAAAGAGATACATAGTTGGCTTACACTCGCCACTTCACACAATTACATGAATAAAGCATTACATCATCCAGATACAATCAAGGTCCGACCACGGAACCAAAATAAAAGAAGACTACCCCAAATGCTACACAGATCCCCGATCGTCCCGACTGGGCTCCACTACTGATCAACTAGAACGAAACAACACAAAGGACAAGATCTTCATCGAGCTCCTCCTTGAGCTTGTTTGCGTCACCTGCTCGGTAACATCGGCACCTGCAAACTGGTTTTGGAAGTATCTGTGAGCCACAGGGACTCAGCAATCTCAGACCCATGCGATCAAGACTATTTAAGCTTATGAGTAAGGTAAAGGTATGAGGTGGAGCTGCAGCAAGCGACTAGCATATATGGTGGCTAACCTATTCGCGAAAGAGAGCGAGAAGAGAAGGCAAAAGCACGGTCGAACAACTATGATCAAGAAGTGATCCTAGAACAACCTACGTCAAGCATTACTCCAACACCGTGTTCACTTCCCGGACTCCGCCGAGAAGAGACCATCACGGTTACACACGCGGTTGATGTATTTTAAATTAAGATTGACTTCAGTTTTTCTACAACCAGACATTAATAAATTCCCATCTGCCCATAACCACGGGCACGACTTTCAAAAGTTCAAATCCCTGCAGGGGTGTCCCAACTTAGCCCATCACAAGCTCTCACGGTCAACGAAGGATATTCCTTCTAGCGGGAAGACCCGATCAGGCTCGGAATCCCGGTTACAAGACATTTCAACAATGGTAAAACAAGACCAGCAAAGCCACCCAGATGTGCCGACAAATCCCGATAGGAGCTGCACATATCTCGTTCTCAGGGCACACCGGATGAGCCAGATGTCGGGTAAGCCAGCCCAGAGTTGCCCCTGGTAGCCTCGGACATCGCTCAGTTGGACCAACACTTAGAGAAGCACTAGCCCGGGGGGGTTAAAATAAAGATGACCCTTGAGCCGGCCGACTCAAGGGAAAGAAAAGGCTAGGTGGCAAATGGTAAAACCAATGTTGGGCCTTGCTGGAGGAGTTTTATTCAAGGCGAACTGTCAAGGGGTTCCCATTATAACCCAACCGCGTAAGGAACGCAAAATTCGGGAACATAACACCGATATGACGGAAACTAGGGCGGCAAGAGTGGAACAAAACACCAGGCATAAGGCCGAGCCTTCCACCCTTTACCAAGTATATAGATGCATTAATTAAATAAGAGATATTGTGATATCCCAACAAAATATCCATGTTCCAACATGGAACAAGCTTCAATCTTCACCTGCAACTAACAACGCTATAAGAGGGGCTGAGCAAAGCGGTACCATAGCCAAACAACGTTTTGCTAGGACAAGGTGGGTTAGAGGCTTGGCTCAACAATATGGGAGGCATCATAAGCAAGTGGTAGGTATCGCAGCATAGACATAGCAAAAGAGGGAGCAACTAGCAAGCAAAGATAGAAGTGATTTCGAGGGTATGGTCATCTTGCCTGAAATCCCGCAAGGAAGAAGAATGAGTCCATGAAGAAGACAAACCGGCGTAGTCGAACGGTTCCTCACAAACACGACGTTATCGGAACCAACCTGAAGAAGCAACACCGGAAAGAAGCAAACAACATAGTAAACAACCACCACATAAGCATGGCATGATGCACAAACAAGTATGATGCATGTCCGGTTTAATGAGGCATGGCATGGCAAAGTGCACAAGCAATCCTACAAATTAAGTGGAGCTCAATATGCAACTCCGTTGCATATTGACGAAACACCACATTCAAGTTATTTAGTTTGATCTCGTTTATGTACCCAACAATATTAAATGTTGTTAAACATGGCAAGAGGAGAAGCATAATAAAACTACCTAATTAGGCAAGTTTAAATGAGGCCGGAACAACAAACAACAATTCCGGTAAATCCCCATATGCATATATTAGGTTTGGTACTGTTCTTCTCTAAACACAATTTTAGAGTTGTTAAACATGCAAAGTGATGCCACCATGTTAAACTAGGCAAAATTCTACCCCATTTACATATAAAGTTTATTAGAAACCGAGCTACGGTTATTTAGTTATGAAATAAATCATTTTAGCAAGTTATTTAAGCAAATTTGAACAAACAACATTTTAAACATTTTAAACATAGATGAAAGTTGCATATTATTAAACTAGATGATAATCTAAGCAAGTGTCATATTAAGTTTGTTTTAAACCGATGCACGGTTGGAGAGTTATAAAATGCATGATGTTTAGGGGGTATACTATAAATATGCAGTTTTCTGTAAATAGAGAAATTTTTCCTGTGAAAAAAAAACACATCACGGCCGAAACCGAAGGAACTGGGCTGCTCACCACGGGCTTCGTCCCGGTCCGGTGGTGAGGTGAGGCCAGCAGTGGGGGCACAGCTGGGCCTCGCGCGCTGGCAGGCCGGCCATTCGGGCGCTGGATGGATCGCCCCTGCCGATCCCACTGGATCGAGGCAGGGATGGGCGTGGTCAACGGGCGCGTGCTCCTCGCGTGGTCGAAGCAGAAGGGGCCAGGATGAAGCAGAACAGCACGGCAGACGCCGGTGACCAGGATCGGAACTCCGGCGAGCGAGACGAAGGGGTGAATCCGGGTGCTGGATGGCGCTGAAGGCCGACGGAGGGGAGCCCAGGCGGGGTCGAAGCAGAGGCGGCGTCCTCTTTCTGAACTGCTGCCGTTCGACGCAGCGGGAGCAGAGGAGCAGCGACGGCGGGCTTGCGGGCATGCAGAGGGAGGTCGAAGACGGCGGGCTAGCAGAGTAGCAGTAGAGGAACTTAGCGGGGCGAGAGGCCACGGGAATTGGCCAGATCCGAGGCAAGGGCGGCGGCGGGAGGCGACGGCTCCGGGCGGTGCAGACGCGGTAATGGGGCGATGCAGGTGCAGCAATAGGCGTTTTTGTCGAACTAGTCACACCGAACCAGAGCGACTACGGCGGCCTATCGACGGGAACGGGGCCGGAGAAGGTCGTGGGGGTCGGGAAGAGGCGCGGCGGGGGTTATCCCCTCCATATCCGGCGCGGCTTGGGGCTTGGAGAGCTCGGCGTCGAGGAAGGAGCTCCACTCCGGTGAACGCCCATGGCGGCGGTGGTTCCTGTAGGGCGGCGTCACTGGTGAGGAGCAGAGAGAGGGAGAAATGGAGGGAGAAGAAAAGAGAATGGGCGCGGTTCCGGGTGACTGCGGGTCGGTCTCGGACGGCGAGGGCTCCGATGGCCGGCGAGGGTTGGTGGCGAGGTGCTCGGGCAGGATTGATGGGGATGGATTTTGGATCGGGAGGAGCTGTGGCAGCTGCAGAGTTGATTTGGTGACGCTGAAAACAAGGGGAAGATGGCGGCGGCAATGGGACAAACCCCCTAGATTTTAGGCTTGCTGCCTAGGTCTATATATAAAACACTGGACTTTTGGTAGGGGCTATCTGGAGCCTCCGATCAAAATCGGACGGTTCAGAAAGAATAGTCTAGGGAGTCCAAATAATAAAACGGAGATGTTTTGTAGATGTTTGGGGATGATCTGAGTTCAACGGTGACAACTGTTCGGGTCGGGTTCGGGACAGCTATCGGACGCGCGCGCGAGGAGGGTCGCGGGATGACGAGAGAGCTTAGGTTGGATCTGGCGGTAGGTAGTGGGCTGTGTAGACGGTCTCGAGCTGAGAGCGGAGAAGAGAGGGAGGCCCGGCGACTGTTTCCGGAGACTGAAAACGTCCAACGTTAGACCGGCTATATTGTCACTATAGTTAATCGTTTGGGCTATCAAACGAACCCCGAATGCAATGAAACTTGGCAGGCGACCTACTAACACCATAACAACACCACATGCCAACTTTCAACCCATTCCGAGAACATTTTCCGGCCACTTATAAAAATACTATTTCCGACATGCCGCGGGCGCGTGCAAGTGTGGTTGGGCTCAGAACGGACAACGGACGGAACGAGGAGGCCGGGACAGATGCAAGTTTTAAAACATGATGATGCAATGCACATGATGACATGACAAGATGCAACACGCAAGCAAATGACATGGCAACGACGGCGAATAACTGGAAGACACCTGGCACAACGGTCTCGGGGCGTTACAACACTCCACCACTACAAGAGGATCTCGTCCCGAGATCTAGAATGGCACCGGAGGGAAAACAGAAGAGAAAGAGAAGAGGTAAAACTAAGTTGCTTCTTTGATAAACGAGTGAAACCAAAGAATGTTGCGAGGTTGAAAAAATTTAAAGAAGAAAACAACGAAGATGGACGAGGTTGAAAACACTCCGTTAGAAAAGAGGAACAAGGAAGAACAAATTCGAACAACATTCCTGTTGGAAATGGAGGTACAGAATATGAGCTTTGCAAAATGAAAGCACTTGGATGAGACTCCGGTTAGAAGGGGAATAATAGAGACAACACTCCGGTTAAAACAAGATAGAGAAGGAATAAGACTGATATAATTTGGACAACACTTCGACTGTAAATGGAAGGAATTGAACAAGATCTTGACAAACAAGATGATGGGTCGAAGAGAGCAGCATCACAATGCCTCCGGAAGAAAGCAATAGATGATAGATAAATGAAAAAGAATGAATTGAGAAGAAAAAGACAACTTCTGCTACAAAAGAGCTTGAAAAGGCATCTTTAGGAGAAGGGTTGAACGAAGTTGTTGGAAAACCGGCAACAAAAAGGATAAGCTTGATATGGACTTATAGGAGACATCTCAAAATTATGAGGTTACAACTTGCCACTCACGAAAAAGAATTGGATTGATAAGAACAAGGAGACGAGAAAGCTATATCACCGGGAGGATAAAAGAAGAACTTGGGTCATTTATAAGCACCATAATAGCAACAAACCTTAGAGAAGGCTTTAGGTGAAGTATAAACCCAAGATAACTCCAAATAAGAGATTGATGGATTTAAAATACCTCATTCTTAACAACATGTGAATCATGAGACATGAACTCAAATTATCAAGAATGACATAATACCACCTCGACTGATATGGTTGAAAGAATTGCACTTTAAAATGCAAGGTGAAGAATACTTAAGCTCCTCTGAAAAGAATCTCGATGAACACTTGGAGAAGGGATATAAATCCTTGATGAACCAACATGTAGAGCCTTCATGAAGAACTCCGGTAGACAAAAAAGAATAACGAAAATAAAGAGAAGTCGGAAACACAAGGTGACACCTTGTAATGATTTAGATGGATCTCCGTGATAATTAGAGCTTGGAACTCCGGGAAAGAAATACGAGCACTTGAAACCAAGAATTTAATCATCGTGAACAAACTCCGGAATAAAAGATTAACATATGGATGAAACAAGAATAAGAATTACATTATGCTTATCCTTCACCAATTTAAATTGATGACAAGCAATGGAATTGGCATACTACTTATTCTCGTAAAAAGGATTAATATAGATATAGCGCAAACTTGAGGAAGGTCTTCAACGAACCACCGGTAGAATTGAAACCACGAATGAATTGATAAGGAAGAGAAATCTTGAACGAACCACCATAGGAATTGCAAATGAACGAATAAAAGATAACGAAACACCGGGAAGAATTGAAAATGAACGAAGAAGCTAGAGGGGATTTAGATACATGAGAACGAAGAGATCATGAGCTGATAAGAGAATACTTGAATGATGCGCCGGTAAGATTTAGAGAAAGAGAGCTGAAAGCTGAGAATGAATAAATCTTCTAAAATGATGGGCTTCGTAGAAAACAAACTGAAATACTCTTGAAATGCTCCGGATGGGTGAAAAGAATTCTCACAATCGAAATAATTATGAGAGGGTGCCAACAAGCTAGAACCATGAATCATCACAAGAACGGAACAAGATTGAGAGAGAAAATCTTCTTCGTCTTCAAAATCCGAGAATGACGACGAGAAACACCACCATGAATTATGGAGGCACTCTGGAATTAAAATTGGAAAGGTTGAACCAACGATGATAAGAATATGAAAGATCTTGGAGAAAGACATTTGACTGATGATAAATCATTCTTACGTCAAACTTTGAAAGAATTTGAGGATAGCTCCGGGAAGAAAAAAAAAGAAGAGTCAGGTAAGATCCTGGGAAAAGACCTGTGGGTTAGGGCCCACTCAAGAGAAACACCGTAGAACGATTTAAAGAGAGAGAATGCAACGGTTGAATTAAAAGGCTTGAATGAGGTAACATCCTCGCAAAAGCTGGAATGAAAGCAGAGTGGAAACACGAATCTCCGAGATATCTTGAGCACTCCGGAATAATTGAATAGCGAGAAAAGACTGAATATAAGGTGCACCGGCATGAGAAGGCATTAGAAACGAGGAAAGGATAAAGAAACACCAAAAGCTTGAATTGAATCCACCGGAGAAGAAAAGAATGGAGAATGGTGAACTTGAAGCTCCGTTAGGATCTTCATGAGAATCAACGGATAAGAACATTAACGGAAAGAATGGAGAGACTTCACAAGAATAAAAGGATACTTGATTACTGCATCGGATTCCTTGAAGAAAAAGGGTGGGAGGGCGGGAAAAGCAAAGGCATCTTGGGACGAATGGAACAAACACCATTGAGAAGAACTGATAATTGATCTTGCTGATATTGGAATGATCGGGTCCACTTGAAGAGAGAACACACCGGTAGAAAAGGATTGACATGACAATCTCGATTATCATGAAGGATTGGTATTCACATGGGAACATGAGAACACCATTTGGGGAAGGTATGGAATCAACATTTGACTTCGAAGCAACTCGAATACCGCAACTCAAAACAAAACAAAGGATTGGCTTGCGGAATAAGCCGGAACAAACATATGATAGAGATTTCGTCCGAAGTTTTCGTGGTGGGGCCTACACGGGCTCGATCGTACAGCACCATCATGTACAAGGCAGTGCACATGACATACGAAGCGTCCCCGAGTCGGCATAGCCAAGGACTCTTTAAGACACAACGAGACCACTGTAAAACCGACCGTGAATAGGTGGACCACTAGACGTCGAACCCCAATTTCAAATCATACATCTGTCGGAAAGATATCATAAAAGCTACTTGAATTCCCACTTATAAACTCCCAAAATTTTCCGGTTATGCAATCAGGTGTTGGGGATACAGGGGAAGCATAATATCTCACCCAAAACTAGCAAATCCTACATCCAGCTATATCCATCCTTCAACACATAACCAAGAAACCTTCGGAAATCAACTACCTCAACCTTTGAAAAGCATTCGTTACACGAGTTATGGCAATACTCCCGAACTCCCGCCCCAGTACTGGGTGGCGTCGAGGTTATCTCACCAACAACTGCATAAAAGAGATTTCGATGTTGGCGAAACTAAACTCAGGTATTCCAGAACCGCAACGATAAAATTGTGATGATAACACCTCAGAGCTCAACTCCCCGGGACACTGCCACAACCCCTAAATGTCAGGAGGCACCAAGAACAATGTTCTCGTCACAAATCCATCGGAACGATTCCAAGATACCCGCGTGATCCTAAATTTTTTTAGTGAAATTTGAGAAGAGAAGAGTCAAAACTCTATGTCAGGAAGCCTTACCAGAGCGATGAAGGGACTGGGGAGTAAAAAGAATTTCTAAACTCTCCGATATATAATTCCTAAATGACTCAAAAAATTTCTAGACTCAACTCGTCAGCTAATTCGATCAAGCAGTGGGGGCTCCTAAGGTCGGGGAAGGCTATGATTACCAACTTGTAACGCCCTCGATGCGGCTATATCTCCCACGTGTCGAAGCACGACTTAGAGGCATAACCGCATTGAAAGCAATGTCGCAAGTGAGGTAATCTTCACACAACCCATGTAATACATAAGGGAAAGAGATACATAGTTGGCTTACACTCGCCACTTCACACAATTACATGAATAAAGCATTACATCGTCCAGATACAATCAAGGTCCGACTATGGAACCAAAATAAAAGAAGACTACCCCAAATGCTACACAGATCCCCGATCGTCCCGACTGGGCTCCACTACTGATCAACTAGAACGAAACAACACGAAGGACAAGATCTTCATCGAGCTCCTCCTTGAGCTTGTTTGCGTCACCTGCTCGGTAACATCGGCACCTGCAAACTGGTTTTGGAAGTATCTGTGAGCCACAGGGACTCAGCAATCTCACACCCACGTGATCAAGACTATTTAAGCTTATGGGTAAGGTAAAGGTATGAGGTGGAGCTGCAGCAAGCGACTAGCATATATGGTGGCTAACCTATTCGCAAAAGAGAGCGAGAAGAGAAGGCAAAAGCACGGTCGAACAACTATGATCAAGAAGTGATCCTAGAACAACCTACGTCAAGCATTACTCCAACACCGTGTTCACTTCCCGGACTCCGCCGAGAAGAGACCATCACGGTTACACACGCGGTTGATGTATTTTAAATTAAGATTGACTTCAGTTTTTCTACAACCAGACATTAATAAATTCCCATCTGCCCATAACCACGGGCACGACTTTCAAAAGTTCAAATCCCTGCAGGGGTGTCCCAACTTAGCCCATCACAAGCTCTCACGGTCAACGAAGGATATTCCTTCTAGCGGGAAGACCCGATCAGGCTCGGAATCCCGGTTACAAGACATTTCAACAATGGTAAAACAAGACCAGCAAAGCCACCCAGATGTGCCGACAAATCCCGATAGGAGCTGCACATATCTCGTTCTCAGGGCACACCGGATGAGCCAGATGTCGGGTAAGCCAGCCCAGAGTTGCCCCTGGTAGCCTCGGACATCGCTCAGTTGGACCAACACTTAGAGAAGCACTAGCCCGGGGGGGTTAAAATAAAGATGACCCTTGAGCCGGCCGACTCAAGGGAAAGAAAAGGCTAGGTGGCAAATGGTAAAACCAATGTTGGGCCTTGCTGGAGGAGTTTTATTCAAGGCGAACTGTCAAGGGGTTCCCATTATAACCCAACCGCGTAAGGAACGCAAAATTCGGGAACATAACACCGATATGACGGAAACTAGGGCGGCAAGAGTGGAACAAAACACCAGGCATAAGGCCGAGCCTTCCACCCTTTACCAAGTATATAGATGCATTAATTAAATAAGAGATATTATGATATCCCAACAAAAAATCCATGTTCCAACATGGAACAAGCTTCAATCTTCACCTGCAACTAACAACGCTATAAGAGGGGCTGAGCAAAGCAGTAACATAGCCAAACAACGTTTTGCTAGGACAAGGTGGGTTAGAGGCTTGGCTCAACAATATGGGAGGCATCATAAGCAAGTGGTAGGTATCGCAGCATAGACATAGCAAAAGAGTGAGCAACTAGCAAGCAAAGATAGAAGTGATTTCGAGGGTATGGTCATCTTGCCTGAAATCCCGCAAGAAAGAAGAATGAGTCCATGAAGAAGACAAACGGGCGTAGTCGAACGGTTCCTCACAAACACGACGTTATCGGAACCAACCCGAAGAAGCAACACCGGAAAGAAGCAAACAACATAGTAAACAACCACCACATAAGCATGGCACGATGCACAAACAAGTATGATGCATGTCTGGTTTAATGAGGCATGGCATGGCAAAGTGCACAAGCAATCCTACAAATTAAGTGGAGCTCAATATGCAACTCCGTTGCATATTGACGAAACACCACATTCAAGTTATTTAGTTCAATCTCGTTTATGTACCCAACAATATTAAATGTTGTTAAACATGGCAAGAGGAGAAGGATAATAAAACTACCTAATAAGGCAAGTTTAAATGAGGCCGGAACAACAAACAACAATTCCGGTAAATCCCCATATGCATATATTAGGTTTGGTACTGTTCTGCTCTAAACACAATTTTAGAGTTGTTAAACATGCAAAGTGATGCCACCATGTTAAACTAGGCAAAATTCTACCCCATTTACATATAAAGTTTATTAGAAACCGAGCTACGGTTATTTAGTTATGAAATAAATCATTTTAGCAAGTTATTTAAGCAAATTTAAACAAACAGCATTTTAAACATTTTAAACATAGATGAAAGTTGCATATTATTAAACTAGATGATAATCTAAGCTAGTGTCATATTAAGTTTGTTTTAAACCGATGCACGGTTGGAGAGTTATAAAATGCATGATGTTTAGGGGCTATACTGTAAATATGCAGTTTTCTGTAAATAGAGAAATTCGTCCTGTGGAAAAAAACACATCACGGCCGAAACCGAAGGAACTAGGCTGCTCACCACGGGCTTCGGCCCGGTCCAGTGGTGAGGTGAGGCCAGCAGTGGGGGCGCAGCTGGGCCTCGCGCGCTGGCAGGACGGCCACTCGGGCGCTGGATGGATCGCCCCTGCCGATCCCACTGGATCGAGGCAGGGACGGGTGCGGTCAACGGGCGCGTGCTCCTCGCGTGGTCGAAGCAGAAGGGGCCGGGACAAAGCAGAACAGCACGGCAGACGCCGGTGACCAGGATCGGAACTCCGGTGAGCGAGACGAAGGGGTGGATCCGGGTGCTGGATGGCGCTGAAGGCCGACGGAGGGGAGCCCAGGTGTGGTCGAAGCAGAGGCAGTGTCCTCTGTCTGAACTTTTGCCGTTCGACGCAGCGGAAGCAGAGGAGCAGCGACGGCGGGCTTGCGGGCATGCAGAGGGAGGTCGAAGACGGCGGGCTAGCAGAGTAGCAGTAGAGGAACTTGGCGGGGCGAGAGTCCACGGGAACTGGCCGGATCCGAGGCAAGGGCGGCGGTGGGAGGCGACGGCTCCGGGCGGTGCAGACGTGGCAACGGGGCGATGCAGGTGCAGCAACAGGCGCTGCTGTCGAACTAGTCACGCCGAACCAGAGCGATTACGGCGGCCTATCGACGGGAACGGGGCCGGAGAAGGTTGTGGGGGTCGGGAAGAGGCGCGGCGGCGGTTATCCCCTCCATATCCGGCGCGGCTTGGGGCTTGGAGAGCTCGGCGTCGAGGAAGAAGCTCCACTCCGGCGAACGCCCATGGCGGCGGTGGTTCCTGTAGGGCGGCGTCACTGGTGAGGAGCAGAGAGAGGGAGAAATGGAGGGAGAAGAAAAGAGAAGGGGTGCGGTTCCTGGTGACTGTGGGTCGGTCTCGGACGGCGAGGGCTCCGATGGCCGGCGAGGGTTGGTGGCGAGGTGCTCGGGCAGGATTGATGGGGATGGATTTTGGATCGGGAGGAGCTGTGGCGGCTGCAGAGTTGATTTGGTGGCGCTAAAAACAAGGGGAAGATGGCGGCGGCGATGGACAAACCCCCTAGATTTTAGGGTTGCTGCCTAGGTCTATATATAGAACACTGGACTTTTGGTTAGGGGCTATCTGGAGCCTCCGATCAAAATCGGATGGTTCAGAAAGAATAGGCTAGGGAGTCCAAATAATAAAACGAAGACGTTTTGTAGATGTTTGGGGATGATCTGAGTTCAACCGTGACAACTGTTCGGGTCGGGTCCGGGACAGCTATCGGACGCGCGCGCGAGGAGGGTCGCGGGATGACGAGAGAGCTTAGGTTGGATTTGGCGGTAGGTATTGGGCTGTGTAGACGGTGTCGAGCTGAGAGAAGAGAAGAGAGGGAGGCCCGGCGACTGTTTCCGGAGACCGAAAACGTCCGACGTTAGACCGGCTATACTGCCGCTATAGTTAATCGTTTGGGCTATCAAACGAACCCCGAATGCAATGAGACTTGGCAGGCGACCTACTAACACCATAACAACACCGCATGCCAACTTTCAACCCATTCCGAGAACATTTTCCGGCCACTTATAAAAATACTATTTCGGACATGCCGCGGGCGCGTGCAAGTGTGGTTGGGCTCAGAACGGACAACGGACGGAACGAGGAGGCCGGGACAGATGCAAGTTTTAAAACATGATGATGCAATGCACATGATGACATGACAAGATGCAACACGCAAGCAAATGACATGGCAACGACGACGAATAACTGGAAGACACCTGGCACAACGGTCTCGGGGCGTTACACTCTCCTTGTCGAAAGGCCTTTGGCCGAACTATGTCCGGCTTGAGTGGGAAGCGGACGACGAAGAAATTCGTTCCCCACCCACCACCCACTTAATAGCCACTGTCAACGACTTAACCGACATGCTTGATTTCGGCTCCGAAGACATCGACGGTATGGACGACGATGTAGGAGAAGAACAGAAACCACCGCCCACAGGGCGCTGGACTGCCACCTCATCATATGATATATACATGGTGGACACCCCCAAAGAAAGCGATGGCAATAAGGCAATAGAGGATAATCCCCTCGAGAAGCAATCTAAGCACCAGCGTCAACGGCGCCGCTCTAAGCCCCGCCATAGCAAAAACGGCGATACCGGCACAAGAGACAATAACGCTGCGGATAGCACCAAAGACGAAGACAATCCCCTCCAGCCAGGCCTCGAGCGGGAGGATGGGCAAGCTAGCCCTAAGGAATAGGCAGCAGTCGGAGAATCAGAGGATGACAATTAGATGCCTCTCTCCAAAGGCGAGGTGAGCCTCGGCGATGAAGAATTTATCGTGCCCGAGGATCCCGCCGAACAGGAGCGCTTCAAGCGCCGGCTTATAGCCACGGCAAAAAGCCTGAAGAAAAAGCAACAGCGGCTTCAAGATGACCAAGATCTGCTAGAGGATAGATGGACTGAGGTCCTGGCGGCCGAGGAATATGAACTCAAGCACCCAACCAAAAGTTAACCAAAGCGCAGGTTGCTACCCCAACTCGAGGAAGAAGCATTAAAGCCTCCACTTCAAGCATATGATGCGGCTGACCGGCTACCTCGTGGCCGAGACAAAGTGGCATGTCAGGCCGAAGCCCAGACCGCACCCCGTCGCCAGACCTACGAGACGTATTGGAAAACAAGGCAGGACATGCAAGATCGATCTACGGATCACGGGGGCGCGCCCCAATGCGTGACGACGACCGCCACGCCGGATATACTAAAAGCAAATCCGGCCGGGCCGAATACAGCAGACAAGACTCGTATGAACTGCGTCGTGATATAGCCCGGCACAGAGGCGCCACACACCCCCTATGCTTCACTAATGAAGTAATGGATCATGAATTTTCAGAAGGTTTTAAACCCGTGAACATTGAATCATATGATGGTACAACAGACCCCGCAGTATGGATCGAAGATTTCCTCCTCCACATCCACTTGGCTCGCGGTGACGATCTACATGCCATCAAGTACCTCCCACTAAAACTCAAAGGACCTGCTCGGCATTGGCTCAATAGCCTACCGCCAAACTCCATTGGCAGTTGGGAGAATTTGGAGGATGCATTCCTTAACAACTTCTAGGGCACTTGTGTGCGACCACCGGATGCCGATGACTTGAGTCACATAACCCAACAGCCAGGGGAATCAGCCAGGAAATTTTGGACTCGGTTCCTAACTAAAAAGAACCAAATTGTCGATTGTCCGGATGCCGAGGCCTTAGCGGCATTTAAGCATAACATCTGCGACGAGTGGCTCACCCGACACCTCAGCCAAGAAAAGCCGAAATCCATGGCAGCCCTCACGACACTCATGGCCCTCTTTTGTGCGGGCGAGGATAGCTGGCTGGCTCGCAGCAACAACACATCAAGAAAACCTGGCAATTCAGATTCCAAAGATAGCAACGGCAGGCCACGTCGCAACAGACACAACCGCCGCAACAACGGCGACAACGCCGAAGACATGGCAGTTAATGCCGGATTCAGTGGCTCTAAATCTAGTCAGCGGAAAAAGCTGTTCAAAAGATGCAATTCAGGCCCGTCCAGCTTGGACCGCATACTCGATCGATCGTGCCAAATTCACGGCACCCCCGATAAACCAGCCAACCACACCAACAGAGAATGTTGGGTGTTCAAACAGGCCGGCAAGTTGAATGCCGAAAACAAGGAAAAGGGGCTGCATAGCGATGATGACAAGGAGCCCCGGCTGCCGAACACAGGAGGACAGAAGAAATTTTCTCCCCAAGTGAAAATGGTAAACATGATATACGCAACCCATATTCCCAAGCGAGAACGGAAGCGTGCACTGAGGGACGTCTATGCGATGGAGCCAGTCGCCCCAAAGTTCAACCCATGGTCTTCTCGTGCGATCACCTTCGATCGCAGGGACCACCCCACCAGTATCTGTCATGGCAGTTCTGCCGCATTGGTCCTTGACCCCCATCATTAACGGATTTCACCTCACTCGAGTCCTTATGGATAGTGGCAGCAGCCTGAACCTGCTCTATCAGGATATAGTGCACAAAATGGGTATATACCCCTCGAGGATCAAACCCACAAAAACCACCTTTAAAGGTGTCACCCCAGGTGTAGAGGCCTGTTGCACCGGCTCAATCACACTGAAGTGGTCTTCGGATCTCCGGACAACTTCCAAAGCGAGGAGTTAATCTTCGATATCGTCCCCTTCTGCAGTGGCTATCACGCACTGCTCGGACGAACCGCATTTGCCAGATTCAATGCGGTACCGCATTATGCATACCTCAAGCTCAAAATGCTAGGACCTTGCGGGGTTATAACAGTTAATGGAAACACAGAACGCTCGCTCCGCACGGAGGAGCACACTGCGGCCCTTGCAGCAGAAGCGCAAAGCAGCCTTATGAGGCAAACCGCCAATTCGGCGAAAAAGACCCCGGACACCTTCAAGCGAGTCCGGAGTACCCTACAAGAGGATCGCCAGGCACGTTTGGAGCTCGCCTAGCAATTCGGCCTCCATCCTAGTCCCAGTCAAGCGGCGGAATTTGTGTCGCGCGTACATAATTACGCACTCAAGATACCATGGGCATAGGCGGAGGCACGGCCATGGCACGGCCCACAATGCGGCTCAACAGCTTCAGGATCCGTATACCTTTAACATTTTCTTCCTTTCAGGCCCCTATTCTCTGAAGGCCCTCTCCGATCGTCTGATTATTGGACCCGTCATGGGAAGGAAACACCAAGGAAGCAAGAAGCTTTGACGTACAAGGGAATCCTCAGGTGGTCTCTGATAACAATCGATATACCTGTTTTGCATACCCACACGCAGCTTGACCTTGGATAGGACATGTCAAATAGTCCTATATTTTACTTATTGCACTACATGTATGCATACGCTTTGACGTATCATCTAAATAACATTGTACAACATTAACTCATTATTGCATTCCTTTATCTTTTTTCCCTGTTTGCTTATTTATGACAAATCGCACCCGTACATTCTGATATGACCAGTGCGCTAGGGGCTTCAGTGTACCCCATAACACGGCATGTAAAGTCTGACCACTTTCGACAGTGCGGCACCCTGAACTTATAGCATTATATGCATCAGCTCCAAATCATGTCTTGGGTCAATAGTTGGGTTTGCCCGGCTCCCATGTTTTGGTACCTTATGTTCCGCTATATCGGCTAAGTTAGCACTGCGAGAACTACTGCAATTGTGTCCCGGTTCTTCCGGACGAGCACCTCAGTAGAGAAAGCCGAAAACTGACTGTCATGATGCGGCGAGAGCTGGTCGCTGTTTGAGAGGTCTCAAATCCTTAAAGATTTTTCCTCTTCGGGCGAGGAGTCAGCCTTGTCCGATTTAGGTGTACATAGCGCTCCAAGTTTGGCCTTCCGGATACTAGGGGCTTCGCCAAAATTTAAAATTGTAGACTTCTATGGCTAAGTGAGAGTGATAAAGCTTTATAGTCCAATTGCCTGGTTCGTTGTGCTGAACACCTCCTTCGAAGGACCCAAAACTGGGACAAAGAATGGTCAGGTTTATCCCGAACACCTCAGTACTAGTTACATGGGGGCAGAAGCCGACGACTGTCCAACTCTCAAATTTTATAAACATCCGCACAGAAGGTAATATTTTAAATTAACAAGCGTTACATAGTGCACATGAACTCGTTCCACATTACAGGATCACACGAGTACATTCATTCAAATATTACATCCTTAGCACATTCCTCTGCCACAAGGCAAGCACCCTTCAGGACACTGTCATAATACTTTTCGGGGTGGCGATGCTCCTTGCCCTCCGGCGGCCCCTCTTTCACCAGCTTTTCGGCGTCCATCTTCGCCCAGTGCACTTTCGCCCGGGCAAAAGCCCTGCGCACCCTCAATGCAGACGAACCGCTTTATGACTTCAAACCGTGGGCAGACGTTCACAAGCCGCCTGACCAGGCCGAAATAGCTGCCAGGCAGGGGCTCGCCAAGCCACATCCAGACTATGAGGCCCTTCATGGCCAGTTCGGGCGCCTTGTGAAGCTCGACCAGTTGCTTCAACTGGTCGCTCAAGGGCATCGGATGTTCGGTCCCAGTATACTGAGACCAGAACAACTTCTCCGTCGAGCTCCCTTCCTCGGCCCGGTAGAACTCCGCAGCATCCGACACACTTCTGGGTAGATCTGCGAACACCCCTGGAGAGCTCTGAATTCGGGTAAGTAAAAGGAAAGTTTCCTTCACATGCTTGCTTTGCATAATGAATGCCTTACCCGCCGCTATCTTCTTGACCGCCTCAATTTCCTGGAGGGCCTTTTGGGCTTCGGCCTTGGCATTTTGTACGTTCTTGAGGACCTTCGCAAGCTCGGACCCTTGCGTCTTAGAGTCACGCTCCAAGGACTCATACTTCTTGACAAACTCCTGGAGCTCTTGTTGAACCTCGCTGAGGGAGTCCTGGATTAGGGGGTCTCCGGACAGCCGGACTATATCCTTTGGCCGGACTGTAGGACTATGAAGATACAAGATTGAAGACTTCGTCTCGTGTCCGGATGGGACTGTACTTGGCGCGGAAGATCTCGTGGTAGATCAACTCTTGTAATACTCATATCATCAAGATCAATCAAGCAGGAAGTAGGGTATCACCTCCATCGAGAGGGCCCGAACCTGGGTAAACATTGTGTCCCCCACCTCCTGTTACCATCCACCTTAGACGCACAGTTCGGGACCCCTACCCGAGATCCGCTGGTTTTGACACCGACAATACCCATAGGATTTTTATATGCAGTTCTATAGGCCCATAATGCATTGATACGTCTCCAACGTATCTATAATTTTTGATTGCTCCATGCTATATTATCTACTGTTTTGGACATTATTGGGCTTTATTATCCACTTTTATATTATTTTTGAGACTAACCTATTAACCGGAGGCCCAGCCCAGAATTGTTGTTTTTTTGCCTGTTTCAGGGTTTCGAAGAAAAGGAATATCAAATGGAGTCCAAACGGAATGAAACCTTCGGGGACGTGATTTTCTCAACGAACAAGACCCAGTATACTTGGACCCTACGTCAAGACACAAAAGAGGAGGCCACGAGGTAGGGGGCGCGCCTCCCCCCCCCCCAGGCGCGCCCTCCACCCTCGTGGGCCCCCTGTTGCTCCACCGACGTACTCCTTCCTTCTATATATACCTACGTACCCCCAAATGATCAGATACGGAGCCAAAACCCTAATTCCACCGCCGCAACTTTCTGTATCCACGAGATCCCATCTTGGGGCCTGTTCCGGAGCTCCGCCGGAGGGGGCATCGATCACGGAGGGCTTCTACATCAACACCATAGCCCCTCCGATGAAGTGTGAGTAGTTCACCTTAGACCTACGGGTCCATAGTTATTAGCTAGATGGCTTCTTCTCTCTTTTCGGATCTCAATACGATGGTCTCCCCCTCTCTTGTGGAGAACTATTCGATGTAATCTTCTTTTTGCGGTGTGTTTGTTGAGACCGATGAATTGTGGGTTTATGATCAAGTCTATCTATGAACAATATTTGAATCTTCTCTGAATTCTTTTATGTATGATTGGTTATCTTTGCAAGTCTCTTCGAATTATCAGTTTGGTTTGGCCTACTAGATTGATCTTTCTTGCAATGGGAGAAGTGCTTAGCTTTGGGTTCAATCTTGCGGTGACCTTTCCCAGTGACAGTAGGGGCAGCAAGGCACGTATTGTATTGTTGCCATCGAGGATAACAAGATGGGGTTTTCATCATATTGCATGAGTTTATCCCTCTACATCATGTCATCTTGCTTAAGGCGTTACTCTGTTTTTAACTTAATACTCTAGATGCATGTTGGATAGCGGTTGATGAGTGGAGTAATAGTAGTAGATGCAGGCAGGAGTCGGTCTACTTGTCTTGGACGTGATGCCTATATACATGATCATGCCTAGATATTCTCATAACTATGCTCAATTCCGTCAATTGCTCAACAGTAATTTGTTCACCCACCGTAGAATACTTATGCTCTTGAGAGAAGCCACTAGTGAAACCTATGGCCCCCGGGTCTATCTTCATCATATTAATCTCCTACTACTTCGTTATTTCCTTTGCTTTTTACTTTGATTTTACTTTACTTTGCATCTTTATCATAAAAATACCACAAATACTATCTTATCATATCTATTAGATCTCACTCTCGTAAGTGGCCGTGTAGGGATTGACAACCCCTTATCGCGTTGGTTGCGAGGATTCATTTTTTTGTGCAGGTGCGAGGGACTGGCGCGTAGCCTCCTACTGGATTGATACCTTGGTTCTCAAAACTGAGGGAAATACTTACGCTACTTTGCTGCATCATCCCTTCCTCTTCGGGGAAAACCAACGCAGTGCTCAAGAGGTAGCATGCATCACCAAGTTTCTTGGACCAATCCTTTCTAGATCTATTAATAGTCTTTTGCAAAATTAATTTGAGTTCTCTATTACTCAGTTCTACTTGACCACTATACTGTGGGTGATAAGGAGATGCAATTCTATGATTGACATCATACTTAGCAAGCATTTTATGGAAAGCACCATGAATAAAATGTGAACCACCATCAGTCATTAAATATCTAGGGACTCCAAACCTCGAAAAAATGACTTCTTTAAGCATCTTAATAGAGGTGTTATGATCAGCACTACTAGTTGGAATAGCTTCTACCCACTTAGTAACGTAATCAACAGCAACTAAAATATGTGTATACCCATTAGAGGCAGGAAAAGGTCCCATATAATCAAAGCCCCAAACATCAAATGGTTAAATAACAAGTGAATAATTCATAGGCATTTCTTGACGTCTACTAATATTACCAATTCTTTGACATTCATCACAAGATAAGACAAACTTACGGGCATCCTTGAAGAGAGTAGGCCAATAAAAACCGGATTGCAATACCTTATGTGCAGTTCTATCTCCAGAGTGGTGTCCTCCATAAGCTTCGGAGTGACACTTGCGTAGGATCTGTTCCTGTTCATGCTCAGGTACACAACGCCTAATAACACCATCTATTCCTTCTTTATAAAGATGTGGTTCATCCCAAAAGTAATGTCTTAAATCATAGAAAAACTTTTTCTTTTGCTGGTATGTGAAACTAGGTGGTATAAATTTAGCAACAATGTAATTAGCATAATCAGCAAACCATGGAGCAGTATGAGAAGCGTTTATGACATTTAATTGTTCATCAGGAAAGCTATCATCAATAGGTAGTGGGTCATCAAGAACATTTTCTAACCTAGACAAGCTATCTGCAATGGGGTTCTCAGCTCCCTTTCTATCAATAATATGCAAATCAAATTCTTGTTCCAAGAGAACCCATCTAATAATTCTAGGTTTAGCATCTTTCTTTTCTGTAAGATATTTAATAGCAGCATGATCTGTGTGAATATTTACTTTAGAATCAAGAATATAAGGTCTGAACTTATCACAAGCAAATACAACTGCTAAGAATTCTTTTCAGTAGTAGCATAATTTCTCTGGGCATTGTCTAGAGTTTTACTACCATATTGAATAACATTTAATTTCTTATCAACTCTTTGCCCTAGAACAACACCTACAGCATAATCACTAGCATCACACATAATTTCAAAAGGTAAATTCCAATTAGGTGGCTGAACAATAGGTGCAGAGATCAATGCTTTCTTAAGTATTTCAAATGCTTCTACACAATCATCATCAAAGACGAATGGTATATCTTTTTTTAATAAATTAGTCAGAGGCCGGGAAATTTTTGAGAAGTCCTTAATGAACCTCCTATAAAAACCGGCGTGACCCAGAAAACTTCTTATACCTTTGATGTCCTTGGGACACGACATATTTTCAATAGCATCAACTTTAGCTTTATCAACTTCAATGCCCCTTTCAAAAATTTTGTGCCCCAATACAATACCTTCATTAACAATAAAGTGGCACTTCTCCCAATTCAAGACAAGGTTAGTTTCTTCACATCTCTGCAAAACTCGATCAAGGTTGCTTAAGCAATCATCAAAAGAGGATCCATAAACGGAGAAATCGTCCATGAAAACCTCACAAATCTTTTCACAAAAGTCAGAGAATATAGCCATCATGCATCTTTGAAAGGTAGTAGGTGCATTACATAAACCAAAAGGCATACGTCTATAAGCAAAAGTACCAAAAGGGCAAGTAAAAGTGGTCTTTGATTGATCATCAGCTGACACAGGTATTTGAGAGAAACCAGAATAACCATCTGGAAAGCAAAAACGTGTATGTTTGGATAATCTTTCTAGCATTTGATCAATGAAAGGTAAGGGGTAATGATCTTTTTTAGCGGCCTTATTTAATTTGCGGAAATCAATTACCATCCTATAACCTGTAATAATTCTTTGCGGAATCAATTCATCTTTATCATTAGGAACGATAGTAATACCTCCCTTCTTAGGAACACAATGGACAGAACTTACCCACTGACTATCAGCAACGGGATAAATTATACCTGCCTCAAGGAGCTTTAGTATTTCTTTTCTTACCACTTCTTTCATCTTAGGATTCAGCCATCGTTGGTGATCAATAACTGGTTTGGCATCTTTCTCCAAATTTATTTTGTGTTGACATAGAGTGGGACTAATGCCCTTAAGATCATCAAGAGTATATCCAATAGCAGTATGGTGCTTCTTCAGAGTTTTCAATAATTTTTCTTCCTCCTTCTCTGAAAGGTTAGCACTAATAATAACATGATATATCTTCTTTTCATCAAGATAAGCATATTTAAGAGTATCAGGCAATGGTTTAAGCTCAAACACGGGATCACCCTTGGGTGGAGGAGGATCCCCTAAGATTTCAACAGGCAAGTTGTGTTTCAGAATAGGTCCCTGTTTAAAGAACACTTCATCTATTTCCCTTCTTTCATTCATAAATATATCATTTCCATGGTATAGCAAATATTGTTCTAAAGGATCACTAGGAGGTACGGCAACAGAAGCAAGACCAATAATTCCATCTTTACTAGGCAGTTCCTCTTTACGGTGTTGTCTACGAAATTTAGAAAAGTTGAACTCATGAGACATATCACCTAAACCAATAGTAACAACATCCTTTTTGCAGTCTATCCTAGCATTAACAGTGTTTAAGAAGGGTCTACCAAATATAATGGGACAAAAGCTATCTTGTGGGGAACCAAGAACAAGAAAATTAGTAGGATATTTAGTTTTCCCACACAAGACTTCAACATCTCTAACAATCCTAATTGGTGAAATAGTATCTCTATTGGCAAGTTTAATTGTGACATCAATATCTTCTAACTTAGCAGGTGCAAGATCATGCATAATTTCTCTTTATAAGTCAATAGGTATTGCACTAGCACTGGCACCCATATCACACAAGCCATGATAACAATGATCTCCTATTTTAACAGAAATAACAGGCATGCCTACCACAGGTCTATGTTTATCTTTAGCACAACGTTTAGCAATTCTGGCAGTTTCATCACAGAAATAAATAACATGCCCATCAATATTATCAGGAGGTGTATAGGTTCAACTTTAACTTGCTCAGGAGGTGTATAGGTTCTAATATTGCTTTTACGAACCACAGTTGAAGCTTTAGCATGATCTTTTATCCTAACAGGAAAAGGTGGTTTCTCAACATAAGTAGTAGGAATAATATGATCATTATAAGTGATAGTCTTTTCTTCAACTTTAATAGGTGCAGCTGCTTTTACTTTTGTGGGAGGATGATATTTAAACCACTTCTCCTTAGGGAGATCAACATGAGTAGAAAAAGATTCACAGAAAGAAGCTACTATCTCAGAGTCAAGTCCATATTTAGTGCTAAATTTATGGAAAACATCGGTATCCATAAAAGATTTAACACAATCAAATTCAGGTGTCATACCTGACTCCTTACCTTCGTCAAGATCCCAATCTTCAGAGTTGCATTTAATTCTTTCCAATAAATCCCATTTGAATTCAATAGTCTTCATCATAAAAGAGCCAGCACAAGAAGTATCGAGCATGGTGCGATTGTTATCAGAAAGCCGAGCATAATTTTTTTGTATAATCATTTCTCTTGAGAGCTCATGATTGGGGCATGAATATAACATTGATTTAAGCCTCCCCAAGCTTGAGCGATGCTTTCTCCTTCGCGAGTCCAAAAATTATATATATAATTATGATCACGATGAACAAGATGCATAGGATAAAACTTCTGATGAAATTCCAATTTCAATCGTTTGTAGTTCCATGATCCCATATCATCACATAGCCTATACCATGTCAATGCATCTCCCTTCAAAGATAAAGGGAAGACCTTCTTATTGATAACATCATCGAGCATACCAGCAAGCTTAAATAATCCACAAACTTCATCCACATATATTAGGTTCTCATCAGGATGTAATGTTCCATCTCCTGCAAAAGGATTAGCTAGCAGTTTTTCTATCATACCCAAAGGAATTTCAAAGTAGACATTTTCATTTTTAGTAGGTTCAGTAGGTTGAGGAGCAACTCTTTGCTCTACTGGTCGGGGTGAAGATACCCCGAACAAGCCCCTCAAAGGATTACTTTCCATAGTAACAAGTGACAGTAAATTTCAGCACACTATATAAATTTTTCCTTACCAAATTCCACCTACTAAAGGCGCTTCACTCCCTGGCAACGGCGCCAGAAAAGAGTCTTGATGACCCACAAGTATAGGGGATCTATCGTAGTCCTTTCGATAAGTAAGAGTGTCGAACCCAACGAGGTGCATAAGGAAATGATAAGTGGTTTTCAGCAAGGTATTCTTTGCAAGCACTGAAATTATAGGTAATAGGTAGTTTTGTGATAAGATAATTTGTAACGAGCAACAAGTAACAAAAGTAAATAAAGTGCAGAAAGGTGGCCCAATCCTTTTTGTAGCAAAGGACAAGCCTGGACAAACACTTATATAGAAGAAAGCGCTCCCGAGGACACACGGGAATATCGTCAAGCTAGTTTTCATCACATTCATATAATTCGCGTTCCGTACTTTGATAATTTGATATGTGGGTGGACCAGTGCTTGGGTGTTGTACTTAATTGGACAAGCATCCCACTTATGATTAACCCCCATTGCAAGCATCCGCAACTACAATAGAAGTATTAAGGTAAACCTAACCATAGCATGAAACATATGGATCCAAATCAGCCCCTTACGAAGCAACGCATAAACTAGGGTTTAAGCTTATGTCACTCTAGCAACACATCATCTACTTATTACTTCCCAATGCCTTCCTCTAGGCCCAAATAATGGTGAAGTGTCATGTAGTCGACGTTCACATAACACCACTAGAGGAGAGACAACATACATCTCATCAAAATATCGAACGAATACCAAATTCACATGACTACTAATAGCAAGACTTCTCCCATGTCCTCAAGAACAAACGTAACTACTCAAAAAGCATATTCATGTTCATAATCAGAGGGGTATTAATATGCATATAGGATCTGAACATATGATATTCCACCAAATAAACCGACTAGCATCAACTACAAGGAGTAATCAACACTACTAGCAACCTACAGGTACCAATCCCAGACTTGGAGACAAGAATTGGATACAAGAGATGAACTAAGGTTTGAGAGGAGATGCTTCTGGTGAATATGTTGATGGAGATTGGCCCCCTCCCAATGAGAGGAGCATTGGTGATGACGATGGTGATGATTTTCCCCTCCCAGAGGGAAGTGTCCCCGACAGAACAGCTCTGCTGGAGCCCTAGATTGGTCCCACCAAGGTTCTGCCTCGTGGGCCCCCTGGTGGCCCTCCGATGCCCATCTTATGCTATATGGAGTCTTTCGTTGAGAAAAAAAATCATAATCAAGCTTTCGGGACGAGACTCCGCCACGAGGCGGAACCAATCTAGGGCTCCGGCGGAGCTGTTCTGCCGAGGACACTTCCCTCCGGGAGGGGGAAATCATCACCATCGTCATCACCAACGCCCCTCTCATTGGGAGGGGGCCAATCTCCATCAACATCTTCACCAACACCATCTCCTATCAAACCCTAGTTCATCTCTTGTATCCAATTCTTGTCTCTAAGTCTGGGATTGGTACCTATAGGTTGCTAGTAGTGTTGATTACTCCTTGTAGTTGATGCTAGTCGGTTTATTTGGTGGAAGATCATATGTTTAGATCCTATATGCATATTAATACCCCTCTAATTATGAACATGAATATGCTTTTGAGTAGTTACGTTTGTTCCTAAGGACATGGGAGAAGTCTTGCGATTAGTAGTCATGTGAATTTGGTATTCGTTCGATATTTTGATGAGATGTATGTTGTCTCTCCTCTAGTGGTGTTATGTGAACATCGACTACATGACACTTCACTATTATTTGGGCCTAGAGGAAGGCATTGGGAAGTAATAAGTAGATGATGGGTTGCTAGAGTGACAGAAGCTTAAACCCTATTTTATGTGTTGCTTCGTAAGGGGCTGATTTGGATCCATATGTTTCATGCTATGGTTAGGTTTACCTTAATACTTCTGTTGTTGTGGCGGATGCTTGCAATGGAGGTTAATCATAAGTGGGATGCTTGTCCAATTAAGGACAGCACCCAAGCACCGGTCCACCCACATATCAAATTATCAAAGTATCGAACACGAATCATATGAACGTGATGAAAACTAGCTTGACGATATTCCCGTGTGTCCTCAGGGGCGCTTTCTTCTATAAGAGTTTCTCCAGGCTTGTCCTTTGCTACAAAAAGGATTGGTCCACCTTGCTGCACTTTATTTACTTTTGTTACTTGTTGCTCGTTACAAATTATCTTATCACAAACCTACCTATTACCTATAATTCCAGTGCTTGCAGAGAATACCTTGCTGAAAACCGCTTATCATTTCCTTCTGCTCCTCGTTGGGTTCGACACACTTACTTATCGAAAGGACTACGGTAGATCCCCTATACTTGTGGGTCATCAATATGCCATAAAAATAAACCCAATTTGCACATATGGCATAGATGACAAGCCCATGATTATTGGCATTTGTTTTTCTTGCGATGGTATTGATATGCTCCCTTTGCATCATTTATCTCATATGCCATGCCATGACCACCTATCTTAGGATATGCATTGTTTTGGATGTTGTCCATATTCTCCCTATGATGTTTCCGATATTGCTCATGAGGAGACCCCATAGTTTCCTCATACATATTAGGAGATTTTGATCAATCCCATTCATTGCATGATCCCACTACTTGTGTGCACAATATGCTCCCCATGAATAAGCATGCTATTGATGTGCTATATACTTGCATTCTCAATTTGTGTCCCCATCGTGTCATATATAACAACTATTCTTTCATGATGGATGACATGTTCCTATACCATGCTTCAAATTTCTTTGAGCGATGCTTATCTTGTGCTAACTCACACGTGCACATACACATCATGATGGATGATATGTACATTTACCACGCACAT
The DNA here is from genome assembly GCF_018294505.1 of Triticum aestivum. Taxonomy (NCBI): domain Eukaryota; kingdom Viridiplantae; phylum Streptophyta; class Magnoliopsida; order Poales; family Poaceae; genus Triticum; species Triticum aestivum. Next base: position 250,441,445 of record NC_057812.1, read on the forward strand.
AATTTTTTTGGTTTGTGTCTCTTTTGTGTAGGTACCCATACTTACTCGTCAACCTCTTAATCCCATGAGTTGACGAAACGAGCTCTAGAGAGCAATGATGACTTGGAAACCCGTGGATTGTCCTTACCACAATTTCCATTGCGCAATCACTTCACGCATTTCTTCTACATGGCTCTCACATGGTTATGGCTTATTGTCCATATGTATCATTTGCCCATATTGCCATGCTCACTTTGCATGATATGCTCATTTCTATGCCTTTGTCATGCATTTGTGTCCCATGCTTTGCATTACACATGATGATTGATTCTACTACTTATATGTGTATTTGCAAGCTTGGTGGAGATATTGCTTGTTATTGCCATGTTCCACTTATGACCCATCCCTATGATGATATTGTCATCTTGCTTTGTGTTCGTGCTTGTGATATGTCATGTGCATTGTCTATGCCTATTATTTGTTCATATGACATGATTGCCATGATTTCCTCTAGTGTGTTGCATCTTTGCTCCACTGGTTTACGCGACTTGATCACTATGCTTGCTTTCCTTTGTTGCATCACCAATGATTCATACTTGCTCCTTTCATGCGGTTGATGACAACCATTGCCATGCTTTCCACATGATTGCTCTTGCTTCTTGTCCTATATCTCCATGTGTTGCCTGTCTCATGCTAGATGATTTGCCATGTATTGAGTGCAACAATGCTCTTAGTCTTGCTTATGAGATTGCCCCCATAGCATTCTCACATATATTTGGAGATTTTGACATATTTCTTGTGAAGCATGGTTGTCTTACTTCTTTGCACCATATACTGAAGGAAATATGCCCTGGAGCCAATAATAAAGTTGTTATTTATATTTCCTTATATCATGATAAATGTTTATTATTCATGCTATAATTGTATTAACCGGAAACTTAGTACATGTGTGAATACATAGACAAACAGAGTGTTCCTAGTATGCCTCTACTTGACTAGCTCGTTAATCAAAGATGGTTATGTTTCCTGACCATAGACATGTGTTGTCATTTGATGAAAGGGATCACATCATTAGAGAATGATGTGATGGACAAGACCCATCCGTTAGCTTAGCACTATGATCGTTTAGTTTATTGCTATTGCTTTCTTCATGACTTATACATGTTCCTATAACTATGAGATTATGCAATTCCCGAATACCGGAGGAACGCTTAGTGTGCTATCAAATGTCACAACGTAACTGGGTGATTATAAAGATGCTCTGCAGGTGTCTCCGATGGCGTTTGTTGAGTTGGTATAGATCGAGATTAGGATTTGTCACTCCGATTGTCTGAGAGGTATCTCTGGGCCCTCTCGGTAATGCACATCACTATAAGCCTTGAAAGCAATGTGACTAATGAGTTAGTTGCAGGATGCTGCATTATGGAACGAGTAAAGAGACTTGCCGGTAATGAGATTGAACTAGGTATGATGATACCGACGATTGAATCTCGTGCAAATAACATACCGATGACAAAGGGAACAACGTATGTTGTTATGCAATTTGACCGATAAAGATCTTCGTAGAATATGTAGGAACCAATATGAGTATCCAAGTTCCGCTATTGGTTATTGACCGGAGATGAGTCTCGGTCATGTCTACATAGTTCTCGAACCCGTAGGGTCCGCACGCTTAACGTTCGATGATGATTGGTATTATGAGTTATGTGATTTGATGTCCTGAAGGTTGTTTAGAGTCCCGGATGAGATCACGGACATGACGAGGAGTCTCGAAATGGTCGAGATGTAAAGATCGATATATTGGAAGGCTATATTCGGACATCGGAAAGGTTGCGAGTGATTCGGGTATTTTTCGGAGTACCGGGGAGTTACGGGAATTCACCAGGAGAAGTAATGGGCCTTATTGGGCTTTAGTGGAGAGAGGGGAGAAGGGCCAAGAGGTGGCGCGCGCCTCCCCCTGCCCAAACCGAATTGGACAAGGGGTGGAGGCGCGGCCCCCCTTTCCTTCTCCCTCTCCCTCTCTTTCCTTCTTTCCTACTCCGAATAGGAAAGAGGAGGGGAATCCTACTTGGACTAGGGAGTCCTAGTAGGATTCCCCACACCTGGCGTGCCTCCTTAAGGCCAGCCACCTCTTCCCTCCCCTCCTTTATATACGTGGCCAGGGGGCACCCCATAGACACACAAGTTGATTGTTTAGCCGTGTGTGGTGCCCCCTCCACATATTTCCACCTCAGTCATATCGTTGTAGTGCTTAGGCGAAGCCCTGCGCTGGTAGCTTCATCATCACCGTCATCATGTCGTCGTGCTGACGAAACTCTCCCTCGACACTCAACTGGATCTAGAGTTCACGGGATGTCACCGAGCTGACCGTGTACAGATCGCGGAGGTGTCGTACCTTCGGTGCTAGGATCGGTCAGATTGTGAAGACGTACGACTACATCAACCGCGTTGTCATAACACTTCCGCTTACGGTCTACGAGGGTACATAGACAACACTCTTCCCCTCTCGTTGCTATGCATCACCTAGATGTATCCTATTTTGATTGCATGTGATGTTTATCTTTTATGCATCCTGTTTTGCTTAGTACGACGGTAGCATTATGAGATGATCCCTTACTAAAATTTCAAGGTATAAGTGTTCTCCCTGAGTACACATCGTTGCTACAGTTCGTCATGCCAAGACACCACGTGATGATCGGGTGTGATAAGCTCTACATTCATATACAACGGGTGCAAGCAAGTTTTGCACATGCAGAATACTCGGGTTAAACTTGACGAGCCTAGCATATGCAGATATGGCCTCGGAACACTGAGACCGAAAGGTCGAGCGTGAATCATATAGTAGATATGATCAACATAGTGATGTTCACCATTGAAAGCTACTTCATCTCACGTGATGATCGGACATGGTTTAGTTGATATGGATCACGTGATCACTTAGATGATTAGAGGGATGTCTATCTAAGTGGGAGTTCTTAAGTCATATGATTAATTGAACTTAAATTTATCATGTACTTAGTCCTGATAGTATTTGCATATCTGTGTTTTAGATCAATTGCTCGCTTATAGCTTCCCCGTTTTATTTATGATATGTTCCTAGAGAAAACTATGTTGAAAGATGTTAGTAGCAATGATGCGGACTAGCTCTGTGATCTGAGGATTATCCTCATTGCTGCACAGAAGAATTATGTCCTTGACGCACCGCTAGGTGACCGACCTTTTTACAGGAGCAGATGCAGACGTTATGAACATTTGGCAAAGCTTGGTATGATGACTACTTGATAGTTTAGTGCGCCATGCTTTACGGCTTAAGACCGGGACTTCAAAAATGTTTTGAACACCACAGAGCATATAAGATGTTCCAAGAGCTGAAATTGGTATTTCATACTCATGCCCGAGTCGAGAGGTATGAGACCTCTGACAAGTACTTTGCGTACAAGATGGAGAAGAATAGCTCAACCAGTGAGCATGTGCTCAGATTGTCTGGGTACTACAATTGCTTGAATCAAGTGGGAATTAATCTTCCATATAAGATAGTAATTGACAAAGTTCTCTAGTCACTATCACCAAGTTACTATAACTTAGTGATGAACTATAATATGCAAGGGATGACGAAAGTAATTTCCAAGCTCTTCGCGATGCTGAAATCGGCGAAGGTAGAAATCAAGAAATAGCATCAAGTGTTGATGGTTAACAAGACCACTAGTTTCAAGAAAAGGGCAAAGGGAAAGAAAGAGGAACTTCAAAGAAGAATAGCAAGCAAGTTGTTGCTCCCATGAAGAAGCCGAAAGCTAGACCCAAGCCTAGAACCGAGTGCTTCTACTGCAAAGGAAATGGTCACTGAAAGTGGAACTGCCCTAGATACTTGGCGGATAAGAAGGATGGCAAAGTGAACAATAGTATATTTGATATACATGTTATTGATGTGTACTTTACTAGTTTTTATAGCAACCCCTCAGTATTTGATACTGGTTTAGGTGCTAAGAGTAGTAACTCAAAACGGGAGTTGCAAAATAAACAGAGACTAGTTAAGGGCGAGGTGATGATGTGTGATGGAAGTGATTCCAAGGTTGATACGATCACCATCGCACACTCCCTCTACCTTCGGGATTAGTGTTGAACCTAAAATAAATGTTATTTGGTGTTTGCGTTGAGCATGAATATGATTGGATCATGTTTATTGCAATACGGTTATTCATTTAAGTCAAAGAATAATTGTTATTCTGTTTAAATGAATAAAACCTTCTATTAATGATTTATTGAATCTCGATCGTAGTGATACACATATTCATAATATTGATGCCAAAAGATGCAAAGTTGATAATGATAGTGCAACATATTTGGCACTACGGTTTAGGTCATATTGGTGTAAAGCGCATGAAGAAACTCCATGTGGATGGACTTTTGGAATCATTTGATTATGAATCATTTGATGCTTGCGAACCATGCCTCATGGGCAAGATGACTAAGACTCCGTTCTTCGGAACAATGGAGCAAGCCACTAACTTATTGGAAGTAATACATACCGATGTATGCGGTCCTATGAGTGTTGAGGCTCGCGGCGGGTATCGCTATTTTCTAACCTTCACAGATGATTTGAGCATATATGGGTATATCTACTCAATGAAACATAAGACTGAAAAATTTGAAAAGTTCAAAGAATTTCAGAGTGAAGTGGAAAATCATCGTAACAAGAAAATAAAGTTTCTACGATCTGATCGCAGGAGACGAATATTTGAGTTACGAGTTTGGTATTCATTTGAAACAATGTGGAATAGTTTCACAACTCACGCCACCTGGAACACCACAGCGTAATGGTGTGTCTAAACATCATAACTGTACTTTATTAGATATGGTGCAATCTATGATGTCTCTTATCAAATTACCACTATCGTTTTGGGGTTATGCATTAGAGACAGTTGCATTCACGTTAAATAGGGCATCGTCTAAAAATCCATTGAGACGACATCGTATGAACTGTGGTTTAGCAAAAAACCTAAGCTATCGTTTCTTAAATTTTTTGGGGTTGCGATGCTTACGTGAAAAAGTTTCAACCTGATAAGCTCAAACCCAAATCGGAGAAGTGCGTCTTCATAGGATACCCAAAAGAAATTGTTGGGTACACCTTCTATCATAGATCCGAAGGCAAGATCTTTATTGCTAAGAGTGGATCCTTTCTAGAGAAAGAGTTTATCTCGAAAGAAATGAGTGGGAGGAAAGTAGAACTTGATGAGGTAATTGTTCCTGCTCCCTTATTGGAAAGTAGTTCATCACAGAAATCAGTTCCAGTGATTCCTACACCAATTAGTGAGGAAGCTAATGATGATGATCATGAAAACTTCTAATCAAGTTACTACTGAACCTCGTAGGTCAACCAGAGTAAGATCCGCACCAGAGTGGTATGGTAATCCTATTCTAGAGGTCATGTTACTTGACCATGACAAACATACGAACTATGAGGAAGCGATGATGAGCCCAGATTCCGCGAAATGGCTTAAGGCCATGAAATCTGAGATGGGATCCATGTATGAGAACAAAGTATGGACTTTGATTGACTTACCCGATGATCAGTGAGCCATTCAGAATAAATGGATCTTCAAGAGGAAGACGGACGCTGATAGTAGTGTTACTATCTACAAACCTCGAATTGTCGTAAAAGGTTTTTGACAAGTTCAAGGTGTTGACTACGATGAGATTTTCTCACTCGTATCGATGCTTAAAAGTCTGTCCGAATCATGTTAGCAGTTGCCGCATTTTATGAAATCTGTCAAATGGATATCAAAACTACATTCCTTAATGGATTTATTAAAAAAGAGTTGTATATGATGCAACCAGAAGGTTTCATCAATCCTAAAGGTGTTAACAAAGTGTGCAAGCTCCAGCGATCCATCTATGGACTGGTGCAAGCATCTCCGAGTTGGAATATACGCTTTGATGAGTTGATCAAAGCATATAGTTTTATACAGACTTGCGGTGAAGCATGTATTTACAATAAAGTGAGTGGGAGCACTACAACCTTTCTGATAAGTATATGTGAATGACATATTATTGATCGGAAATGATGTAGAATTTTCTGAAAAGCATAAAGAAGAATTTGAAAGGAGTTTTTCAAAGAAAGAATTACCTGTAAAGCTACTTACATATTGGGCATCAAGATCTATAAAGATAGATCAAGACGCTTGATAAGACTTTCGGAGTACATACCTTGATAAGATTTTGAAGGAGTTCAAAATGGATCAGTCAAAAGAAGGAGTTCTTGCCTGAGTTGTAAGGTGTGAAATTGAGTAAAGACTCAAAACCCGGCCAGGGCAAAAAATAGGAAGAGAATGAAATGTCATTCCCTATGCCTCACCCATAGGTTCTATAAAGTATGCTATGCTATGTACCAGACCTATTTTATACCTTAGCATGATTTTGGCAAGGGAGTGCAATAGTGATCTAGGAGTAGATCACTGGACATCGGTCAAAATTATCCTTAGAGGACTAAGGAAATATTTCTTGGTTATGGAGGTGATAAAAGAGTTCGTCGTAAAGAGTTACGTCGATGCAAGCTTTTTACACCGATCTAGATTACTCTAAGTTTCGATTTGGATACATATTGAAAGTGGGAGCAATTAGCTAGAGTAGCTCCATGCAGAGTATTGTAGACATAGAAATTTGTAAAATACATACGGATCTGAATGTTGCAGACCAGTAGACTAAACTTCTCTCACAAGCAAAACATGATCACACCTTAGTACTCTTTGGGTGTTAATGGAGATGTGAAGTAGATTATTGACTCTAGCAAAACCCTTTGGGTATTAGTCACATGGCGATGTGAACTAATCACATGGTAATGTGAACAATTGGTGTTAAATCACATGGCGATGTGAACTAGATTATTGACTCTAGTGCAAGTGGGAGACTGAAGGAAATATGCCCTAGAGGCAATAATAAAGTTGTTATTTATATTTCCTTATATCATGATAAATGTTTATTATTCATGCTAGAATTGTATTAACCGAAAACTTAGTACATGTGTGAATACATAAACAAACAGAGTGTCCCTAGTATGCCTCTACTTGACTAGCTCGTTAATCGAAGATGGTTATGTTTCCTGACCATAGACATGTGTTGTCATTTGATGAACGGGATCACATCATTAGAGAATGATGTGATGGACAAGACCCATCTGTTAGCTTACCACTATGATCATTTAGTTTATTGCTATTGCTTTCTTCATGACTTATACATGTTCCTATAACTATGAGATTATGCAACTCCCGAATACTGGAGGAACACTTAGTGTGCTATCAAAGGTCACAACGTAATTGGGTGATTATAAAGATGCTCTACAGGTGTCTCCGATGGTGTTTGTTGAGTTGGTATATATCAAGATTAGGATTTGTCACTCCGATTGTCGGAGAGGTATCTCTGGGCCCTCTCGGTAATGCACATTACTATAAGCCTTGCAAGCAATGTGACAATTGAGTTAGTTGTAGGATGTTGCAGTACGGAATGAGTAAAGAGACTTGCCGGTAACAAGATTGAACTAGGTATGATGATACCAACGATCGAATCTCGGGCAAGTAACATACCGATGACAAAGGGAACAATGTATGTTGTTATGCGATTTGACCGGTAAAGATATTCATAGAATATTAGGAACCAAGATGAGAATCCAGGTTCCGCTATTGTTTATTGACCGGATATGAGTCTCGGTCATGTCTACATAGTTCTTGAATCCGTAGGGTCCGCACGCTTAACGTTCAATGACGATTGGTATTATGAGTTATGTGATTTGATGTACCGAAGGTTGTTCAGAGTCCCGGATGAGATGACGGACATGAAGAGGAGTATTGAAATGGTCGAGACATAAATATCGATATATTGGAAGGCCATATTTGGACATCGAAAAGGTTCTGAGTGATTCGGGTATTTTCGGAGTACCGGGGAGTTACGGGAATTCACCGGGAGAAGTAATGGGCCTTATTGGGCTTTAGTGAAGAGAGGAGAGAAGGGCCAAGAGGTGGAGCGCGCCTCCCCCCTGCCCAAACCAAATTGGACAAGGGGTGGGGGCGCGGCCCTCCTTTCCTTCTCCCTCTCCCTCTCTTTCCTTCTCTCCTACTCCGAATAGGAAAGAGGAGGGGAATCCTACTTGGACTAGGGAGTCCTAGTAGGATTCCCCACACCTGGCGCACCTCCTTTGGGCCGGCCACCTCTTCCCTCCCCTCCTTTATATACGTGGCCAGGGGGCACCCCATAGACACACAAGTTGATTGTTTAGCCGTGTGCAGTGCATCCCTCCACATATTTCCACCTCGGTCATATCGTTGCAGTGCTTAGGCGAAGCCCTGCGCTGGTAGCTTCATCATCACCGTCATCACGCTGTCGTGCTGACGAAACTCTCCCTCGACACTCAGCTGGATCTAGAGTTCACGGGACGTCACCGAGCTGAACGTGTGCAGATCGCAGAGGTGCCGTACATTTGGTGCTAGGATCGGTCCGATCGTGAAGACGTATGACTACATCAATTGCGTTGTCATAACGCTTCCACTTACGGTCTACGAGGGTACGTAGACAACACTCTTCCCCTCTCGTTGCTATGCATCACCTAGATGGATCTTGCGTGTGCGTAGGATTTTTTTTTGAAATTACCATGTTCCCCAACATAGACCTCATGCCATGACTATTGCCATTGTTGCATCATATTGTTCGTGCACTTGTGGTATTAATGGTTATGTGCAAGAAAAGAGAACCATCACGATGGATGATGTGTTTATCTACCATGCGCATACGTTCTTTGCTTTGTTTTGTGCATGTGTAGGATACTTGGATTTTTTGTCGACTTCCACTTCACGTGAGTTGACCATTCGAGCTCTTGAGAGCGAGCCTCATACATTCTACCACGACTCGCTTCTACACGGCAATTGCTTGCATTTCGGCATTGTGAAGGACGCACAAGGACATGCCTTCAAGGTGACATATTTCTTGAGCGTGGATATTGTGGATCACACTACTTGTGTTGCTTGCACCATGAGACTTATTGGTCATCTCGGACTACTTGATTGCACACATGTTAGAGATCTTGCTTCAACTTGTCATTTTCACCTTTCCACGCCTCATTATATATATATGCCTTGTGTGTTGGATCCGACTTGTGGATTACTTGCTCCTATCATATGTTTGGTTGCACCAATATCATTTCTTCTCATATACCATGTCCCATTGCTTGTCACATGATTGACTTGATTGCCTCACACATGATGAACAATTGATCTTTCTAGTGTGTTGAGTGCCACACTATATTCACTACACCCCATGCACGTTATGCTTGGATTGTCTTGCACTTGACCCATGTGTTTAGACATCTCATTTTTTGGTGTTGTGAATGATTCTTATGCCTACCATCGACCATTTGTCGAGCGCTTTATGCATGATTGCTATGACCTTGAGGTAGATGCTTATTCTCTTATCACACATATTTGCATCACTACCTCACATTTACATGCTCGTTTCCATGATGACCTTCATTGTGCTCAATTTATGTGCTTACATGCCATGTCACAACCCTTTGTCACACCATACGCTATGCTTGATGACGACACTTGTTTGGTGAATCACCTCTTGAATGCTTGGTTTTGCACTAACGCTAACCACATTTGTTTTTCCAAGTGTTTGTTGTACTTTCTCCTTTTGAAGGAATCACTAGACGGTGCGACATTGGAGAGTGTCCATTTTGAGCTTGAAGATGATGAGTACCTGGTGATCGTCCACTCCTACACGACGAAGCCATCTCTTTCCCATGGTGATTTGGTTTTCGATCCGAGGTCGGATCTTTCCCAAGGGGGGAGAGATTATGTGGAGCATCCTAGATATCACCATGTCAAGAGCCCATTTTGTGAGTGACACGTGCGACATCTACTTCACATACCCAAAGGTGAATCACCTCCTTTACACGTGCTCACTTGACCCCTTCGAGGATGGTATACTACTTGACACTTCTCCCGTGTGCATAGGTATTGTCGGAGCTTCACGGATGTTGAGGAGTGCAAGTGCCAAGGAACAACTACACCATCCGTGAGGGAAGCCTAGAAACGACGATGGAAGAAGACAAAGCTACTGAAGCTACAACGGCCGTACATCCGGGCTAGAGGCCGGACATCCGGCGCCTGGGCAGCCGCGCAGGAGCTTCCCAACAGACGGCCAAAAGCATCAGCGGCCAGCCCAGACATCCAGCGCTTCAGCAATGGCCGGACATCCGGCATCCCACCCGGAAATCCGGCAACATCTATCTAGAGAAGGACTGGAACAACATGTCCCAGTCTGGACATCCGACCCGTGCTCCGGACATCCGGCCTCCCACGAACAGCCGGACATCCGCCCCCAACCCGGACATCTGGCGCCTGCCTGCACGCAGAGTCAGGCCAGAGGCCCATGTATCCCCTCCCAACTTGCCCCTTCGTGGCTTAGACTATATATACTCCTTCCCCTTCCTCTAGTCAGGGTTAGCAAATATGATAGCTCATTTGTATGTGAGCTTTGCTCCTACCTACCTCTACTCTCTCGAGAGAGAGATACTACCACTCCCATGGAGTTCAAGACCTCCATGTGAGAAGATCCTGCGGGATATCATCAAGACCCCTCACAGGAAGACCTGTCTAGGATATCATCAAGCCCTCCTCTTGGAGATGAACTCTACCTTGTATCTTTCCTTTTGTTGTTCATGTACCTTGTGGATCTTGTGTGTTTGATTGTCTAGTGGATGTGTGATTGGACTTGTTCTTGAGTGTTTCCCCTTGTGATTTCTCTCTGTTCTTCCCCGTGTTCATCATGTTCTTCGAGGGAATCCACTCCAATCGTGAAAGACAGCCTACACCGGGTTAGCCTCGTATATGATTGTCAGCCAATCACATGTCCACCACCAGACATGCAACTTCAAGTGTCGAAACCCAGCCGCACCTGCAAGTTTTCTAGGGGACTCGCGACCGCAAGGTTTCAAGAGCCTCCGTAATAGAAAGTTATTAAGAGGGGTCGCAACGTCAAGTTTTTCAAGAGGGGGAGGGGGCGGGGCTCGCAACTTCAAGTTTTCAAGGGCCGTTGCAACTACAATTATTCATGATTACCACAACTGCAAGGTTTCAAGAGGTGCCACAACTGCATGTTTCAAAGGGCGTCACAGAGAAGAGAGATGCCCGCGTCGCTCAGGGGGCAGCTCGGGCGGAACCCTAGCCGCCACCCATCCCCTCGCCTCTAATGACCCACAAGTATAGGGGATCAACTGTATCTCTTTTTGATAAGTAAGAGTGTCGAACCCAACGAGGAGCAGAAGGAAATGACAAGTGGTTTTTAGCAAGGTAATGTCTGCAAGTGCTAAAATTGTAAGTAACAGAGTAGTTTGATAGCAAGATATTTTGTAACAACCAAGTATTGATAATAGTAACAAAGGTGCAGCAAGGTAGCCCAATCCTTTTGAGGCAAAGGACATGCCAAAACGGTCTCTTATAATAAGCAAAGCGTTCTTGAGGGTACACGGGAATATCATCTAGTCACTTTCATCATGTTGATTCGATTCGTGTTCACTACTTTGATAATTTGATATGTGGGTGGACCGGTGCTTAGGTGATGTTCTTACTTGAACAAACTGATAACCCACAAGTATAGGGGATCACAACAGTTTTTGAGGGTAGAGTATTCAACCCAAATTTATTGATTTGACACAAGGGGAGCCAAAGAATATTCCCAAGTATTAGCAGCTGAGTTGTCAATTCAACCACACCTGGAAATCTTAATATCTCCAGCAAAGTATTTAGTAGCAAAGTAATATGATAGCAGCAGTAACGATAGCAAAAGTATTTAAGCTCACCTTTAACTCTAGACATATAATCACTCAAGTGTTCAATCATATAAGCATTACGTTTCAATTGTCTACCAACATAAGCATTGAAGTTTTCTTGTTTAACAATAAAATTATCAAACTCATCCAAGCATTGGCTAGCAGACTTATAACGAGGGATATCACCTTCATCAAATCTATAGAGAGAATTTACCTTTACTACCTGTGTCGGGTTATCAAGACCATGTATTTCTTCAATAGGTGGTAAATTCTTAACATCTTCACCTTTAATACCTTTTTCTTTCATAGATTTCTTTGCCTCTTGCATATATTCAGGACTGAGCAATAGAATACCCCTTTTCTTCGGAGTTGGCTTAGGAGTTGGTTCAGGAAGTGTCCAGTCATTTTCATTACTCAACATATTATTCAATAGCAATTCAGCTTGATCAATAGTTCTTTCCCTGAAAACACAACCAGCACAACTATCCAGGTGGTCTCTGGAAGCATCGGTTAGTCCATTATAAAAGATATCAAGTATTTCATTTTTCTTGAGAGGATAATCAGGCAAAGCATTAAGTAATTGGAGAAGCCTCCCCCAAGCTTGTGGGAGACTCTCTTCTTCAATTTGCACAAAATTATATATTTCCCTTAAGGCAGCTTGTTTCTTATGAGTGGGGAAATATTTAGCAGAGAAGTAATAAATCATATCCTGAGGACTATGCACACAACCAGGATCAAGAGAATTAAACCATGTTTTAGCATCATCCTTTAATGAGAACGCAAACAACTTAAGGATAAAGTAATAGCGAGTTTTCTCATCATTAGTGAATAGGGTGGCTATATCATTTAATTTAGTAAGATGTGCCACAACAATTTTAGTTTCATAACCATGGGAAGGATCAGATTCAACCAAAGTAATTAACTCATGGTCGACAGAGAAATCATAATCCTTATCGGAAATACAAATAGGTGAAGTAGCAAAAGCAGGGTCGTATTTCTGAAAGTGCGTTATATCGACTAGAGGGGGGTAAATAGGCGATTTTTATGAATTCTTCACTGAGGAATTTCAGGGTGAGGAAATTCCTGAGTGAAGAACTACTTGTAGCGGAATAAGTACTCAGATGTAAACATAACAGAACATAAGCATGGTCTTCATGACGAAATGAAAACAAGCACAAAGTACAGAAAGCGTAAACACAGGACAAGACAGAATGAAGACAAACAGACTGAAGAAATTGAACTGAGGAAATTGAGAAAGTCTTCAGTCAAAGTATTCAAACAGATATGAACAAGAACACAACACAGAAATGAGGAAATAGAAGGGTTGAGGAATTGAAACCAGTTAGCTCGGTGAAGACAATGATTTGGTAGACCAGTTCCAACTGCTGTGACAGTTGTACGTCTGGTTAGGACGGCTAGGTATTTAAACCCGAGGACACACAGTCCCGGACACCTAGTCCTGAACACGCAGCTCAGTAGACTTAGTCCTCTCCGTATTCCCCTTGAGCTAAGGTCACACAGACCTCGCCCAATCACTCATGGTAAGTCTTCAGGTGACTTCCAAACCTTCATAGACTCGGTCACTCGGTGATCCACAATTTCCTATTGGATGCTCTAGGCCATGACGCCTAACCGTCTGGAAGATGCACAGTCTTCAAAGGTAACAAGCGTCAGATCCACGCAGGATCAATATCTTCAATGATGCTCAATCACTTTGGGTTTGTAGGTGTTTGGGTTTGGGTTTTCCTCACTTGATGATTTTCACTCAAAGTCCTTTGAGGATGGGTTGCTCTCAAATGACAAGTGTCAGTTTCTCTCGGAGCAGCCAACCAACTAGTGGTTGTAGGGGGCGGCTATTTATAGCCTAGGGAGCAGCCTGACATGATAAGACATAAATGTCCTTCAATGATATGACCGTTAGGTGGGTAGATATTTTGGGACCGCTGGCGCATAGCATAGCAACGGTCGGAATTTTGTGTATCAAAATCCTCGGGGATATCATGTTCCTCACCGTGTAGGCAATCCGCACTGGCGAATTCCTAACTCCTCAGCTAGAACAAATTCCTCAGAGACCAGAAGAACTTCGTCTCTGTCACTAAAGAAATTGACTGAGTTGTATGAGATTTCCAATGGCTTCACTCGAAGGGATTGGTAGGTGTAGGATTTGAGTTGAGCATCACTTGGAAAATTTTCCTTAGTATTTCCTCGACCCCCTTTAACAGTACGATGTTTCCTATGACCCAAGAAAGAGAAAATGAAACTACGAAAACAAAAGTCTTCATGCTTCATGTTCCTCGAATGAATACCAAGTCTTCAGGATCACACCAATTTCTTCACTTTCAAAGTCTTCAGAAATCCAAAGTCTTCAGTCGAAGAACTTCATTTTTAGGGGTCGACTTTATCTATAAATATCAAACTCCTCATAGACTTATAGACCTGTTTACACTCACAAACGCATTAGTCCCTTAACCTATAAGTCTTCAATACACCAAAATCACTAAGGGGCACTAGATGCACTTACAATTTCATTCTAGCATTCAAAGAGTTTTCTTTAAGCTTAGCTAATAATTTCTTAAGATCATATATATCATTGCAAGCTAAAAAGTCTCTAGTAGTTTATTCATCCATAACATAACCCTCAGGCACAACAGGCAATTCATATCTAGGGGGAGAATCTTCGTCATCACTTTCATCAATATTATCAGTTTCAATAATTTCATTCTCTCTAGCCCTAGCAAGTTGTTCATCAAGAAATTCACCTAGTGGCACAGTATTATCAAGCATAGAAGTAGCTTCATCATAAGTATCATGCAAAGCAGAAGTGGCATCATCAATAACATGCGACATATTAGAATTAATAGTAGAAGCAGGTTTAGGTGTCGCAAGTTTACTCATAACAGAAGGTGAATCAAGTGTAGAGCTAGATGGCAGTTCCTTACCTCCCCTCGTAGTTGAGGGAAAAATCTTGGTTATTTTATCATTCAAGTTCTTCATAGTGATCAGCAGATATAAATCCCAAGTGACTCAAAGAATAGAGCTATGCTCCCCGGCGACGGCGCCAGAAAATAGTCTTGATAACCCACAAGTATAGGGGATCACAACAGTTTTCGAGGGTAGAGTATTCAACCCAAATTTATTGATTCGACACAAGGGGAGCCAAAGAATATTCTCAAGTATTAGCAGCCGAGTTGTCAATTCAACCACACCTGGAAAACTTAATATCTGCAGCAAAGTATTTAGTAGCAAAGTAATATGATAGCAGCGGTAACGGTAGCAAAAGTAAGAGTAGCAATTTTGTAGTGATTGTAACAATGACAACGGAAAAGTAACTAAGCAAAGATCAATATGTGAAAAGCTCATAGGCAATGGTCAGTGATGGATAATTATGTCGGATGTGATTCCTCATGCAACAGTTATAACATAGGGTGACACAAAACTAGCTCCAATTCATCAATGTAATGTAGGCATGTATTCCGAATATAGTCATATGTGCTTATGGAAAAGAACTTGCATGACATCTTTTGTCCTACCCTCCCATGGTAGCGGGTCCTATTGGAAAGTAAGTGATATTAAGGTCTCCTTTTAATAGAGTACCGGACCAAAGCATTAACACTTAGTGAATACATGAACTCCTCAAACTACGGTCATCACCGGGAGTGGTTCCGATTATTGTCACTTCGGGGTTACCGGATCATAACACATAGTAGGTGACTATTGACTTGCAAGATAGGATCAAGAACTCACATATATTCATGAAAACATAATAGGTTTAGATCTAAAATCATGGCACTCGGGCCCTAGTGACAAGCATTAAGCATAGAAAAGTCATAGCAACATCAATCTCAGAACATAATGGATACTAGGGATCAAACCCTAACAAAACTAACTCGATTACATGATAAATCTCATCCAACCCATCACCGTCTAGCAAGCCTACGATGAAATTACTCACGCATGGCGGTGAGCATCATGAAATTGGTGATGGAGGAAGGTTGATGATGATGATTGCAACGGATTCCCCTCTCCGGAGCCCCGAACGGACTCTAGATCAGCCCTCCCGAGAGAGATTAGGGCTTGGCGGCGGCTCCGTATCGTAAAACGCGATGAATCCTTCTCTTTGGGTTTTTTCTCCCCAAACGTGAATATATAGAGTTGGAGTTGAGGTTGGTGGAGCACCAGGGGGCCACGAGGCAGGGGGTGCGCCCAGGGGGGCAGGCGCGCCCCCATCCTCATGGATAGGGTGTGCCCCCCTGGCCTTGATTCTTTCGCCAATATTTTTTATATATTCAAAAAATATTCTCCGTTGATTTTCAGGTCATTCCGAGAACTTTTATTTCTGCACAAAAATAACATCATGGTAATTCTACTGAAAACAACATCAGTCCGGGTTAGTTTCATCAAATCATGCAAGTTAGAGTCCAAAACAAGGGCAAAAGTGTTTGGAAAAGTAGATACGTTGGAGACGTATCACAAACCTCATACTTATGATTAACCCCCTCGCAAGCATCCGCAACTACGATAAAAGTATTAAGGATAAATCCTAACCATAGCATTAAACTTTTGGTTCCAATCGGTCCCTTACGGAATAGCGCATAAACTAGGGTTTAAGCTTCTGTCACTCTCGCAACCCATCATCTAATAACTACTCCACAATGCATTCCCTTAGGACCAAATATGGTGAAGTGACATGTAGTCGACGTTCACATGATACCACTAAGGGAATCACAACATACATACTATCAAAATATCGAGCACATGTCAAGTTCACATGATTAGTTGCAACATGATTTCTCCCGTGACCTTAAGAACAAACGTAACTACTCACAAATGATAATCATGCTCAAGATCAGAGGGGTATTAAATAGCATATTGGATCTGAACATATAATCTTCCACCAAATAAACCATATAGTAATCAACTACAAGATGTAATCAACACTACTAGTCACCCACAAGCACCAATCTATAGTTCCGGTAACAAGATTGAACACAAGAGATGAACTAGGGTTTGAGATGAGATGGTGTTGTTGAAGATGTTGATGGAGATTGCCCTCCCCAAGATGGGAGAGTTATTGGTGATGATGATAACGATGATTTCCCCCTCCGGGAGGGAAGTTCCCTCGATGGAATCGCTCCGCCGGAGGGCAAAAGTGCTCCTGCCCAAGTTCCTCCTCGAGACGGCAACGCTCCGTCCCGAAAGTCCGCTCCTTTTTTTTCTAGGTCAAAATGACTTATATACCAGAAGATTGTCGCCGAAGGTGGCCCTGGGTGAGCACAACCCCCCCCCAGGGTGCGCCTGGGCTCCCTGGCGCACCCAGGTGGGTTGTGCCCACCTGGTGGGCCCCCTCTGGTACTTATTGGCTCCAATATTTCTCATATATTCCATAAAAAATCTTTGTATTCAGCTTGTTTGGAGTTGCGCAGAATAGGTAGCCTGACGTAGCTTTTCGAGGTCCAGATTTCCAGCTGCCGAAATTCTCCCTCTTTGTGTGTACCTTGCATATTATTGGAGAAAAGGCATTAGAATTACTCCAAAAAATATTATTATGCATAAAAACATCATAAATAACAGTAGAAAAACATGATGCAAAATGGACGTATTAGCCTCCTCCTCCCTCGCCGCCGCTAGATGACGCTGGCGGGATAAGCCCGCGCGGCAGACGGCGGCGACGGGGCCGCATGTCTATGGTAGGGGAGGCTCGGACCTCCGCGGCTGCGCGGTGCGGTTTCTCGGGCAGACGCCCTGGTGCACTCAGGCGGATCCCTAGGGGGCGCCCTCCGGTGAGGTGGTGGTTGCGGCGCTCCCTCATGCAGCAACAGTGAGGAGCTCGAGGGCTTCGTCCCTCCAGCGAGGAGATCTGGAGCGATAGGGTGGCAGCCCACGTTACGTGCCTGGTGGGTGTGCCCCTAGTGCATTGGTGGTGCATGACTGTTGGCTCCTCCATTGATGAAGCGACCGCTGGTGGTTGTCCGATCTTGCCGGGCTAGGTTAGATCTGGCTCGCGGCATTGGCTGGCGACGAGGATCGGTGGTGGCTCATATGTGTTGATGACACCGTCGAGGCACGGGAAGTGTACGGGGCAGCTGATGTGCGGGTCGGCGTGGTCGGCTGCGTGGGGTGGGTGGTTCTCGAGTTGCTTCGAGCGAAGGCTTGCCTGCCTTGCGTCAGCCAGTGGTGGCGGCGCATGCGGGTGCCGTTACCTTCTTGAAGGCGTCACTATGGAGTTGTTGTCACCGCGCTTCATCCTCGGGTCTGGTTCTTCGGTTAAAGCCTAGACTCGGCTGGGTTGGGCAACGATGTCGTCTCTACGACATTTCCTCCTTTGGGGCGTTGCTTTGAAGACCGGTGATGCGAGTGGTTGGCGTTGCGACTTGTGCGGCGACGACGATGGTGGCGTGCGAGCTGGGTCGCGGCTTGTCCTTTTGATGTTGACGGTTTGATTCGCCATTGGGTGCGCCTATGTTTGTTTCCCACTGTGACAGAGAAGTCAGAGCTGCGTGTGGCGGCCCCCCTGCGGCAACGATGACTCCATGAGCATGGTTTCAGCGGACGGTGCTCTCCGGAGGTTGTGTTGGACTAGGTCGGTGCGAGGCTTGCAACTTTCTCCTCTGAAGCGCATCAGCAAAATCGGAGCTGCCGATCCTCGACGTTTTGGCTGATTGTTTGGCTATTGCCGACGAGGTCCTTGGGCGTCAGTCGTTCGGAGGGGTCTTGACATGTCATAAGCGGCGAAGTCGAAGTCGCCTGCTCGGGAAGAGGTGATGACGATAACATTGCAGGCAGCCTCGACAGTGTCGTCTCCTCGATGGTGTGCGTGATCTTGTGGGTGCCAGGTCGGTCGGTGTGCCCTTTTCCGTGGGCGTTCTGTAACGGTTTTAGTTCAGATTTTCGTTAATTAACCGGACAATTCGCTTCTTCTTAATCAATGAAAATGGCAAATCTTTTGCCTTGTTTCAAAAAAAAAGGGTGTCACAAATTACAAGTTGCGCTGCAGTTGCAAGTTTTCAAGGGATGGAGCATCTGCAATTGTTCAAGAGAGGGCACAACTATAGGTTTTTCAAGAAGGGTTGCAACTGCAAGTTTTCAAGATGTGCCGCACCGCACCTGTAAGTTTTCAAGGAGGGTCGCAACTGCAAGTTTTCAAGGGGCATCACAAAATGCAAGTTTTCAAGAAGGTGCTGCGACTATAAGTTTTCAAGAGGCAGTGCAAGTGTAAGGGGGTGGGCGACGAATAATACACTTGCGCATCATTATAGATTTTTCAAATGTATTATGATTAGTTTTTAAAATATATGTTTGAACATTTTATTCATAATACAGGTTAAACATTTTGAACAACACATTGAACATTTTATGAACGATACATTTTTTGATTTTATTTCATATTTTATAAACATTTTTGAAAAATATCACGAACATTTTTAGGAAACAAGTGCTTTTTTAAATGACACGAATTTTTTTAATTAAGTGGATATTATATTGTTTAATATTTTAGAAAAATGTGACAGACATTTAGAAAAAATATAATGAACATATTTTTGAATGGTACGGAACATTTTTAAATTACACAATCACTTTTAAATCTGTCTGAACTTTTTAATATTCACAAACACTTTTTTCAAACATGTGAACTTTTTATAAATGTTTTTTTGAAAGGTAGAATTATTTTTAAAAATTGTGATGAATGTTTTTACAAAACAAATACACCGTACTAACATTTTTAAAATTTGCGGTGAATTTTCTGCAAAGTAAAGTTGTAAGTTAATTTTTGAAATACATGCGGTTATACTATATTTTTAAATATAAAAATGTAGTAGAAAAAAGAACAAACGAGAAGCAAAGAAGATTTTTTTTAGGGTATAAGCAAAGAAGAAGATAGGACAAACAAACAGGCGATGAATGAAGCTACTGGGCCAGCCCAATAGCAGCGACGCAAGGGCCCACCCTGAGGCGAGACCCTCCTTCTGTCCCCAGAAAAAAGCATGTTTAAATCGCCCTCATATCGATCCGAATGATGTCAGGTAACTGAGACATGTATCTATAAACATGGTTTCGAATCAATAAAGTGGGCAAGATTTCTCAAAAAAGAAAAGGTAGAAACATGTTTTTGCTCGCCCTTTGTAAATTGCAGCAAACGTATTATGTATTGTTTTTCAGCTCCGACCAAGTGTTGTTTGGTTCGTGCCTGAGCCTGAGAAAATAAAGAATGGTAGGTGCAATGACTGCTAGCTGCATGCATCATGAGTGAACCACTAAAGCACACTGATCAACCATTAAAATATATTTGTATGTGCGTGCCTGAAGCTCAGGCCTCCGATTTTGGTGGCCTGACTCCGGCTAATTGTGTGCATGTGTGCTCAGGTCAGGCTAGCTATAAGAGTGCTCAGGCTGCCAACCAAACAAGGTTCAGGCTAGTGTCCGGTTTTCCTCTGGCCTGGCAGATTTTTCTAAGGATAGCAACCAAACAGCCTCTAAGTAACAGATTTTTTTTTAAACTATGATGATTTTTATAGCAAATTCAAAAACTATACATCATAATAGAGAAAAATCAAAAGTATCACCCCGTCGGCCTCTTGTTGGCCGACGAAGAGTGACTTTTCGGCCAACAGTTGGCCAAAAAGGACTTTTCGGCCAACGGTTAGCCAAAAAGTACTTTTCGGCCAACGGTTGGCCAAAAAGTACTTTTCGGCCAACAGTTGGCCAAAGAGTCCCTCTTCGGCCATCAACTGCTCTATTCTCTAGAAAATTCATATCAAATAGGATTTTTAGTATTTTAATTTGATTCTTTTTGCAGTAGATTAGAAATTTTACGAAGTTTCAGTAGATATCAAGTTTGACTAGATTTGGAAGTTTGAATTTGAATTTTCATGAATTTTCTCAAATCACTAGATTGCCTATAATTTAAGCTAGGAGTATTCTTTTTAGATGATTCTTTTTGCTACTGATTCTTTGTGACTTTATTTATCAGTAGTAATTAATTGGTGAATTTTAGGATTATTTAAAATTAGGTTTTTACGTCATTCCCTTCCTCCATTTTCTCCCGTCATTTTATTTCTCGCCATTCTCCCCCTTCATTTTCTTTCCCGCCATTCTCTCCCGTCATCTTCTTTCTCGCCATCTTCACTTCTCAACTTATAAAACGAGCCTCATGGTGTCCACGATCGTAGATAACATCGTCTGACACGGTCTGTGTCTCCTGCATCGGTGCTGCTGGTGGAGTGTGAAACACTGTCTGAGAGAAGTCATAAGTGTTTGCAGATTCGTCATCATCATCGGAGAGTGTTTCACACTTATGACTTCTCTCACACAGTGTTTTCACACTCCACATGAAGGCATCATCGTCATCCTCCGTCGATGCAGCACTCCTTAGTGTGGCGGGAGAGAATGGCGGGAAATAAAATGGCGGCAAAGAAAATGGAGGGAAAAAGATTGCGGGAAAGTATTTTTTTGTCATGTATAAAATGGCAATGGTTGTACAGGATTTACAAGGCACTTTTAAATATAAACTCCTATGAAGCTCAAAACAAGTTTTCTAGTAGGATAAAAAAAATACAATAAAATACTACAAACAAAATAGCTACTGATAACTAAACAGAAACAAAAAGAATAAGTCAAAAAACTAAAGAAAAAATTTAAAGCAATTAAAATTAAAAGAAATAGCATAAAACCTAACAAACACTAAAACAGAACTGTTTTCATAAAAACCTAATTTTAAATAATTATAAAATTCGCCAATTAATTACTACTGATGAACAAATTCACAAAGAACCAGTAGCAAAAAGAATCATCTTAAAAAAATACTCCTAACTCAAATTATAGGCAATCTAGTTATTTGAGCAAATTCATGAAAAAATTAAATTCAAACTTTCAAATCTAGTCAAACATGATATCTACAAAAACTTCATAAATTTTTTAATCTAATGCAAAAAGAATCAAATTAAAATACTAAAAATCCTATTTGATATGAATTTTTTAAACAGTAGAGCAGGTGTTGGCCGAAGAGGGACTCTTTGGCCAACTGTTGGCCGAAAAGTACTTTTTTGGCCAACGGTTGGCCGAAAAGTCCCTCTTCGGAGAGGCCGACGGGGTGATACTTTTAATTTTTCTCCATTAGGGTGTATAGTTTCCGAATTTGCTATAAAAATCATCATAGTTTTAAAAAAAAATCTAAGTAATAAACGGGCTCACAAGGACATCTATGTGGAAGGATACTTCTGTTGCGCCGTTTTAGGGTTTCCAGGTTACTTCCCATAGCGGCAGCCCCGAGAAAAATGGTTAGGTAGCGGCATCCCCTGAAAAGAAGGCTACGTAGCGCTATTTTCCTTCCCTGTTTTAAGTACATTCGTGTGCTTAATATAAATATCTAACCCAACCTCTCCCTGAAAGCCCTCCCCTTTATATGATCACAAACACTCTCCATTCCATCTCAGATCAAAATCAATATAGATTCAACAATTCGCAAGAGAACACACGCGCAGAAATGGCGTCCTCCCTCTGCGCCCTCCTCCTCCTCGCCGCCTTCGCGTGCCACTGCCATGGTGATCCCTCACGTTCCCCTCTCCGCGCACCAATCTAATGTTTACTTGATTAATTAGTTCCTGACCAGTGACCACCGTGGCTAACTACCCTCTGTTGCATGCATGCAGCCGCGGCGGCGGTGTACAGGCGGCCCCGCGCCATCGGCGTCAACTACGGCAACCTCGGCGACGACCTCCCCACGGCGGCGCGCTCCGTCAAGCTCCTCCGCAAGGCGAACGCGGGCGCCGTCAAGCTCTACAACGCCGACCAGCGCATCCTGCACGCCCTGGCCGGGACGGGCATCCCGGTCTCCGTCATGGTGCCGAACGACATCGTCCCCTATCTGGCCGACTCCCGCGCCGCCGCACACAAGTGGGTGGACAACAACCTCAGGCGGCACCCCCGGGTGCGGGTGAGGTACCTGCTCGTCGGCAACGAGTTGCTCTCCTACCCCGCCCTCGCGGCGTCCACGTGGGGCAAGATCGTGCCGGCGATGAAGAACCTCCGCCACGCGCTCCACGCGATCGGTCTCGGCCGCGTCAAGCTCGGGTCCCCGCTCGCCATGGACGCGCTGGCGGCGTCCTACCCGCCCTCCGCCGGCGCGTTCCGCGAGGACATCGCCGGCTCCGTCATGCGGCCGCTGCTCGACTTCCTCAACCACACTCGCTCCTACTACTTCGTCGACGCGTACCCGTACTTCCCTTGGGCGGCCAATCAGAAGGACATATCGCTGGACTACGCGCTCTTCGAGGGCAACGCGAGCAGCCACTACGTCGATCCGGCCACGCGGCTCACCTACACCAACCTGCTCGACCAAATGCTCGACGCCTGCATAGCCGCGATGGACAAGCTGGGGTACGGCGGCGTGAAGCTGGCCATCTCGGAGACGGGCTGGCCGAACGCCGGCGACCCGGGCCAGGCCGGCGCCAACGTGCGCAATGCCGCGCTCTACAACCGCCACCTTGCCCGTCGGATGCACAAAAAACTCGGCACGCCGGCGCGACCGAGGTCCAAAATGCCGGCCTTCGTCTTCGCGCTGTACAACGAGGACTTGAAGCCGGGGGCGGGCACTGAGCGGCACTGGGGGATGTTCTACCCGAACGGTACGTGGGTGTACCAGATCGACCTCACCGGCAGGCGGACGGCGCGCTCCTACCCGCCGCTGCCACCGCCGGATGACCAGACCGGCAAGCTCGAGTGGTGCGTCCTGGCCGCCGGCGGCAAGCCGTTGAACGAGACGGCGGTGGCCCTCGCCCTGAATTACGCCTGCGGGCAAGGGACGGGGACGTGCGCCGCCATCCAGCCCGGCGGTGCGTGCTACGAGCCCAACACCGTCGACGCGCATGCAAGCTACGCGATCAATGCGTACTGGCAGCAGTTCAAGGCCAAGGGAGGCAGTTGTTACTTCAATGGCCTTGCAGTGAAGACTAACAAAGATCCAAGTAAGTTCGTCTAAGCATTCCTGATTAATGCTCGCAAATCTTTACAAATTTGTTCGCTAATGCTAGCAAGATTTTTTTTTTTCGGAAAAACTTCCAATCTATTCATTTTCAATCATGGCAGTACAACGAATACCAGAAATAAAAATTACATCCAGAATCGTAGACCACCTAGGGACGACTACAAGCACCGAAGCGAGCCGAAGGCACGCCGCCGTCATCGCCCCTCCATCGCCGGAGCCGGGCACAACTTGTTGTAGTAGACAGTCGGGAAGTCGTCGTGCTAAGGCCCCATAGGACCAGCACCCCAGGACAGCAACCGCCGCCGATGAAAAATAACGTAGATCGGAAGTATCCAAACCGAAGGCACACGAATATAGATGAACAACGACGAGATCCGAGCAAATCCACCAAAGATAGATCTGCCGGAGACACACCTCCACACGCCTACCAACGATGCTAGACGCACCGCCGGAACGGGGGCTAGGCGGGGAGACCTTTATTCCATTTTCAGGGAGCCGCCACCGTCTCGCCTTCCTGAGTAGGACACAAACCCTAACAAGATTGAAAAAAACAACTAAAAACGGAGCCCTCCCGCCGGTCCTTGCCAGGATCCACCGCGCCTCCATGGCCCTAGGGCCACCGGAGACGAGGCGGACCTGCGCCGGCGCCGGCGAGAGGCACGAACCTTAACTTTCTTTCTTGAAGAAGGAGGAGGAGGCGTAATTGGCAGTGCTGTTCAATCAACTGAGTAACCGATTGTTATGGTTAGTTCATAAATTTGTTTTCCAGTAATTGTGGTTGTTGTCATTATAATGTGGTGATAATTAGCAGTAGTAGTATTTTTTCCAATAATACTTGTTAACAGAAATATGACCATAAATATGGAGAAAATAGATACTAGGTGATGGGTTTAATAGTTTTTTTAGAAGGATGAGTTTAATAGTTGGATAAGTTTGTACATTGCCTCAACGTTGATCTTGCTAAACATTAGGCTCGCCATTGTACATACTAAGCTTGTGAATTATTCACGAAAAAAAACTTCTGAATTGTATTTTCATTTCACCTCGAAACATGTGCGATTTGCTGTTCGCATTTCATGCCTATCATTTTCTATGCCAAATGCCCCAGGTTATGATCCTTTTTCTGATTGCATACTAATGAATACAGTAGTATTACTTTGCAAAAAAAGAGAATATAGTATTATTTTAGTTTCGTGCATATATATACTTCATACATAATTTTCGGACGGAAATGTTAACGCCCACACGTGTGGGCGTTAGCCAACTCACCCACACGCCTTCATCACCGTCCAGTAACTTCTGCACAAATCTCGGCACGAATTAGCTGATTTTGTATGCCACGTAGGACAACTCGCGTGTGTGGTGTGTAAGAGAGGTCGCCCACACATCCGTTTTACCACACGGAGGGGACGGTGTGTGGGCGTTTAGCAGTTCGCCCACACATCAGTTTTCAGTCACGCACAAGGGCTAGTGTGTGGGCGTTTGCCATCTCGCCCACACGTCCGCCTCCTCTCCCACACCCAAGCTACCAGTTGCCATGCGTTTTGCAGTGTACATGGCAACTGCCCTAGTATGATTGCAAGCAGATGGCAACTCTTTTTTTTTTACCCGAACATGTCAGTTACCATATATTTTGCATGATACATGGCAAACTGCCCTAGCGTGCACGTAAGCAGATGACAACTCTTTCTTTTTAAATGACAACTGCCCTAGCGTGCTTGTGAGCACATGTCAACTCTCTCTTTTATCCGAACATGTTTTTTGTCACGCCTTTTCTTGTAGCGCTACATGGCAACTGCCTAGTGTTAGTAGGTGGCAACTCCTAAAGTTTTAAAATCATGGCAACTGCAGTAGACCAGACCACACATGGCAACAGCTGTAGTTGTCCAAAAAATGGCAATCTGAAACTTTGACCTGAGATGGCAACTGCAGTTGAGCAAACATGGCAACTGTAGTTCAGCGACATGGCAACTGCACTTAAACGAACATGAACGAGGGTCCGGCCCATGGCAACTGCGGGGCGCGCAGTAAAGTGTCATGTGGGGCGTGCGGGACCATGAGGTACGAGGCCTGACGTACAGGGCGTGTGGGCGTTATCTATTTCGCCCACACGCACGCGTGTAAGAGGGACCGGGAGGGGAAAAAAGGCGTGTGTGCGCTAGTTGTTTTGCCCACACACAGACGTGTGGGCTGGTCCTTTTACACACCACACAGAACGTGTAGGCAGATTTCTTAACGCCCACACGTGTGACAGTTATCGGCGTCCTTTTCGGAATCTATTTGGACTTGATGTGTGCTTTTTTTTTGCGGGGGGGGACTACTTGATGTCTGCTTAACAGCTCATCCGTTATTATTGTAGAGACTAATGATTTGTTGCTCGCACCTCAGCTCAGTGTTGATCTGTCGCTGACTACCATGTCTTTTGCCTGCAGGCTATTTGTCATGCAAGTTCCCCAGCTATTAGAACTGGTCGAAGAATGAGATGAATGTCGATCTACGCTGTTCAAGAGTAGGAAAAGAAGGCCATTGCCGTAATGCCCTTTTAGTCTGTAGGCAGTCAAGCACTTATTTTCTCCCAGCTTCATTTAGTTCTAAAGAATCTGCCACATGTGTGATACTTATCGTTTTGAAAGAATTTTATAGGAAATTTGAAGGATTATGATTCATAGTATTATCACTTCTGTAAGTTGGTTACTCGATCACTCCCTCTGTAAAGAAATATAAAAACGTTTAGGTCATTAGTAAATGATCTAAACACTCTTATATTTTTTTTACGAAGGGAGTACAAAATTGCATTGAAGGATTTATTAGCTTTCTGCCTCTGGACATTGAGATTGTTAGGAGTGTGAGACTCTCTTGCCGTGCACTGTGGGTATTTGAGGGAGACACGGGGACTGCAGGTGCCCTTGTAGCATTCATACTTCACTTTGGACGTTGAGATTGTTAGGAGTGTGAGACTCTCTTGCCGTGCACTGTGGGTATTTGAGGGAGACACGGGGACTGCAGGTGCCCTTGTAGCATTCATACTTCACTTTGGCACAAGTTAGGGAGAGGGCAAAACAGTATACTCCCTCCTTTCATCTATATAGAGCTAATGTATTTTTCAAGATAGTCTTTGATTATTGACAAGATTAATAGCATATGAGATGTAGACTATAAAAATTATATTATTGAAAGTTCCTTTGTCATACGAATTTGAAGGTATGCTTCGTGTAAGTTGCATGTCATATATTATTGCTTTAAAGTTTGGTCAAAGTTAACATCGAAAAACGCATTAGACTCTATATAGATGGAAAGAGGGAGTATATTGCTCTGTGTGACGGGCGGTGCTATACACCGCTCACTGCGCGAAAATGATCCGTTCGCCTTTAGCGAAACCCGGCATCAACGGCCCCTAGGGCGATTTTTCTTTTGGTTTCTTTTGGTGCAGTTTATCAGTTTATTATTTCCTCTGTAAAGATTTATAAGAGCCGCTAGAACACTAGAATAGTGATCTAAATGTTTTTATATTTATTTACAGGGGGAGTATTTTGAAACTGGGTTTTATCTAGCCTTTTGTGTTTTCTTATCCCTTCTTTTTTATATTATATATTTTTAAAAATTACAATAATAAATTGAAATGCATGAACATTTTTCTAATTGCACAAGCATTTATAAAACACATGGCACTTTTTAATTGCATGATCAATTTTTAAAAACATTGACCTATTTTATTTTATTCCAAGTATAATGTTTAGAACATTTTGATGTATATATATGGAAAAATAAAAACAAACCTTTATTTCGGTTTTTATTTTTTGAAAGAAATCACACTAGTTGAATCTGGCCCATGTGGCTAGCGCAATGGGAGATAATCAACAACATTCCTTGCTATGAGGGGAGCAACTAATCAAGGGGTATCTCTTAGAGGGCTCCCATAACAGTTACTCCCTCCGTTCCAAATTACTTGTCGCAAGTATGGATGTATCTAGATGTATTTTAGTTTTAGATACATCCATTTCTGCACGAGTAATTTGGAACGGAGGGAGTGCTTTCTTGGGCATGGGAGCGCGCCAAGTGATCCGTTTAGTTGCCGTTACGTGTCGTGCGTTGGACAAACCCTTGAGATTTTTTTTCTTGCACATCATTTTTTTGGCTTTTCCGCCTTTGCTTGGTTCTCCCTAGGTTTTGGTGGTTTTCTTTTAGGCGGTGCTTTTTCGTGTGACTTCGCGTATTAGATTTGTCAGAAGTCAAACTCTTCAAAGTTTGACCAAGTTTACATAAAAAATTATTAACATTCATGGTACAAAATCAATATAATTAGAACTGTCATGAAATATTTTATGTATTTGGTATTCAAGATGTTGATGATTCATAATATAAATTTGGTCAGACTTTACAAAGTTTGAATTTAAAATAAATCTAATATCGCAAAGGTGTGATAGCTCCCAGGTGCCCCTACACCCTAATGAACAGTAAATTAAAAAAAACTGAAACTTTGGGACATCAAATATGATAAAACATTTGATGTTCTGGAAAAGTTTCAGCCACAAATAACATTCCCTCACAAAAAAATCATTGTTCAAAGTTTATGTGCACTTTTTGAGCAATGTTTTTTTTTTGCGAGGGCTCCTCGAATTTTATTTGTAGCTGAAACTTTGCGAAAACATCAAACGTTTGATCATGTTTGATGTCCCAAAATTTCATTTTTTTATTATTTGCTGTTCATGGAGGGTGTGCGGGCACCCTGGTGTTGAAAGGCATGTCTCATCTAATGTAGTAAAAATAAATGGAGGGGGTACATTCAAATATGAATTCAACAATATAATTTTTAGCGACATGCATTAACATTTTGCTAGACAAATAGGTGGTCAAAATTTGACGCACTATACAAAGATAAACCCAACCAGAGGCAGCAGTAGATATAGAAGGAGAAGGCCTACATGTGAGGGAAATAATGACGAAAAGAGTTCAAAGATAGCCTACAAAAGGTTACCTCAACAGAGTTCAAAGATAATCTTTGGAGCATCAAAATTCATTTGGAACTTAAAAACTTTCTTCTAAGGCTGGCTCAACATTCTATACACGACAATATGTCGACGACGAGCGCCTGCTGCCTTTGTGGGGCAGAGGATACATGGAGGCACGGCTTGCTAAGCTGCTATATGGCAAGAAATACTTGGGCCCTCTCAATGGAACCAATACTAAAGCTGTTGTGTGTTAACAAGGACGACAATGTAAAAAGTGGTTGTTTGCCATCCACGAGAAAGCGATCCATGAGAAAAAAATATCAAAGTCCGTTTCCTATCCATGGCTTGGTGCAGTCATACCTTGGCGAGCTAAAGGCCATTCATATTCCTAGATGGCATGTGTCTCGTTTATCATCGAACAGACCAATAACATGGATCGCCTCTTCGGCGGATCTTATGAAGGTTAACGTCGATGTCGCAGTTGGTAGAGGAGCCTCACATGAAGGTGTGGGTGAGGTTTGCTAGGACCAAACATATATGTTTTGGGGTGCATCATCTAATGGTTTTCCAAAACATATCCGATCCAGCTATACTCGAATCTCTTGTTATCAGGGAGGCCTTGGCTCTCGCGGATGATCTTTATGAAAGGAAGATACATGTGACGTCCGCCTGCCAGGGCTGGCCCTAGCAATTCTGAGGCCCTAGTGCAAGTTTGCAACCGAACAAATCCATTTGATAACAAAGAGAGAGATTAAGGTGGTGATACACCTAAAAAAATCATTAAATTAGCAACGTTGGGCCCCTGCCTTCTTTGAGACTTGTGGTAATCCATGTGGGGATGAAAGTAGGGAAAGAAAGAAGAAAGAACGAAGAATATAAGATATGCGTCCGTGCGTTTTTTTAGAGAAAAAGTATCACGGCTGGCTCTGTAGTATATACACAGAACATAAGAATATAAGATATGGGCCCCTCCCCTGGCTGGGCCTTAGGCAGTCGCACTCTTTGCCTAGACCTAGGGCCGGCCCTGCCGCCTGCAAGGTGATCGTGGAAGACATTCAAGAAGAGAGTTCAACTCTCTATGAGGTAATCATACATGAAATCACACACTAAAAGTCTGCTTTTGCTACTTGTAATATTATTCGTGAATTTAAGAGCTTGAATATCAAAACTCACAAACTCGCAAAGCACGTTTTATCCTTAAGGACTTTCTTTTTGAATACTTATCCCTAGGGGCTAGCCACCATGTCTTGTTAGGTCAATCCAATGACTTTTTATTCATTCATTTAAAGGCCACGCTACGCGTCGGCCGTCGTTTTTTTAAAAGATCCGCCGCTTCGATAGTTGTTTGATCCGCGCTATCTAGCGCATGGATCTTTCCTCACCACTGCAACAAAAAGTATTGTTGCATAAACCTTCTTTGCAACAGATCGTATGTTGCAGAAACATTTGCAACCGATGTTTTGTTACATAATTATTACTTTTTTGCAACATGGGTGTTGTTGCGAAACGATTTTGCAACACAGATGATGTTGCAGATTATTTTTTGGTCTTAACTTTTTTGCAACATGAGTGTTGTTGCGAAAGGACTTCTGCATCACAGATGATGTTGCAAAGATATGTTAAGGTGGAGAGGCACGCGTCCCACGCGAATTGAGTCAGGAGAATTGGTGGCGTGGCTCTCGATCCGATCTAGATGGAAGACTAGAGGGTCTGGCAACATTTAGCGTGTTGCAGGTGTTTTGCAACACCTACTGTGTTGCATAATGTATGATGTGCATCGTCCGGCGAAACTTGGATCTGATGGTTGCACAAGTGGCGGAACGCTACGCGTATCGGCTGGTTGATTCTAATCGTTTCCCTTCTCGTAAACATCGTGAAGGTGCAATAAAAAGCTTTGGAGTTTGCCTAAATAAAAAGTTTTGGAGTTTGCAATTTTTTTTACCTCAACTACTATCTCCGGCTAGGGCTGCAAACGAGTCGAGGTCGAGCGAGTTGAAGTTGGCTCAGCTCAACTCATATGAAAATTCAAGCGGGCACAAACTGAGTGAAGCTCATGATTGAGCTGTAGAACATGACTCGTGCTTAGCTTGTAACGCTTGCGAGTCGATCTCGAGCTAATTTCAAGCTAAATGAGATGGTAAAAATTATAAATCTATGGATGAAAAACAAAAAAATTAAGATGAATATGCTGGGAACCTTTGCCAAAAATATAAGATATTTAACACATAGTCGACCACGTGTCATAATTAGGCCTAAATCTTCTTTGCATTTAATTAAGTTTTTATCTTCGTTGGTAAATAAAATGGAGAAAATATAGACATCATATATGTTAATAAATTATCTTATTTTCATTTAATATATGGCATGATCATTTAACATAATGATATTCTGTCGAGCTATCAAGCTAAAATTGAACAAGCGAGCATTGGCTCAAAATCAGCTCGTTTCTCGGTCGATCTATATAAAGTGTTCAAACTCAGCTCGTTTCTTTTCAAATCGAGTAAGTCGATCTCGAGCAGCTCACAGCCTCGAGCTTCCCTATCTCCAGCTCCCTAGAAAAAAAAACTACCATCTCCATCCACGGCAGTTCGATCCGTCCGTCGCAATGTCTTCTTCATCGCCCTCCTCAGAGGTGGAAGGCCTCAACCACTCTGAACTCCTCCGCTCTCTCCTAGAGTTTCCTTCGCATGGACGGGGAGGAGCCTGCCACGGAAATCGAGGCGCTCATCCAGCGGCTGAGGCTCCACCAGCCGCCCCCCTCCCCGCATGCCGGTGATCCATCCACGGCGGCGACCCCCAACGCCGGCGAGCTACTTAAGCCGCGGAGGGCCGCCGTGCTGATCTGCCTCTTCCGGGGCTCCGCCGGGGAGCTCCGCGTCATCCTCACCAAGCGCTCCTCTTCCCTCACCACTCACTCCGGTGAGCAGCTAGCTTGTTTTTGGTGATTTTTATGCAGATTCTCATGGGTGCGATCAATCCGAATAAGAGGGAATCGTTTTCTCACAATAAAGCCCGGCGTTTCGACTCTTTGTTTTGGATATGGGGAATTAAGCAAACGATTGGATTTCTGGGAGTTCAGTGGAGCAGAAATGTTTCAGAGGATTACTTGCTGTTTTTTTAATCATTAGGGCCTGTTCAGTTAGTGCGAGGGCGCTAGAATGGTTTGATGGATGCTCCCGTGTAGTTCCAGTGTTCTAGTGTTCTTTCGTATTGACTATTGATTCAAGTCTCTTCAATGCTATTTAATTTAGACCAGTATGATTTGCAGAGTGTTGGTGGTTGGTTTTTGATTCACAGACTGCACAATAGCGTTGGGTTTCACAAAAAATATGTCTGCATATCATTGCATTACGAAGACAAAAATATGACATGGTTTCATAAATCATGATGATAGTTTCGAAATGGCCATGCATTCACTTTGTTTTATTTATGTTCAGATACGTCAGACAACCATAAAACAATATACCTTTTGACGCTATTTTAATTATTCATGACTGATTTAAAATATCCGCTAGTTAACTTAGCGTTCTAAAGATTTAGATTGTAAAACTTTATCGAACCACTTAAGGCTTATTAATCTTTGTTCTAAGCTTTTTTTCTTGACAAAAAAAAGGTGAAAAGGAGATGTGACACAAGTTAAATATTTATTGAAAAATTAAGAAAAACACCCCATCAATTCTACCATGATTCGTTATGGATTTCAAGGTGGACCAGGTTGGGCCTTAACTGCTTTGAGCATGTGGGTCAACGTAATCAATGGCCAGATGTCTTGCTTTTCTCTTGGATTTTGTAGGTCATCTCCTATTTTCAGCCATATTTTTGCTTTTAGTAATATAATAGAATAGAATAGGGAATGTATTATCGTGATGTTCGATTGGTCGCTAGGAAGAACCTACTTTGGTCACTAATTGGAACAGACGTGCGAGGTGCAATAGAGGCTTACAACTTGTAAAGTTACAAGCAATTTGGGCTCATCTCACGGATGGCTAACCACTGGGGTTTGGTCCTGAAATGAATTAAGCTGAATTTGCGCCTTGATTCTCAGTTTTCTATCTAGCCTGCTTGCAGTTGGCTTGCCATAGCTTTCGAATTTTAGGAGTCAAGGTCATAAATGGGTCGCCAGCTATATAGCTTTGACTCAGATATATTCCCGGCTGAGCATACATTTCTTGCCGACCTAGAGAGCTGACTTGTCTCGGAATAAGCTTTGCAGGTGAGCTGACGATGTAGTCTAACCCAGCTCATTTGAGCTTAGTCCGTATCTCCCATACTGGAAAGTGCAAATGAAAAGTAACTTACTCATCATCATAGATGTATGTTTTGCTGCATTTATCAGTGATTTTGTTGCCTTGATACAGGGGAGGTTGCATTGCCAGGCGGAAAAGTTGACGAAGGCGATGCTGATGATGCAGCTACAGCATTGCGGGAAGCAAAGGAGGAGATTGGGATGGATCCATGTCTGGTTACTGTTGTTACCTCTCTCGAGCACTTCTTGTCAAAGGTGCATTGCCTTTTGGTTTTACTTTCTAGTCAACCTAGTAATTGTCTCACATCCAAATAGCCTGTTTCAATGCCTCAGTAACGGGAAATGGAACCTTCTTTTATCTGTCCAACTATTATGGATATGAAATTGTACACAGTTCTTGCAGCCAAACAAACTTGAGTCACATGATCTGCCTATGTCTGTCTTGAGGATCATATCAGGCTGACATGCCTGTTTTTAATTACCGACTTACGTTCTATGAAAAAGTTAAATAGCAAGTGAAGTATTCGTTATGTGGTATAAGGAGTCCACACTCTGCCTCCAAGCGATGCAACCATTGCATACCCGATGATCTAGATTTAGTAAAGTCTTTACACATAGTTTCACCTGCTTAAGTCAACTGCAACCCAAAAAGGTAGGACCAGGCGCTACCCCCCTCCCGGCGACAAAGCCAGGAGGCACAAGAAGCATCAGGAGTTGACGGAAATTGATCCCGAGGAGGACTAGAAGATCTCCAAAAGTCAACTCAAAGTCAAGGGACCAAGCCAGTGGGCTTAGAAATATGAAGTCAGACCCGACCATATGGACGCGGAGCCCTTCTATGCCCAGTACAGTGGTTCGCAGATGAATAGTAGAAGGCCCTCAAATCCCCAGAATACTCCAACAAAGGAGAGGAAGAGAGAAATCTCAAAAGGGCATTTTTGCAATATCAAACACACACACATACACCCACACACACTCTCTCTCTCTCGTGCATGAGTAGGCAAAGGGTACAACAACAACAACGAAGCCTTTAGTCCCAAACAAGTTGGGGTAGGCTAAGGTGAAACCCATAAGATCTCGCAATTAACTCATGGTTCTGGCACATGGATAGCAAGCTTCCAGGCACCCTTGTCCATGGCTAGTTCTTTGGTGATACTCCAATCCTTCAGATCTCTCTTTACGGACTCCTCCTATGTCAAGTTCAGTCTACCTCGACCTTTCTTGACATTATCTGCACGCTTTAGCCGTCTGCTATGCATTGGAGCTTCTGGAGGTCATCGCTGAGTATGCCCAAACCATCTCAGACGATGTTGGACAAGCTTCTCCTCAATCGATGCTACCCCAACTCTATCTCGTATATCATCATTCCGGACCCGGTCCTTCCTTGTGTGGACACACATCCATCTCAACATGCGCATCTCTGTTGCACCTAACTGTTGAACATGTCGCCTTTTAGTCGGCCAACACTCAGCGGGTCGAATCGCTGTCCTATAGAACCCGCCTTTTAGCTTTTGTGGCCCTCTCGTCACGGAGAACGCCAGAAGCTTGGCGCCGCTTCATCCATCCAGCTTTGATTCGATGGTTCACATCTTCATCGATATCCCCATCCTTCTGCAGCATTGACCCCAAATATCAAAAGGTGTCCTTCTGAGGCACCACCTGCCCATCAAGGCTAACTTCCTCCTCATGCCTAGTAGTATTGAAACCGCACCTCATGTACTCGGTTTTAGTTCTACTAAGTCTAAAACCTTTCGATTCCAAGGTTTGTCTCCATAGCTCTGACTTCCTATTGACCCCCGCGACTATCATCGACTAGCACCATATCATCCGCAAAGAGCATACACCATGGGATATCTCCTTGTATATCCCTTATGACCTTATCCATCATCAAAGCAAAAAGATAAGGGCTCAAAGCTGACCCCTGGTGCAGTCCTATTTTAATCACAAAGTCGTTAGTGTCGCCATAACTTGTTCGAACACTTGTCACAACATT
This sequence comes from Triticum aestivum, assembly GCF_018294505.1. Classification (NCBI taxonomy): domain Eukaryota; kingdom Viridiplantae; phylum Streptophyta; class Magnoliopsida; order Poales; family Poaceae; genus Triticum; species Triticum aestivum. Next base: position 250,476,407 of record NC_057812.1, read on the forward strand.
ATCGTACATGTCCTTGATGAGAGTAATGTACTTTGTTGGGACTTTGTGTTTCTCCAAGGCTTGCCACATGTCATTTCGCGGTATCTTATCGTAGGCCAATGAACACCATATGCAGGTCCTTCTTTTGCTCCCGGTATCTCTACATAAGTTGTCGTACCAAGAAAATGGCTCCCTATATCTCTCCATGAGTAGTCGAAGGGTGATATGGTGAATAGACACAAGGGTCACTAAAACCCTAAAGGACTATGATAGATGCCACAGGAATATTCCTTCGTAGGATTGCCATCAAGCCCTTAGGGTTAGACAAAAAGCAAGGGCACACTTGTAATAAAATACCAATGGCATACCATGTAATTTCCGCAACTTTTCATGTATAAATAGAGGGCCTCTTACTTGAGAGGAGGGTGGGGGGGGCAAAGGCTTAAGGCTCTCACTCTCATCTGCTCACTTGTGAAGAGTGAAGGTGAGGAGGAGAGGTTGGGCCAGAGGAACGAGTGGCGTGCGGCCTCCCTAAGCGTGAACTGACGACCTGACATGACCAGGCGCGGTGTGGATTGCCTCGCAGATCAAGGCGTTCTCCCACAAGTTGGAGCAAGGGTGCTTCAAAAGGCGCAACACCCCCTCGAAAGCCCGGACCCTTGCACTTGGAAACTAGCTACCTGTTAGAGTTGCCCCTCGATAACTAGCTTCCCACTAGAGTTTGGAACCTAGCTTCCTGCTAGTATTGCTCCTTAGAAGCGTCGTTCTCTAGTGTTGCTTCGCTACTATCGTCCCTTGGAAACACTTGATTGGTTGAGAGCTTGGAAGCCCGGAGACAACCATCTTCCCTAACTTCAGAACTATCAGGCGGGCAAGGACATGAAGGAGCGTCTTGAATCTCGATAGGGCATCCTCAGGATGGACTAGTACCAACCCTGGGTGCCTCCAAATATACTGTTCGGGCGCACGACAACTCTTTATCTTATCGTTTACCACTAAGGGATTAAATGTTGTCTTTCTACTCGAAATTGACCAAATATTATGTTGTATTAGGATTTGACAACATGTTGCATTTTTTCAGATGTTACGTGTTGAACGAGAATAGTGTGTACTCAGGAGAACGGGAGGACTGGATGCCCCCCTTCTAGGTCAGCACATGGGCTTGGGCCCTAAGTGACATATCTTGATGGGCTTGGGCTCATACCGGTACAACACTCCCCCTCAAGATAGGTGGTCGATATCTATCATTCCCATCTTGTCACATGCCAAGTTACAGTCCTTTGTTCCCAGTCCCTTTGTCAAGCAATCTGTAGACTGCTGCCTAGAGCTGACATGAGTGAGGCTAATAATCCCAGCACCAAGTTTCTCCTTAAAGAAGAAGCGATCAATTTCCACATGTTTAGTCCTATCATGTTGAACTTGATTATTAGGAATGCTTATAGCCAACTGATTGTCACACCACACCCTCAAGGGTCCGTTTCTCAGCAGTTTCAACTCGCCCAGAAGGTGCTTCACCCAGAGCATCTCAGACAACCCTTGAGATAAGGCTCTATACTCAGCTTCTGCTGTTGATCTAGGCACAACTGTTTGTTTCTTGCTTCTTCATGACACCAAATTTCCTCCCACAAACATACAATAGCCAAAAGTTGATTTTCTATCGTCTTGACAACTGGCCCGATCAGAGTCACTGTAGCCATCCACCTCAAGATGTCCACTCTTTGCAAACCACAACCCTTTACCTGGAGTGCCCTTCAAGTATGTCAGGATTCTGTGCACAATATCAAGATGCCCACTCCTTGGTTCATGCATGTATCTGCTCTCACCACACCCACGGCATACGTAATGTCATGCCTGGTATGACACAAGTACAATAACCTTCCTGCCAGTTTATGATAATCTTCCTTATTCACAAGCTCTCCTGGTTCTGTTGTTACTTGATGGTTTTGTTCAATCGGAGTTGGGGCAGCACGACATCCCATCATGCTCATGTCATTCAAGAGATCCAAGGTGTTTCCGTTGACACAAAGATATTCCCTTCTCTATCCGAGCCACTTCAATGCCAAGGAAGTATTTTACCTCAAATTCCTTGCTCAGACACCCCTTCAATCTCTCTATTTCCTCCTTATCATCTCCCGTGATGATAATGTCATCCACATAGACAGCAAGAATGGTGATCTTCCGATCAGAGTGTTTGTCGAACATCGTGTAATCACCGTTACAGTGACGATACCCCATACCACAGACAACTCATCTGAACCTATCAAACCATGCCCTTGGCGATTGCTTCAAACCATGCCCTCCGGATGTCTTAGGAGACAAAGCCTCATAAGACACACAATTTCTAATGTCATGATCATCAAAAATATCCGGAGGTAAGGCCTTTTGTGCAGCTCCACCTGTCCCCTTTCGCAATGCAATAGGCAGTTGCACTGTGTCAGATGAGCTTGCATCATTGCCTTGCTGTCCCCCTACACTGGCTGCTCCCCCTGCACTTGTGGCTGCCCCCGTGAATATACCAGACGTGTCAGATGAGCTATGCACTTGTGGCTGCCGACGAGAGTACAATAGGGGGATCTTCTGCCACCGATCTCGAATAGGGAGCTGGACATTACCAATCTGAATGGAATTCACCGTTGCCACATCACCATCAGTGAGAGTACCAACCAGAAGTGTACCCACAATTGGCTGGAGTTGAACCTCCACATCACCATCAGTGTTAGTGCCCACAGAATCATCCTGAGTATGAGATACAATCTTCTCCCCCTCTTGACCATCCTGCATAGAGTGTAAGTGGTCAAGCTCTTGAAACAACACACTTAGATCTGTTGGCTCACCATAGAATGGCTCGATTCCCTGAAGGTTACATCCATACCGACAAACCTGTGTTTCTCAGAGGGACACCAACATTTATACCCCTACTGACTGGAAGAATGGCCCAGAAAAATATACTTCACTGCCCGTGGATCAAGTTTCCCAACAGAAACCCGGTGATCTCGAACAAAACAAGTACAGCCAAACAACTTTGGGGGAACAAAAAGTTTAGTTCCTCCATATACCAGCCCACACGGAGATTTCATTCCTAGTATTCTTGATGGTGTCCGTTTGATCAGATACGTGGCTGGCATAACTGCTTCACTGCACAAGAACTTGGGCACATTCATCATATACATCAACGACCGAGCAACCTCAAGAATATGACGATTCTTCCTTTCTGCCACTCCATTTTGAGGGGGTGTTTGGGGATGAAGTTTGATGAAGAATATCATGATCAGACAAGAAGGCCCCAAAGGTGTTGTTCACATACTCTGTGCCATTGTCGGTCCTGATCACCTGCACCTGCTCCTGAAACTGATTCTTCACCAAGGCATGGAAATTCTGAAAACAGCTAAACACCTCATCCTTGTGATGCATCAAATAAATCGAAGTCATACGAGAATAGTAATCGATAAAGGTAACAAAGTACTTCATTCCATTTTTTGACACAACTGGGCAAGTCTATACATCTGAATGAATCAACACAAAAGGGGATATGCTTCTAAACCCCTTAATCACTGTGACGCCCCCGATTCAATCGTACACTAATCATGCACGCAAATGCGTACGATCAAGATCAGGGACTCATGGGAAGATATCACAACACAACTCTAAAACATAAATAAGTCATACAAGCATCATAATACAAGCCAGGGGCCTCGAGGGCTCGAATACAAGTGCTCGATCATAGACGAGTCAGCGGAAGCAACAATATCTGAGTACAGACATAAGTTAAACAAATTTGCCTTAAGAAGGCTAGCACAAACTGGGATACAGATCGAAAGAGGCGCAGGCCTCCTGCCTGGGATCCTCCTAAACTACTCATGGTCGTCGTCAGCGGCCTGCACGTAGTAGTAGGCACCTCCAGTGTAGTAGTCGTCGTCGACGGTGGCGTCTGGCTCCAGGGCTCCAGCATCTGGTTGCGACAACCAGGTAGAAGGGAAAGGGGGGAAAGAGGGAGAAAAGCAACCGTGAGTACTCATCCAAAGTACTCGCAAGCAAGGAGCTACACTACATATGCATGGGTATATGTGTAAAGGGCCATATCAGTGGACTGAACTGCAGAATGCCAGAATAAGAGGGGGATAACTAATCCTGTCGAAGACTACGCTTCTGGCAGCCTCCGTCTTGCAGCATGTAGAAGAGAGTAGATTGAAGTCCTCCAAGTAGCATCTCCAAGTAGCACCTCCAAGTAGCATCTCCAGTAGCATCGCATAGCATAATCCTACCCGGCGATCCTCCCCTCGTCGCCCTGTGGAAAAGCGATCACCGGGTTGTCTGTGGAACTTGGAAGGGTGTGTTTTATTAAGTATCCGGTTCTAGTTGTCATAAGGTCAAGGTACAACTCCAAGTCGTCCTGTTACCGAAGATCACGGCTTTTCGAATAGATTAACTTCCCTGCAGGGGTGCACCAACTTACCCAACACGTTTGATCCCATTTGGCCGGACACACTTTCTTGGGTCATGCCCGGCCGCGGAAGATCAACACATCGCAGCCCCACCTAGGCACAACAGAGAGGCCAGCACGCCGGTCTAAACCTAAGCGCACAGGGGTCTGGGCCCATCGCCCATAGCACACCTGCACGTTGCGAGGGCGGCCGGAAGCAGAACTAGCCCCCTTAATACAAGAGCAGGCTTACGTTCCAATCCGGCGCGCGCCGCTCCGTCGCTGACGTCTGAAGTGCTTCGGCTGATACCACGACGCCGAGATACCCATAACCACTCCCACGTAGATGGTTAGTGCGTATAGGCTCGTAGCCAACTCAGATCAAATACCAAGATCTCGTTAAGCGTGTTAAATATCCGCGAACGCCGAGCAGGGCCAGGCCCACCTCTCTCCTAGGTGGTCTCAACCTGCCCTGTCGCTCCGCCACAAAGTAACAGTCGGGGGCCGTCGGGAACCCAGGCCCACCTCTACCGGGATGGAGCCACCTGTCCTTTCAGCCCCCATCTCCGAACAGTATCACAGATAATGTAACAGTGTAAAGTATATAGTATATGCCCGTGATCACCTCCCGAAGTGATCACAACCCAGTAGTATAGCATGGCAGACGGACAAGAGTGTAGGGCCACTGATGGAACTCTAGCATCCTATACTAAGCAGTAGGATAGCAGGTAAAGGTAACAACAATAGTAGCAAGGACAGGCTATGCAGCAGTATAGGATTAACTGAAAGCAGTAACATGCTACACTACTCTAATGCAAGCAGTATAGAGGAGAATAGGCGATATCTGATGATCAAGGGGAGGGGGGCTTGCCTGGTTGCTCAGACAAGGAGGGGGGCGTCGGTGACGTAGTCGTACTCGGTGGCATCAGCGTCGGTCTCGTAGTCTACCGGAGATAAGAGGGGGAAGAAACAATGAATATAATGCAAACATAAACACAACGATGCATGATGTGACAATGAGCGGTGCTAGGTGTGCCCTAACGTGGTATGAGGTGGTACTGGTTAAGGGGGGAAACATCCGGGAAAGTATTCCCGGTGTTTCGCGTTTTCGGGCAGAGGAGCCAGAGGGGGAAAGTTGCGAGTTCGATAGGTTAGGGGTGTGTGGCAGACGAACGGACTACGCATCCGGATTCGTCTCGTCGTTCTGAGCAACTTTCATGTTGAAAATATTTTAATCCGAGTTACGGATTAAAAGATATGATTTTCTAAAGATTTTATTAATTTCTGGAATTTAATTAATTATTTAATTAATTCGAAAAATGGATTTATGACGTCAGCATGATGTCATGCCGACGTCAGCAGTCAACAGAGTTGACTTGGTCAACCTGACATGTGGGTCCAGTGGGACCCACCTGTCATTCTCTGTTTAGGTTAATTACAGCTTAGTTAATTTAATTACTATTTAATTAACCTAACTAGTTAATTAAATTAATTAAACCGGATTAATTAACTTAATTAATTCATTAGACAATTAATTAATTAATAATTAATTTTATTAAATCATTTTTTTATTTTTTATTTATTATTTTTAATTCCTTTTTTTTATAAAACGTTATGGGCATGGGGCCCATCTGTCATAGGCCCCAGGGGCCTTAGCGGGTGCGGGCGGCGGGCACTGCCCGAGCGGGTGCGGGCGGGCGCCCTTCTGGTGGCCTCGCCCGTGGACAACGGGAGTAGGCACGGGATCAACCAGCGGCCACCGCTGGGGCTCCGGCGCGGCGGAGGGAGCCGCGGGAGGGGGGCCGCGGCCAAGTCCAGAGGACGGGAGGCGCACTTGCGGGGGAACAGGGGGCGACGGAGGCGAGGGAGCAGGGACGGAGCTGTGCGGGCGCCAGGGGCGCCGATGCGGGATGGGCGCGTGCGGGGCACGACCCTAGTGGGCGCGCGCGGGGCGCCGGTGCGTGAGCGCGTGCACGCGAGGGAGAGAGGAGGAGAGGGCCTCACAGGGGGAGTAGGGTCTGGGGCAGCGGGGCTTGGGGCGGAGGACGGAGACGACGGCGTCGGGGAGGCAGTCCGACGAGGTAGTCCTGTTCGGCGGCGAAGATTGATCCGGGCGGCGTCGAGGGAGGTTGCCGGCGGGGACGACGAGCATCGACGAGGCCTGGGGAGGCTGGCGGGGATGAGGCGAGGCGACGAGGCGGCGCAGGTGGCACCAACGACGGCAGGGCGGCGGGGCGGCT